>NC_041228.1:42160150-42255090 GCF_002837175.3 Physeter macrocephalus
ATTATGGTTTTCTCTGGGTATATGTCCAGCAGTGGGATTGCTGGGTCATATGGTAATCCTATTTTTAGTTTTTTAAGGAACCTCCATACTATTCTCCATAGTGGCTGTATCCATGTACATTCCCACCAACAGTGCAAGAGGGTTCCCTTTTCTCCACACCTTTTCCACCACTTGTTGTTTGTAGATTTTCTGATGATGCCCATTCTAACCATTGTGAGGTGATACCTCATTGCAGTTTTGATTTGCTTTTCTCTAATCATTAGTGATGTTGAGCATCTTTTCATGTGCCTCTTGGCCATCTGTATGTCTTCTTTGGAGAAATGTCTATTTAGGTCTTCTGCCCAGTTTTGGATTGGGCTCTTTTGTTTTTCTAATATTGAACTGCATGAACTCTTTATATATTTTGGAGATTAATCTTTTGTCCGTTGATTCATTTGCAAATATTTTCTCCTATTCTGAGAGTTGCCTTTTTATCTTGTTTATGGTTTTCCTTTGCTGTACAAAAGCTTTTAAGTTTCATTAGGTCCCATTTGTTTATTTTTGTTTTTATTTCCAGTACTCTAGGAGGTGGGTCAAAAAAGATCTTGCTATGATTTATGTCAAAGAGTGTTCTCAGTACCATATTGTCTTGATTACTGTAGCTTTGTAGCATAGTCTGAAGTTAGGGAGTCTGATTCCTCCAGCTCCATTTATCTTTCTCAAGATTGCTTTGGCTATTCATGGTCTTTTGTGTTTCCATACAAATTGTAAAAATTTTTTGTTCTAATTCTGTGAATAATGCCATTGGTAATTTGATAGGGATTGCATTGAATCTGTAGATTGCTTTGGGTAGTATAGTCATTTTGACAATATAGATTCTTCCAATCCAAGAACATATTATATCTCTTCATCTATTTGTGTCATCTTTTATTTCTTTCATCAGTATCTTCTAGTTTTCTGAGTTCAGGTCTTTTGCCTCCTTAGGTAGGTTTATTCTTAGGTATTTTATTCTTTTTGATGTGTTGGTAAATGGGATTGAGAGGAAAACACAGGCAGAACTCTTTCTGACATAAATTGCAGCAAGATCTTTTTTGATCCCTCTCCTAGAGTAATTAAAATAAAAACAAAAATAAACAAATGGGACCTAATTAAACTTGAAATCTTTTGCACAGCAAAGGAAATCATACACACAAAAAAGACAGCCCTCAGAATGGGAGGAAATATTTGCAACTGACAAGGGATTAACCTCCAAAATATACAACCCACTCATGTAGCTCAATATCAAAAAAACAAACAACCCAATCAAAAATGGGCAGAAGCTCTAAATAGACATTTCTCCAATGAAGACATACAGATGGCCAAGAAGCACATGAAAAGATGCTCAACATCACTAATTATTAGAGAAATTCAAATAAAAACTACAAGAGGTATCACCTCACGTTGGTCAGAATGGCCATCATCAAAACAATCTACAAACAGTAAACGCTGGAGAGGGTGTGGAGAAAACGGAACCCTCTTACACTGTTGATGGGAATGTAAATTGGTACAGCCACTATGGAGAAGAGTATGGAGGTTCCTTAAGAAGCTAAAAACAGAGCTACCATATGATCCAGCAATCCCACTCCTGGGCATATATCCGGAGAAAACCATAATTCAAAAAGATACATGCACCCCAGTGTTCATTGCAGCACTATTTACAATAGCCAGGACATGGAAGCAACCTAAGTGTCCATCAACAGAGGAATGAAATAAAGAAGATGTGGTACATATATGCAATGGAATATTACTCAGCCATAAGAGAATGAAATAATGCCATTTGCAGCAACATGGCTGGACCTGGAGATTGTCATACTGAGTGAAGTAAATCAGACAGAGAAAGACAAATATAATATGATATCACTTCTATGTGGAATCTAAAAAAAATGGTACAAATGGACTTATTTACAAAACAAAAATAGAGTCACAGATGTAGAAAATAAACTTATAGTTACCACGGGGGAAGGGGTGGGGGAGGGATAAATTGGGAGATTGTGATTGACATATACACACTACTATATATGAAGTAGATAACTAATAAAGACCTACTGTATAGCACAGGAACACTGCTCAGTACCCTGTAATAGCCTATATGGGAAAAGAATCTAAAAAAGAATGGATATATGTATGTGTATAACTGACTCACTTTGCTATACACCTGAAACTAACACAACATTGTAAATTACCTATACTCCTATTTAAATAAATAAATACATAAAGAGATTTCATTCATTCAACATTGAGCACCTATTATTTCTTAGGAGTTGGGAATACGAGGATGAATATGATGTAGTAACTGTCTTGCACAAGACATTAAAAGTAAAGGCAGAAATTAACATAACATTGTAAATCAACTATACTTCAATGAAATAAATTTTTTTTTTTAAGTAAAGGCAGTACTGGGATTAAAATAGAAGACTATCTGGCTCCAGTACTTGTGTTCATCTCACTATGTCAGACACCCATTCATTGACTTACTCAGAGTCAGGTTTTGTGTCAGGTGATATGGCCAGGAAGTCACCAGGGCATGAAACAGCTGGGACTTGACCCCTGATCTGCCATACCAGCCCAGTGTTCTTTCTCCCACACCACTGCAATCTTTGTGACCCAAAACTGGGCAAACCCTATGAGAAAGGCTAAGTGGGGTTGGGGGTTTGGTCTACCCTGGTTCAGAGGCACCCACCAAAATGGGAAACCCTTTCCAAGTCTGACTGAGTGCCCGCTGGCCACCTCCCCTCCCCACTGCTGGAAAGGAACACCCACTTTGTACCTCATCTTTTGCTTCTGCTTCCTTCCTGGGCTGCCTGCAAGATGCCAGGGACTTAGTGTGCGCTTTATTTATTCTTGTCTCCTTGAGGTTTTGCTTATGTGTACTTTCCAGTTTCCAAAGTGCTGAAAGATATATTGTCTTTTTTTATCTGCCTTCCATGCAGTTTATTGCAGAGCCACTCACAGAATAACTCATTTTAGAATGAGATTGCTACAAATGTAGCATGCACTTTTATTTAGGGTTGTCCTTGCTGCGCTGTTAGAGCCATCAGTGTTGACCTCTGGGATTTGTCTCACCTAATGAGGGTTGCAGCAAATATGAATTTTGCCTGAATGTCTACATTTTTAGAAGGAGGTTTAGGATTGTTTAAATACAGGTTAAACCCATTTAATTGAGCAAGCATTTTAAGGTCCATTGGAGGCTGAGGGGATAGCAGGGATGAATGAGTCAGTCTGTGTCCCCTGGGAGACTTTTGTTTAATTGAAAGTGAGGCTGATGGAGAGCAGGGGTCAGCAAACATTTTCTGGAAAGAGTCAGATAGTAAATATTTTAGGCCCTGTAGGCCATAGGGTCTCTGAAACAACTACTGAATTCTGCCTCTGCAGCATAAGAACAGCCATAGCTAATAGTAAACAAGTGGGCATGGCTATGTTCCAATAAAACTTTATTTACAAAAACAAGTAGTGGGACAGATTTGGCCAACCAGCCATAATTTGCTGACTCCTTGTTTAGAGCAAGGTCTCTGCCACAAGACTGCCCATTTTACAGCCCAACGCCTTCAACTGTGGGACTTTGGTCAATTCACTTAATCCCTCCAAGTCTTAGATGTCTTATCTATAAGTGGGAATGGGGATAAAAGCTGCCTCATGGAATTGTTCTAAAACTGAATGAGATAGGGCTTCCTTAGGGCAGTGGCTGGCTCCTGGTAAGAACTCAATAAATATTAATTATTACTAGTAGGCCAGGAGCCCATTCAGAAGGCTCTCTCTGGTGAGGACATCACTATAGCAGTGATGACAGGGATAGAAGTAGAGAAAGGGGACTCTAAACCATAAAGTGCTGTAAACAAATTCTCTTAGAAGTGAAAGTCTTACACAAGGTCCTTGTGAAGAGGTGTGTGAAGATCAGAGAGCCTTCTGAGGCTTTTTCTGACACCCCCTGTCCCCAGCAAATAGGGCTGCCTTTGCTCTGCTCTCATCACATCTTGTGCAAACATCTGTTAGGGGGTTGGCGGTTCCTCTGAGGTAACCAATAATAGTTAATGTCTGTCCCCATTCCACTGGGAGCCTCTCCTGGGATTTCAGGACCTGGAAGAGGGCTGGGCTCAATGTTAGGTGATTAGTAAGAATTGTTTTTGTATACTTTTCAGTGTTTAGGATTCCATATATGTAAAGAAACAGCTCTGCTGTAACAGCCCTGAGCTCTACAAAGCCAGTCAGTCCAGCTTTGAGGGAGGGAGTTTTGGAAGGACCCTCCCATAGTGCTGCTAACATCCTCCTCCTTTTCACTGCAGTTCCTAAGCTGGATCTTCCCCATTCTCTGAATGTCTGTTTTCTTTATTTCTAAAAGTCAAGAACTGATCCTGTAACACTTACAGAATGTTCTTGAATAACCAATTGACCCCTGATTATTAAATGAATAATCTTCTTTTTCTCATAGAAATGAAAAACAAGTTGCAATGCCAAAGTCAAACAATCCAAGCATGGCAATTCTGTGGCGGATGGAGGCCATGCCACTGTACGGAGACCCAGATAAACAGAGTGAGTGCAAGCCAGACAGCCAGCTCTCCATCACACACCCGGTAGGCATCCTCCAGCGCCTTCCTGGCACAGTCTGGAAGTGTGGTGCCAACTGGGGACACAGCTGACATCCACCTCAATTCTAACAGACACAGATCAATGGACCTGGCAGCTGGTTCACCTTTATTTGAGTTGCTTTTGGAAGTCCAGGGTAGGGAAAGCCAACAGGCTCTGCAGCACAATGTGCTATATTGGCCTTGGCCAAAGGCACTTCTGCTGTCTGCCTCTCCGCTATGGTGAGTCATTCTCAACAGGGGGAGGCGGGAGGGGGAAAGGGGCCTCTTTGCAAGGATGTGAAGCTGGCCCGCCACATCCCAGTTCTTTGTGCAAACTGGGCATTGTTACTCCCTTCTGTCTGAGATACAGAACCAGGAATGTAGCAGAAGGGAAGAATGGGGGCCTGGGAGAGGAAGAACAACACCGACATATATCGGTGCCTGGACAAGCATAGTGCTAGAGGCTGACACACATCCTCACATAAAATTCCCACAAAAAGTCTGAGTCCTCCATGCCAGAGCACTTCTTTACCCTGGATCCTAGGTATGAAGGCAATTATCCAGCCTGAATCAACCTCCACAAACCTCCAAGAGGTTCTGTCACTGACCCACACTCTCCCCAAGACCAATCAGCTTTTCTCAAACTGCATTCTCTCTTTCACCACAGAACCTTTCCAAGTGCTATGACTTCCATCTGGAACTCTCTTCCCTTCCTGACTCCCCTTCCTCCAGCGTTTGGTCTCAGTAACTCAATATTTATACCTCAGTTCTCCTTCATCAGGAAAGCTTCAGCTCACCCTGCAGTGTAGGTCAAGTATCTTAGGTACAAGCTGCATTTCTCCCTTTCAAACCTCTTACCTCAGTTTGTAATCACCTTTACTAGCAATAAGTCAGTAGTTAATGCAGTGAGTGTTTTATACCCATTGTCAGCACAGTTCCTGGCTCTAGAGTTGAACTACTAGGACTTAAATCTTATCTCCAACACCTACCAGCTGTATAACAAGGGCAAATCACTACATCTGCCTTTGCCTCAGTTTCTGCATCTATAAAATGGGCATGAGAATGGTGTCAACATCATAGAGTCATTGGGACGATTAAGTAAGTGAACCCCTGAGGTGCTGATGCAACCTCTTCTCCTTGGTGTTGACACCTGCTTGGACTTCTGCATTCACAGGTACAGTCAGGACCTCAGCCTGAACCACTCCTGACTTCTTGTTTGGACCAATTGGTTTTGCTGTCAGATTGGTTCATTTCTGCCTGGTCAGTCCATGATTTTTCCCTTTGACCCTGACCCTGTTTCCAGCCCCAAAGCTGACATGGACATCACTAGCCCTGGCTCTCGTTCAAGTTGTGACCACTGCTCTGGAGGAAGGAGAGACAGTGGTGACAGAGAGGTGGAATTGGATGGACCGAGCTCTGACCTGGAGACACCACCATCTACAGGCTGGGAGTCAGTGAGGGGCCGAGAGGACAAGCAGAACAATTTCAAGACTCCAAAAATCTGCCCTTTTGTCACATTTTCCCACACTCCCCTCCCTGACCTGGGCAGCATCCTGTCCTGTTTCCCTCCCTCCTGACCTGAAAACAGCACTGGGGAGAATATTGTTGGTGATGTTTTCCATGATAATCACTCTTCTACTCTGTTAAGATTACATTTTAAATGTTTAGATTTTTTTAGTTTATCTTAAATTAGTTTTTAATTATAAAAGTAATACAAATTTACATGGTTTAAAAGTTAAAACTGGTCAGAAGCATAGAAAAGTTATGAAAAAGCTCACCTTCACTTACCTATACTTGCATATCCCATCCCCTTCTGAAGGGTAGCCACACTCTATGGTGTGTCCTTCTAGAAAAAAGTTTGGCAAATATGCAATTTACACAAAAATATGTATTATACATCCCTTTCTGCACTAATGATATATTATACATATTGCCCTCTACAAGGGCACTTCTTTTAATAAAGCTGTAACATTGTTTTATTTTAAAAGATAAATAGAGACTGAAGGAGAAACAAAGACATTCAAAATGCCACTTGTCAAGCTGTGCTTCTTCAAACATTATTGATATATGACTCATTCTTCTCAAGGCAATAACATTCTTTTTTTTTTTTTTTTTTTTTTTTTTTTTTGCGGTACGCGGGCCTCTCACTGTTGTGGCCTCTCCCATTGCGGAGCACAGGCTCCGGACGCGCAGGCTCAGCGGCCATGGCTCACGGGCCCAGCCGCTCTGCGGCATGTGGGATCTTCCCAGACCGAGGATCGAACCCGTGTCCCCTTCATCGGCAGGCGGATTCTCAACCACTGCGCTACCAGGGAAGCCCGGCAATAACATTCTGTTCAGAAAATTCAGAAAAGGTCATCACTTTAAAACTAAAGGAAAACTTTGGTCTTAAATAGATATTTAACAGTACTTGTTCAGAGTAGGCATTTATCACCAATAGTGACACAACTATTGATATCATTATTAGTATATTCTAGAAGGGAAGGCCGCTTAAGAGGAGCTGATTACTCCTTCCTTTCTGCCACTGTTATCCCTTAAATACACACTGTAGTCACATCTATATTTTAGGTTTATAACTGTGTATTTGTATTTCTTTCCTTTTGAGTCTTATTTATCTTTCAAGCCCCATGGGCTCAACGGTGTCTGGTACATAACATGCAATCAGTCTTTGCACTGTCAATCCCTATGTGAAGACATAGCTTCAACCCTTATATATAAACAGGCAACCAAGGATCATCAGACTTGAGGAAAGCTAAGTCATGGGATCCAGGAAATAAGGAACCTAACACAAGAAGGAGATGGAGAGAATAACCAGGAGGATGGCAGAAGTAAGTTCCAAGACAACAGCTCTACAGCAGGCCTAGAAAGAAACCAGAGGAGATGGAGCAAAAGAACAGAGGATGTCTCCAAGGAAAAAGTGTATTTAATAGGTTACCTGATGTATTTGACTGTACTGAGGGAAACTTTACAGCTTCGTAAGTGAATCTGGCTGTAAATTGGCGATAAGTACATAAAAAGAACTAAAGGAATAAAAAATAACACAATCCTTAGCTCCAAGAAAAACAAGAAGTTCCACAGGAGAGCAAAATAAATAATACTTGTATAGTCATAATATAACACAAAATAGTAATTTAACCAAAACTTGGGATATAAACATACTTGAGATATAAATATACTTGGAAAATGAGATGGAAGAGAAGTATAAAATAAAGCTTATCTTTCAGAGTATGAAGTCAATAGATAATGTCTATAAAATTGAAGAAAAACCAGCAAGAAACTTCTGTTAAAGCATATTACTTAGACAGTATGGAGGTTCCTTAAAAAATTAAAAATAAAATACCACATGATTCAGTAATTCCACTTCTAGGTGTATATCCAAAAGAAGTGAAAGCAGAATATCAAAGAGATATTTGTATACCCATGTTCATTACAGCCTTATTCACAATGGCCAAGAGTGAATATCCATCAGTGAATAAATGGATAAAGAAAATGTGGTATATACACACAATGGATTATTATGTAGACTTAAAAAAGAAAGTAATTTTGCCATTTATGTTCAAATGGATGAACCTGGAGGACATTGTGTTAAGTGAAATAAACCAGTTACAAAAAGATAAATGTTGTATGATTCCACTTATATATGATATCTAGTCAAACTCATACAAACAGAAAGTAGAACTGTGATTGTCAGGGGCTGGTTGGGGCAGGGGGGTTGGAGAGTGTTGTTCAATGTGTATAGAGTTGCAAAATGAAAAAGTTCTAGAGATCTGTTGCACAACACTGTAAAGATAGTTCACACCACTGAAGTGTACACTTAAAAATGGTTAAGAGGTAAATTTTGTATGTTTTTTACCCAATTAAGAAAACTCATTGGGGGAGTTCACTGGTGGCACAGTTGTTAAGAATCCGCCTGCCAATGCAGGTGACACGGGTTTGAGCCCTGGTCCAGGAAGATCCCACATGCTGCGAAGTAACTAAGCCCATGCACCACAACTACTGAGCCTGCGCTCTAGAGCCCACGAGCCACAACTACTGAGCCCTCGTGCCAGAACTACTGAAGCCCTTGTGCCTAGAGCCCTTGCTCCACAGCAAGAGAAGCCACCGCAATGAGAAGCCCACACACCACAACGAAGAGTAGCCCCCACTCGCTGCAACTAGAGAAAGCCTGCGTGCGGCAACAAAGACCTAATGCATCGACTGTACAGTTAAAATATATACATTTTATTGTATGTAAGCTATACCTTAATGAATTTGAAATGAGCAAAAAAGAAGAAAAAACATGTTACTTAGAGAAAACACTAGAAGAAACAGCTCTTTTAAAAAATCTCTTTAAAGAGGTCATCTCTGGTGGTGGGGGGGCGGAGGTAGAGAAGGGACTACTAGTTCACACTACGTGTACAATTAAATGTTAAATGTTATATTATGCTCATATACTGCCCAGAAAAAATAAACAATAAATTTTAAAAATCCATTCAAGGACATGAGTAAACACGGAGGTTTCAATGGAAAAATGGGTCAAGGTTATGATTCAAAAAGAAATACAAAGAGCTAATAAAAATAAGAAAAAATGTTCAAAGTTATTAGTAACAAAAAAAATCCAATGATACACTATTTTTCCTATTAAAATAACAAATAGTAATAAAAATCATATCATTCAATGATGGCATAGATGGAATGAGATGAAGGGTTTCACAGACTGTGGTGAAACCTTCCAAGAGGGCAATTTGGGAATGTGTATTGAGGTCCTTCGGGTCATACCTTTTGACCCAATGGCTCTAGTTTAGGAATTCATCATAAACAGAAAATTAAAGGATTAAATCAGAGACATGGACAAAAAGTTTCCAATATTCTATTATGAAATTTTTAAACACAGAAAGTTGAAAGTACAATGAATACCCATATACTGTTCACCTAGATTCAACTATTGATAACAATTTGCCACAATTAAATGGTATGACCTCAATAGTTAACAGCGGTTACGTCTGGTTATTGGGATTATAGGTAATTTTTACTTTTTACATTACATTTTTTAGTTTTGAGCAAAAACAGGCATCAAAAATTCCCAATTAATATCTTAGCAAAAAGAAATTCCAGATAAGTGATTTCAACAAATATTACATAGTCCTTTCCTATGTGTAATGCCATATTGCACTCCCACTACTAATACCATTTCTGAAACCAAAATACCAGTCTTCAGAAGCTTTAGTAAAGTCTGTGGTGAGCGTCTCCAGCTTTTTGTCAACAGCTTGCCCTTGAGAGAAATTTCTAAGATACACATCATTTATCTGAAACTAAGAGTGAGTTTCCATCTGGGTCCATCCGAGACTGTGTTTATTACTATTTTTCCAATTTCTAATGACCCTGGAAATCGTCCTGGATTCCAAATGGTCGCCTCTCTTAACTGGTCTGAATCGCCTTCCTCCACCCTTGCCTGCCCAGCTCACACATACCCACTCTGGAAGGCCTTGCCCGGATCCCTAGTACCTGATACCCCAGAGCAAGGAGAAGGGAGCTCCTCCCACCTCCTGTATCCCTGAAGCACTGCGCATGCTCTCTTCCCGCGCGGGGTTATCACTCAGTCTCCTTACCTGCCTCCGACACTGGGCTCTTAGCCCTTGAGGACAGAGCCTGCCTTACCTCAGTGTCCCAGGACCTAGAAGAGAGTGGGGCTCAGCCACCAGGGCTTTGAATGCCTACTATGTTTGCTTAGAAGATAATTGTTTCCGCCGGAAACCATTCAAAATGGCTCCAGAGCATCCCCTTTTAGTCTTTTGTATTTCCCCTTAACTTTACTGAGAGAAATGCCTGAAGAAGATGTGGTCTCCCGTCTGGCTACCAAGCAGGAGCTCAGAAGTTTTGTGCTGCCTCTGATTGCGTGCCTCAGTGCAGGCAACGTTTTCTCTTCCAGAGGGAAAACAATTTGGGAATGACGTGGATCATCTAGACGGCTACTGTGGGAGGAAGGGTGGCAGGGGAGGAATGGAAAATAGAAGTTCCTTTTGAGCTCACAGTGAGCTGAATCCACTCAGCAGATTTACCCCCTCTCTGGGCCCGTTTCCTAGTCTGTGAAAGGTTAAGTCTGGACTTGATGGCTTCTCAGGCCCCCTAGACAATGTGAGTCAGAGGCAGCGGCCCTTGCCGGGAGTCCAGGATAGGGGTAGAGAGGATACCATCAACCCAAGTCCCTAGAGAACTCCAAGCAAAATCAAGAGAAAGGAGATTCAGAGCATGTCCCCACCCTGGTCAGGCGACCTCTCCACTTTTGGAGAAAAAAAAAAAACCCTCCCAAAATGAATGAGCCTCACTCAGACTCACTCAGACTCAGCCGTGTGTGTGTGTGTGTGTGTGTGTGTGTGTGTGTGTGTGTGTGTGTGTGGTGCATCTCTGGCTGGGGCTCCTCGCAAGCAGGCGGAAGCTCATCTCGACCTGCAGACTTAGTGCAAGTTCGTGATTGCAGGGATGGCGCAGTAATACTGGGGCGTTTCCTGCCCGGCCTGATACAAAGTTCTGCACACACCACTGCCTAATGAAGAAGGTTCAGGGACTCTGTTAGCTACGACCTCCTGCTCGCTGGCCTTTCTTTGCCCAGGGCCCGGCTACCCTGCCAGGCTGCTCAGTCACCGGGTGAAAAGATTGCTTCAGTTCGGCGGCAGGCTGCTTTGGGATTTGGTTAGGTTTGAATCATTTTCAAGAACAGAAAATGGACATCGGATTCAAACTCCCGGACGTCTCAGTTGCCTTCACAGAATCGTCACAAATGAGCAGACGTAAAATCAGGCAGGAAGTTAGGGCACCATTTAGAGGAGGGCAGATTTACGCAAAGGTCCTCAAAATTTATCTCTTTTGAAACACGGAGGCTGCCTCAGAGCTTGAGAGGATGTTGTGCTGGAATGAACACTTCCTGTGACAAAATAATTACCCTGTGGCTCCCCAGCCGGCAGCACTATGGAAACCAGCGACCTGCTGCGCGTGGCCTGTGACTAATGTGAACTGAATTTTAAAAGGCATAATCTTGCCAAAAAGAAAAAGCAGGACAATAATAAAATTCATAAACTTTTAAATATGACGTTTATGACTTTTTTCCTTATGTGCTTGAAATATTTGTCTTTGCTGAAATCCAGGGCACAGAGACTTAGGATCCCAATTATTCAGAAATATCTCACACTTTGAGTGATACTGATTTGTGACAAAACAGAGAACGGGGCAAAAGTAGAACTTCTAGCTTCATACTGTAATAAAAAATAAAACAGAAGCGGTAATACAGGGTTCTTCCCAGTGCCTTTTAAGACCTGCTTGCCTGGCGGCTCACAGACACGAGACTGCCCGCACCACCCGATGAGAGCCTGGGGGAGTGGCCAGCCTGAACTGTGGGATAAATTTAGGTCCCTTGGTGGTGCCTCTCAAAGTCTACCACACGGATTTCCTTTGACCTCCAGGGAAATTTGAAAACTGATGATGTTTTGCTGTGGAAAGTTCTGCTCTTGGAACTCTGCCCAAGCTTTTGATCATGTTTACATCTATTGCTTAATAATTCCCAACACACATCATAAAAACCCCACAGTTTAGGGTACTTTAGTTCACCCTACCAAAAATAAATCAATTCATTTAAAACAACAAAGGGAATTTATTTCCCACAGTAAGTTGAGGGGAGACACCCACAGGGCTGTTGTTCATTCCCTGGGGCCAGTTAGAAGGTTTTACCCCTCTTTCCCCATGGGGAGGCCTTTGCACTCACTCCCTTCCTTGCTCCCCGGGAGCTGATAATCTGGTCGTTCAGATTCTAGGACACTGATTGGGTCACGTTCAAGGGGACAAGGGTGCCGGGACTGAGTGGTTGTCTCCTCTGCGTGTGGCTGAAGGAGTAAACTGATTCAGGGCGGATCGACCCATCTTCCTTTCTCTCCTCAGTGGGAAAGGAGCCGAGGTCTCGGGCTGTTTGGGAGGGAGCCAGGGAAGCTCTCTCCCCTCCCCGTAGGGGGGCTTCTCTCATTTGCTGCCAACTAGAGGATGGCGAAAGCCTGAGAATCAGATGTGGACCTAGGAGGAAACTGAGGGCTGCCCTTCAGGCCTCAGGCTGCGCCACTTTCTCCAATTCTTTTCACTGCCATTTTGCACAGAGCAGTGGTTCTCCAACTCTAACAAGCATCTTAATCACCAGAAGACCTTGTTAAAACACAGGCTGCTGGACACCAGCCAGGATGTCTGATTCAGGAAGTCTGAAGTGAGACCTGAGAATCTGCATTTCTAATAAGTTTCCGGGTAATGCCGAAGCTGTTGGTTCGGGGCCCACACTGTGAGAATCACCGGCTTAGAGTTTCAGATACAAGCCCAGTTTATGATGAAGTCGTATTTTGCTTTCTTTTACAAACTAGGTGTTCCTGGGTCCCTTGCTGAATACCATCAAAGCCTCACCCTGACTCCTAAAAAGAGTAATAAAATTATTAAATTATCCCAGTAATAGACAATGGGTTTTGTGACGTAACGATAAAGATCTCAAAGGTTTTTACCCTAAAGAGGAAGAAGTCAAAGAATCTCAAGTAGAAAGCTGCCCACATGTCCTCCACAGATGGTTAAAAAGGTGTGAGTGGCCACGAGAGAGGGCCTGGCAGCCACGAGGAAGCACTTCTAAGTGGCAAGGATGGTTAAGCAGGCGTGGAAATACTGTCCCTGGGGGTCTCTAAAAGCAGCATCAATGACCAATCTCACTCGCATGGCTTGAACCTGGATGAAAACACACATTTCTACAAGAGTTGCAATTAATTCGACCCTCATTCTCTTCAAGGAACTATGCTAAATGCTATATTTTGTTTTATTCTTGTAACAACTCTGCAAAGTTGGTGCTAATATTATCACCATTTTACAAATAAGGAGGCAGAGACCACAAAGGCCTCTTTGCTCATACACCTGGAAAGTAGCAGAACTCAGGTTCAAACCCATGTCTCTATGATTCCCTGTCCCGATTTTAGGTCATACATGAAGCTATAATTAGCTATTGGAGGTTTGTATTTTCAGATTAAAGAGTCGTTCCCGTCCCCAGAGGTCGGGAGGAAGAAAGTTCCCTGTAACTGAATGAAAGATACATGATCGGCAAGTTTCGATGGGTTGTGGGTGAGCGAGGTGGGGTAGAGGATATTGGAAGCACAGAGGCCCAACCAGTGAGGAGCTGGGGAATGATATGAAGAGCCGGGTGCCTGTGGAGCGATCACACCGAAGAGGGTGGAGAGAAAGGAAACTCAGCTCACAGTCTGCCTCTTTCACAATTTTGCTTGGGGCAGATATGCGGAGTGTAGCCAATAAAAGAAACCCAGATTCAATAAGGGCTTAACCAGGATGGAAATTTATTTCTCTTCGATGTGACGGTCCAAGCTGGTAGAGCAAGTTTCCTTTGTGAAGATGTCAGGGGCCCAGACTCTTTCCATTTCGTGGCTCTGCCATGCTCAATACGTGCATCCGTCCTGTGTTGTGCATGGTCTGCTGCACTTCACTGCCCTATTCCAGCTGCTGGCACCAGATCCAGAAGTTACACGTGCAACTTTCATCTGTGTATCTTTGGCTAAACCTTAGTCCTGTGGCCACATCTGGCATCAAAAGAGGCTAGGAAATGTAACTTTTGTTTGTTTGTTCATTTTGTTGTTTTTTGTGGGGAGTTGTGCGCCCAGCTGAAAATAAGGGGTTCTATTATTATGAGAGAAAGGGAAAATGGATAGTGGGAGAGATTCAGCTGTCTGCCTCAGTTGGCCCTTTCAGTGTAGCTTAGGGTCCCTTCCCTTCGGTAAAAGCAGGATATCATTACAAGATACATTTCAAAACCTACTTTTTTCCCCCCTTTTTTCCACCATAACAGAGGTCACCACTAGCTACCCAGCCACCTGACCAGAAAACCTGGGAGTCGCCTTTGCCGCCTTCTTGCCCGTTCTCTGACAGGAAACAAGTTCCACGAAGGCAGAGAATGTCTGTGCTGTTTGTCACGTTCCAGTGCCCAGCAAGGGGCCGGGAGTGTCACTCTCTGCTCAAACCCCGTCATAGCCCCATGTTCTCAGGATGAAGTTAGTGCTCCTTTAGCAGCACTCAGGCCCTTTATGGCCTGCCCCTGTCCAAATCTCCATGCCTCGTGTCTACAGCCTGCTGGTCCCTTCCCCGAAGCCATTCTGCATTGTTCCTGATACCCCACATGCCGTGGGGCGTGCTGTTACTGTCACCTGACCCAATCCCATTCCTCAACCAGCTATTACTTATTCTTCAGGACTCAGCTCAGATGTCACTCTCTCCAGGAAGTTTCTTGGATCCTATTCTCATTCTAAACCTCCAGGCCCCTCTCTTCTGTTGCGGTCTCTGCTGAGCGATCCTCTATTATAGCATTCCTCGTTTCTCTTATCTTCTGGAGGCCTGAGACCGTGCTGATTTTGTTTCTATCCCCAGAACATTACACAATGTCTGATATACCACTTAACAAGTATATGTCGAGTCCACTTAAAACTCCAAGAATCAAACTGTACTCAACACTTGTGTATCATGCACCTCACAAACCAGGACCAAGCAGAGTGTGGTCAGGACAAAGCCAAACCCATTCCACAGACATTTATTGAGCACCTGCTTTGTGACTGGGAATGAGAGCCAGGTGTGGAACAATCCTTTCCCACAGAGAGCTCCTAGACCCATCCGGAGGACAAGCCACACACCCAGCGAAGAGTTCTCACCTAACAGATATGTCGTGGCCGCCTTCTCCTTTCCGGTGGGGAATTCGCCCTCCTGGGGCCTGGAGGTGGAGTTTGTTCCAGCCTAGAGGGGTCTTCCACCCCAGGTCCCCCAGGCCACGTGGGAGGAAGAAGTGGGCCAGCGAACGCCTTTCAGAGAACAACTCAGGGCTCTGCGCTTTTCACACTATTTCAGATTTTCAACCTTGTCTCCTGCCTCAGTGCCATTGAGACATCTCAGGGCCTTTTATTCAGTCCCTTAGCAATGGCGATTAAAGGCAAGCAAAGCAAGGCTCCATCCAGCCACTGCAATGAAAGAAAATATCAGGGGCAATTTAGCTTCAAGTCTGAGAATAACACAGGTAATCAGTTTTTTGCCCCTTAGTATTTTGCAGGCACAGAATGAAAAAGTATCTCAGATCTGGCAAGAGATCCAAATCTGTCCCAACACATCTGGATTCAAAGAAAAAGGTCACATTATTTTTTTCCTGGTATTTGCAAACCCAAGGATCAGACACTGAGCGGCCTGGCTGCCTTTGCTTGGGTGAGGAAGAGCTCAGAAGAGAGCTCTGAGCTCTTGGAAGGGGGTTGAAGGCCAGACGTTGCTCATTGGTTTGTCACCCAGCAGGCCCCCAGAGCCTCCTTCCAGACAGCCCCCGTGTCCGGCGCTTCAGAGACAAAGATCCATTCTGCCGTGCTTTCACCAGGCAGGGCATGACACGTGTGCAAGGTCATGTGTTACTGTAACAAAAAGCTGTAGACAACCTAAGTGTCCATTGCTAACAAGCCACTTAATAAATTCTGGTCCTCCCATATTATGGGATGTCAGGCAGCCATTAAAAAAATATATTATTTCTAAGATATGTTGTTATGAGAAGAAAAGAGGCTTCGGAACAGTGTTAGATTTGATTATTACAAAAAAAGGATCTATCTGTCTACACACACATGCACATGGGCATATGCGGTCTTTTTTTTTTTTTTTTTTTTTTGGCTGTGCCACGTGGGTTCCCTGACCAGGGATCAAACCTGCGCCCACCGCGTTGGAAGTGGGGAGTCTTAACCAGTGTGCCGCCAGGAAGTTCTGCAAATATATGGTCTTAGATGCTTACTGGCTTACTGTGGATGCTCTGGGAAGGGAAACTGGAGACTTTAAGGTGAGAAGAAGACTTAACCTTCACTGTAGATGTTTCAATAATGTCTGACTTTTTAAAAAGCAATCTTAAAAATAATGCTCCTTTTTGAGTTAAAAAAATGCAACATGAGTTGAATACCACTCTTGAATACCCTGCCAGGCACTGGATGTGCATCGTCTCATTCACTCTTCACAAAACCCGTGAGGAAGGTAATGTTACCTCCAAATAATAGGTGAAGGAAGACAGCAGCAGCTATGGAGAGCCAGCAGGCCCAGGGCCTTCAGAGCTGACTGAGCCCCAGTTCCCAGAGTAAGTCTGGGAAGTCAGGCCAGGAAGGTAATGCCCGGTGAAGGGGCCACGATCTGGCCAAGGGGACAGGACTGCTTGGGGCAGATAGCACAGGGACATCAGGGACCGCTTCTTCCTGAGGTTTGAGCCCTGAAGATTGAGGAGGATTAGCCAGGAGAAGTGGGAGTGAGGCGAAGGATGAGTAGCACATCTGGGGGACAGAGCGGCAAAGGTCAACAGAGGCTGAGGGGAAGTGGTGCCCCGCAAAGGCTGCAGGTCCGGGTGTGATGAGTGGTGGAGAGGTGAGGCTGCAGACAAAGGCTGGAGCACAGGAAGGAGGTCGTGGGTGGCCAGGAGCCACTGCAAGGTTTAAACAAAGGAGGAGGGTGTGTGCTTGCTGCTCCCTCATCACCTTCACTCTCTTGTCTGTTCTTTTTAACGCTGATTACTGTCTACAAAATCCTGTTCATAGTTTACTTGTTTATTGTCTGTCTCCCTCAACTAATATATAAGCTTTGGAGAGCAAGGACCACATGTGTTCTGTGGGCTCCACCACCTCCATGCCTAGAGCGGTGCAGGGCACGTGTAGGCACTTGGCATTGGATAAACGGATGGAGATTGACTGAAGGCCTGCTGTGCACCCCACACAAGCCACAGTCCTTGTCTTCCAGGAGGGAGACAAGACAGTGCTCTGGGAGCAGCCACCTGCCCCTCCAGATCTCCTCCCTGTCTTCTCCACCCCTGCCGCATCTTGGGAGGTGGGCCTGCAGAGGCTGCCTCACCATTGTAGAAGTTCCCTTATGCTCCGGCTTCTGGGAGGGGCCAGCCAATGGACAGCACCACCAGGAGATCAGAGAGAGGGGGCTCCCTTAAGCCTGTCTTTTATTTTCTGTATCCCGAAGCTTTGACGTCTGGGGCCTTGCAGACCCCAGAGGATGCCTTTATATGCAAATTTACCCATGCAGAGTTCTTATTCCAGCTGCCTTCTTTATCAGCTCTCTCACTCTGGGCCACTGCCCATCTGCCCTGATCACCCCTAGACCAGGTACCGGACAACTAGAGACAGCCTCTAAACCCCATTATTTAAACTAGCCAATCCTAAGCTTGCTTATCCTGCCTCCCTTTTTCCTTCCAGTAGAAACCACAATAAAGGCTCTTGTCACGTTTTCTACTGTCTCCTGACCAATTCTGGTACCTCCCTATAGACCCCTCGCACAGTGGCGTGCTATGCCTCCTGTTTCTAGGGAACTGTAAGTGTACAAACTTCTTCCTTCATGACAGTCATTTCGTGTCTGTGTGTCTTAAGGTACTAGATAAAACAAATCCTGAGTACCCTGGAAACTGGGCACAGTGGGGTCAGGGTATGTATTCCCTTGATGTCCTGCCCATGGAGGGCTGACTGCATCCCTCAAGCGAAGGTCACAGCTCCCGTCCAGGTGGTGCTCTCCGCATCACTCTGGACTCCTAGGTTCTGGTAACAGCCCTCCCTTATTGCCCCTTCAGGCAGTGGTGGTCAGCTCTTACTACTCTCTGTGTTTTCCCTATAGCTTGTCCACTCCTTAGTAAATAGTCCCTTTACTAAACTCCTCGAATGATCTTCATCTGTGTGTGCCATCTGCTTCCTGGCAAGACCCCAGCTGACACAGAGCACAGTACCATTGTTCCCAGTAGGTTCTTAACAGTTACTGAATGAAGATAGAATGAAATGCATCAGAGAAGAGGGGTACAAGATGCTAGAATAAACAAAGGAGGTAGAAACCCATTGTGTTAGGATCAGGGAAGTTTTCAGGCAGGAGTTGGCACTTGCATTGGGCCTGGAAGGATGAGGAAAATTTCAGCAGGCACTGGAGACTGGGGGATGAGGAGATATTTCCCAGATGGAGAAACCAGCTCAAATGGAATGGTGACAACTGGAAAAAAGCAAGGCTTGTGTGTGGAACAGCAAGAAATCCAGTTTGATGGAAAGACAGTGTTTGCGAAAGGGAGTGGTAGGTGATGCAGCTTGAGGGATGGGTTGGGAGTGAACCACGGAGGGAGGTCAAGGCAGGCGAAGAAATTGGGATTTGTTGCCATTCTGCAAAAGTACGGCAATGGAGACCCACCCAAGCAGGAGTGCATAGACGGAGCGTAGTTTAGGAGATGACGGGGAGCACAGAGGGCAGGGGCAGTGGAGAGGATCCTGCAGGTACGGAGACCAGCAAGGAGGATCTGGCAGGAATCCACTCAAAAGTCAAGAGGATGAGGATGGAGAGAACAGGCGTGACAGCAGGGGTGGGAGAAAGGGGGCAAATGTGTCCACGAAGCAGGTCAGGTGCACATTGCCCCGCATCAGGGTTACTGGACGTGGGTCAAAGGCGGGAGCCTCTCATTGCTGCTCTTTCCTCAGGCCCGGGTTCCCGCTTCTTGGGAAGCCCTCACCTGTGTTCCACCAAAGAACAGTGAGAGAGGCTGGGGAGAGGAGCTCAAGTCCCAAAGTGATAGGAACCAGTTCTGTTGAGTTCCCAGGATCATTGGAGGGATCTACTTTATTTCCTCCAAAAGTCAGGGTGAAAAGAGCCATTTTCCTAAGCACCCATTTTTCTTCCTCTTCCTGATCATAACGGTGATAAGACCAGGGGCTCTGTGGTGGAAAAAGCATGGACTCTGGAATCAGACCTGGGTCCTGGTCCCAGCAAGCTGTGTCAGACTGGGCAAGATACTTAACCTCTCTGAACTTTGGCTTCCTCTTAAGTAAAGTGGGAATACTAATACCCACCTGGCAGAGTTGTTCTGAGGGGTAAATAGACAATGTACCATATATGCTTGCATATAAGGTGAGCTTTTTGTCCCCCTGAAAACTTACCCCTCAGAAGAAAAAAGGAACTACCTTATATTTGTGTCCCTACTAAGTCTTCCTATTATGGGGTGTATCAGAGGCCTCTTAAAGGCCACTTCATAGCCTCTCAGACTCACTTGTTTCCAAGGTAACTCCCAGATGCTGTGGCTTCACACGGGAGTAACCCATCGACGGTGTCCCACTTCCTGCTGCACCTTCTTCCTGCCCCTTCTGGGTCTCCCCTGCAGACACTGCCATTTTGCTGTGAGGTCCATTCAGTTCCCATGCTGAGCATCCCAGGAGGGGAGGGACGATAGCTCCACAAGGGAGAATACTGACCCCAGGGAGACTAGGGCAGGGGTATGAATTCTTCCCCCTCACCCCACCTGAGCCAAGACGCAATTATAAGGCCTCTTGGAGGGTGTCTTGAGAGATGGAGCGCTTGCTTGCCTTGATACCAACAGGGGTGCAGCTCAGGGATGCACCTCATACCTGCCTCTCCTGCCCAGCACCCGGCTCCTGCCCGCGCATTCCCTGATAAAGTGGTAGCTGGAAGACTTTGCCCGAGGAATTCTTTCCCTTTACATTATTTTGATAAAGTACTGTTTGAGAAGGACAAATTGTTCTGAAACAACGTTCTGTCAGTGCAGTTTGGAATGGTTATAAGGGTCGCTTTACACAATGGATTTTTCAAAGGAGGCAAATTTAATACAGATATAGTCATAAATCTGTATTATCTGAGGATAATACAGATTTAGGCATAAATCTAGGGATATGACCTCACAGTAGCAAATACTAGATCTCATTGAAAACAGGCCTTTTAAGGATCACTTTAAAAAGCAATACTAATGGGGTTATTTTATAAATATCGTAAATACACATTTAGAGAATGCATGAAAAAAACCAACCGTACTAAGTCTTATGAAAATGGATGTTTGGAGCCTAAGGTAAATTTTCATTAACAGCATATTGTATGGATTCAAAAAGCAATGTTATCTCAAAGCAACTTAGTGGGACGTAAAGACGTGTTTTGGAAAACTGTTAGATGCCTCAAAAAGTGACTTTAGTTGTGACAAATACAGTGATAGTAAAGGGAATATGAAGAACTTATGTAAGATGGTTTTATGAATATGAGATTGGGAATGCTCAAAAGCAGTATTTCTAAATTACCATAATTTTTATACTATGTCTTGATAAATTAATAAATATAACAGGTAGACATTTGTCGATTTCATTTACATTTCTAAAAGATTATATCCTCACATTGGTCAAAACCTTTTTTTTGATCTTTAGTCTTTCAAAAATGGAGGCTCATCATTCTTTTTGTGTTTGCTGTCTATTTACACATTTGTGGCACATAAAGGGCTTGGCACAAAGGAAGGAGTTAACAGACGCTAGCCCCTTTGCCTTCTTACTTCCTAATTAATGGCTCAATTCTCCTTGCTCTTTGCGGCTCAGATGTCCACCAGCAGTTAGTTTGCTTCTCTTTGCTTTGTTTTCTCTAACAAGGGAGCCAGCCTCGGGCCTAGAAAAGCACCTGAATCTTTTTACCTGATATGTCCTGGCTGTCTTTCTACCGTACAGCTGATGAGGGGTGATGGTGGGGTGCTAAGTAAATTGGGATAATCTAATTTTTGCTGATGAAAATGATATCTCCTTTTGCCCAAGAGATATCATTCTTAGGAGACCCCACTCTGCTTGCCTTGAAGGGGCAGGACACCTGCCAATTGCTGGTCAGAGCCACACAGAAAAAATGTGCCGGGAAATACTTCTTATTGGGAATATTTTCTCATTACCACAGAGACAATGGTGCTCAGTGGTGGCTAAAACCAGACGGACATTAATGTGGCTGCTCTGGGTAAAGAGAATCACTGAGGGTCTTCCCTGGCGGTCCAGTGGTTAAGACTTCGCCTTCCAAAGCAGGGGGTGCAGGTTCTATCCCTGGTTGGGGAGCTAAGATCCCACATGCCTTGCAGCCAAAAAACCAAAACATAAAACAGAAGCAATATTGTAACAAATTCAATAAAGACTTAAACAAAAAAAAAAAATGGTCCACCTCAAAAAAATCTTTACAAATAAAAAGAATCACTGATTTTTGCCCTTCCTAATCAGGGATGCCTCTTAATAGGGCAATAGGTGGCTTCATTATTATAATTTATTATCACGTCCACTTGGGGTCTTCAACAGCACCTTGGCTCCGTAGCAGCTTGTTACTGTAGACAGGATCCATGCATTGATGGTACCATGTTCTTAGGAGCCACAGGCAGAAAAGTTGCCATTTGGGTATCTTCTTACAGCTGGAGAAGGAAAGCAATTGGTAGATGCAAGCCCTGGGACCAGGCTCTTGAGTCTGGGTCTCTGATCACCCAGCAGGTGAGTCTAGAGCAAGGCTCTGAAGCCAGCTCCAAAGAGGAAACAGATAAATGGCTTCTTATTAGCTGACCAGGTGACCAGGGATAGCAGAGTGGTTTGGGGTCAGGCAGGCCAGGTGTGAATTTCAGGTCCTCTACTTACTAGCTATGTAAACTTGGGTGTATTAATTAATGTTTTTGCTTTCCTTTTCTTTGGTTCAAAATGGGGATAACAATAGCCCCTCTCCCTTTCCCCATAAAGTTGTTGGAAGGATGAAATAAGGTGAATATGGGAAATGCTTTGCACATTGTCTGGCACCAACTACTCCAAAGATGTGAGCTATTATTATTGAGTATATTACATTTTCTTTAAATAGCATTTGACCACAGCCTACTCATGTGTTATTAAGGAATTCCCTCTCTGAAGATACTGTTTCTCTTAAGAAAAATGTACATACAGATACCCCCCAAATTTTACAGATAATTTTAGAGAATTCAATAACCCTCTGAGTTCCAGACTGAAAAACATTGTGTGGCATAACACAGGGCTTTACTTCGAAACATCCTAAAACATTCACAGTTTCACAAATAGAAATATTACCTCACATATGAGATTACCTTATATTCAACCATTTCCTCTGTACTTTAATCTCTCTATTTCCTTTTCAGTGGAAGACGTCAACTTGGTTAATTACCTTTAGAGCTTCAAATATCTTAATCAATAATTGGACTGTTCACAATTTGTAGGCTAAGAAGTGGAAATCTGTACTTCAAAGTAGGCTTCAGTCCTCAAATGCATGCGCACGGTAAAGTGTTTCTACCTTTGGGAAAATGTTGGAAATGAGAAATCCTTCCAAGTTGCTTAAATACCTGACATCCTTTTGGGGGAAAATATGGGGAATATTTTCTCAGTCTTCTGAAGTTAGATGCCCTGATTTCCTTAGAGGTCAATAGAATTCTGAGGGACACATTCTGCCGGAATTTGCCAGTTTCTGTTACCCAGTTTTCAAATATTTTATGAAAAACCTCTTTCTGAATCATTGGTAATTTCAAATGCCACAGATTCTTCTGGTTGGTTTGATGAATCAAATAGGTCATGAAGAATGACTTTACTAACTAAAATGACACCTAAGTATAGCAGTCCAAGTCTCCATATCAATTATTGAAGCTTTGTTTCATAGTGCTGCCAGATGTGGGGAGAAGTGATGGATAAGAGTCTGAATAATAATTAATGATACTAACAACAGCAGCATTAATAGCAGCTGTTATTTACGGAGCATCTACTATTATAGCACTGGGCTAGGCATTGTGCTCATCAGTTCATATGCATTATCTGATTTAATCCTCACAACAATCCCATAAGACAGGGCTCATATAGGAGGAAAATGAGGTGCCAAGGGGTGCTTCTTTTTCAACTTCAGTGGTATCAAATCAAGAATATCCAAACTTTTCCAGATAAAAAGCAAACCAAAGTCTTATGATTGCCTACATTATGGATGGAATCGAGTGGAAAAGAAGTAAGAAGTTAGGAGAGATGGGGGAAGGAGGACTTGCTGAAAATGAAAGTTACCCACAAATGTGCCACTGGGGAGGCTTTCATCACAACTCGCCATGGAGGAGGCCTTGAGGTGGTGGTGGCTGACTGAGGACCACTCCAGGTCTGTTGAAGGGGGGATTCTGAGGTGTGAATTAAACATAGCCTTCTCCCTTCTGCCCTCCAGATTCTGAATCCATTGAGAAGTAAACAGGAGTTATATAGGGAGCAAAACATCCACTTCCTAGATAGCCAAGCTGATTGGAGAGCATGATTAGACCTTTGGAAAACGTAGTGGTTTGAACCCATTCCTCCAAATCAAACCTGGGGTACTGGGCACAGGAAAGCAGCATGGAGCATTAGGCCTGGCCTTACACTTGTGAGTCTAGGAGACTGTGAGATGGGCAGAAGGGGGGAACCTCAAGTGTGCCTTTAACCCATTAACCTTGCCCAACAGAGAACATGCAGATCCAGGGACCAATGAACGTCAAACTCTAGTCATCTCAGCAACCGGATAAATCACTCTCCCCACAGGAGGAGGTTGGAGAGGTTAAGAGAGGGACCAGAAGCATTATTCCAGAAGTCTGTCCTCTGGAGAATAGAATGGAGGTTCCCTCTCCTCTACAGAAATGTGAAGACAGGTTACTGAACCTCCTGCCTCAACCCTCATGTCACTCTGACGCCCAGCAGGAACCTCTACCATAAAGCCCTATGTGCTCAATTTTAATTCGCTTTTCTCTAATGGATGCCACACATCACAGGAATCCAAGATCTAGACTCAAACAGAAATAGATTAAAAAGAACAGGAGCATAAAGAAACAAAGTGCTTCAGGTAGATTCTCCACCACCGATGAAAGAATAAACTGCTACTCATATGCTGCTCAGGTGTGGACGTATGAAAATTGTATGTAAAAATACATAAAGCATATAGTTCTAAGTCTATCGATGACTTGGACTATGGTGATGATTTGTTAGATACAACACCAGATGCATGATCCATGAAACAAATAGTTGATTATCATGAAGTTAACCTTATGGGAGTTCCCTTGTATGTTATTTGTCATTTTTCCCTCACTGCTTTTAATATTTTTTCTTTGTCATTAATTTTTGTTAATTTGATTACTATGTATCTTGGCATGTTCTTCCTTGGGTTTATCCTGCCTGGGACTCTCTGCATTTCCTGGACTTGGGTGGCTATTTCCTTTCCCATGTTAAAGAAGTTTTCAACTATAATCTCTTCAAATATTTTCTCAGGTCCTTTCTCTTGCTCTTCTCCTACTTGGGACCCCTGTAATGCGAATAATGGTACATTTAATGTTGTCCCAGAGGCCTCTTAGACTGTCTTCATTTCTTTTCATTCTTTTTTCTTTATTCTGTTCCACGTCAGTGATTTTCACCATTCTGTCTTCCAGGTCACTTATCCGTTCTTCTGCCTCAGTTATTCTGCCATTGATTCTTCTAGTGTATTTTTCATTTCAGTTATTGTATTGTTCATCTCTGTTTGTTTGTTCTTTAGTTCTTCTAGGTCTTTGTTAAACATTTCTTGCATCGTCTCGATCCTTACCTCCATTCTTGTTCCGAGATCCTGATTCATCTTCACTATCATTATTCTGAATTTTTTTTCCAGAAGGTTGTCTATCTCCACTTCACTTAGTTGTTTTTCTAGGGTTTTATCTTGTTCCTTCATCTGGGACATCTACCTCTGCCGTTTCATTTTTTCTAAATTTCTGTGATTGTGGTTTCCGTTCTGCAGGCTGCAGGATTGTAGTTCTTGCTTCTGCTGTCTGTCCTCTTGTGAATGAGGCTATCTAAGAGACTTGTGCAAGCTTCCTGATGGGAGGGACTGGTGGTGGGTGGAGGAAGGTCTTGTCCCTCTGGTGGGAAGGGCCATGCTCAGGAAAACTTTAACCTGCTTGTCTGCTGATGGGTGGGGCTGTGTTCCCACCTTGTCGGTGGTTTAGCCTGAGGTGACCCAGCACTGGAGTTTACAGACTGTTTGGTGGGGCTAATGGCAGCCTCTGGGAGCACTCACACCAATGAGTACTTCCCAGAACTGCTGCTGCCAGTGTCCTTGTCCCCATAGGGAGCCCCAGTCACCCCCTGCCTCCACAGGAGACCCTCCAATACCAGCAGGTAGGTCTAGCCCAGTCACTTATTAGGTCGCTGCTTTTTTCCCCTGGGTCCTGGTGCACATGAGATTTTGTGTGTGCTCTCCAAGAGTGGAGTCTCTGTTTCCCCCAGTCCTGTGATCAAACCCCACTGACCTTCAAACTTAGATTCTCTGGGGACTCTTCCTCCCATTGCTGGACCCCCAGGATGGGAAGCCTGATGTGGGGTCAGAATTTTCACTCCTATGGGATACTTCTGTGATATAATTGTTTTCCAGTTTGTGGGTTGCCCACCCAGTGGGTATGGGATTTGAGTTTATCACAATTGTGCCCCTCCTACCATCTCGCTGTGGCTTCCTCTTTATCTTTGGATATAGGGTATTCTGTTTTGGTAGGTTCCAGCATTTTATTGTCAGTGGTTGTCCAGCAGTTAGTTGTGATTTTGGTGTTTTCATAAGAAGGGGGCAAGCTCGTGTCCTTCTATTCAGCCATCTTGAGCTAATCTCCCACTCACATTTGACAGAGACTCAAATGCAGACAGAGGAGTGAGATAGCTTTACAGGTGGCAAAAAGGGGGAGGCTTCAGGTATGCCCTGATTGGAGGCTGTTGGCATGGGGAAGCTCCAGAGGGCTAACTAGAAATGGGGCATCCTAGGTGACTGGTTAGGGGATGTATTTGGCTTTCTCTGGTTGGTCCTAATTTGGAAGCTGTCAGTTATAAATCAAGTCCTGGCAGATTGTTACAGAAGTTATTGTTTAACTTCCTGGATTGTCACTCGAGACAGCAATCTGGCTTCCTCAAGTCTGACTTATACCAGGCTGGCTTCCTGGGTTACTTATGGCAGATAAAGAGGTTGGTTTCCTGGGCAGTTTACTGTAGGTTGTGGGTCAAAGTTCTATTTTTATATGGGGTCATTGTCCATTTGTATAGTCAGTCTCTCAATGAATAAATCAACCGTGGTGCATCAGACAATAGAATATTATTCTGCACTAAAAAGAAAGATTCAGCTAATCTGAGATGGCTACCTACTGTATGATCTATGTATATGACATCCCAGAAAAGGAAAATCTATAGAGACAGTAAAAATAACAGTGGCTGCCAGAAGTTGGGGGGTGTTAAGTTAGTTACACAAGGAGGCCATTAGACTGAGGTGGCTCTAACGGAGAAGGAGGTCTATGTAAGCCAACCAAAATCTAAGCCTGTAAATGCTTCAAGGTTAGGAAATTGAAACTTAAGGACAACCAATCACAAATAGCCCTCTAGACTTTAAGCTACAGCTTGTCAAATAATTTTCTTTCTTTGCTTCACACTTTCTCTGTGTAAGTATTTCCCCAGCTCCTGCCTGAGGAGGGGTCCTCACCACTTCCAGTTTGGCGCTGCTCCACTTGAACCAATTTTTGATCAAATAAACTCTGAAAAATTTTAATATGCCTCAGTTTATCATTTAACACGGGGAAGGGAAGGATCAATAGGTGGAACACAGAGGATTTTTAGGGCAGTGAAATTATACTGTATGACACTATAATGGTGGACACATGTCATTGTACATTTGTTAAAACAGAATGTACAACACCAAGAGTGAACCCTAATGTAAACTGTGGACTTTGGCTGATTATGATGTGTCAATGTAGGTTCATGGATTTCAACAAATGTGTTACTCTTGTGCAGGATGCTGATAAGTGGAGAAAGCAGCGCTTGGCAGGGGGGCAGGAGGTATATGGGAACTCTATATTTTCTGCTCAATTTTGCTGTGAACCTAAAAGTACTCTACAAAATATAGTCTACTTCAAAGGAAAAAAAAATGTTTTAAAACTAGACAGTGGTGATTGTTGCACAACATTGTGAATGTACTAAATGCTACTGAACCGTATACTTCAAAAAGTTTAATTTTATATTATGTGAATTCTGCCTCAATTTTAAAAAGTGGGGGCATATAATAAAACCTATAGTGAGCATCCTACGTCTTTCTAAGATGGTTCATTGCTGGGACTCAGACATGTCCAGGCCTGCCTAGAAACTATGAGCTGGGTTGCCTGAGGGACAGAGGTCCGCCTGAGAAAGGATCTGCTCCTACAGGAAGAGAAAAAGGCAAGCTTGATCCAGTAAGGCATGGGGGAGGGTGATTCAAAGAATTGTTTCTGGCCCTCACCTTTCCCTGATGTAACTGCATGTCGCCTGTATTCTAGGCCACCTGGCTTGCTCTTTCCTTTAGTATCAGGCCCCAGCTCTGTCTTGACAGAAGGATACACTCCCAAATAGTGCTGATAGCTCCAAGGGGTAGTGCTGCTAACACATCCTGCCAGGGTCCTGTCACCACTTGTACCAAAATTCTGCTCTGGTTTGTTCTCATACTGCCTCTGACCAATCTACTACCTCTCCATGCCACACTAGCTTCTTCGCAGCATATGTTCATGATGCTTGCTGAAGGCTTTGGTAATGATGCAATTGTTACCGGATGGGGAACCCCTTCCAGGGCCTGAGAGAGGGCTCCTGTCTAACACTCGGAAATGAATTGTCCAAGGAGACACACATCCTGACAAAGCAAAAGACTTTATTGGGAAGGGGCACCCGGGCAGAGAGCGGCAGGGTAGGGGAACCCAGGAGAACTGCTCTGCCACATGGCTCGCAGTCTCAGGTTTTATGGTGATGGGGTTAGCTTTCTGGGTTGTCTCTGGCCAGTCATCTTGCTTGTGTCCATATTTGGTCTGACTCACGTCCTTCCTGGTGGTGCCCGCATCTCTCAGCCAAGATGGATTCAAGTGTGAGGGTTTCTGGGAGGTTGGCCGGACATATTACGGGCTGGTGTCTCCTCCCTCCTTTTGCCCCTCCCGAATTCTTCCAGTCGGCGGTAGCTTGTCATTTCCGTGTTCCTTATTGGGACTTCCTGTTGTGAGATAACTCACGCAAGCAGTTATTATCCTGCCTGGCCAGCGTGGGCCGTTTCAGTCAATCGTTCCCTAACAAAATTACATCATTAAACAAGGAACCTGGTTGGGCACCAGGCATCACTTTCCCTAAAGTCCTGGGTCAAATCTACCCAGGCCGGTCTCATGGCAGAGGCCTCCTTCCGGCCCTGCCATCGTCATGCAGCTGGAGCCTATTCCCTCAGAACAGAGGACTATTTCCAATTTTCTCTCTCCTTGAAGTCTAGAAACATTTTCACTCCTCCCCCCTCTCTTTTCTCCTGGACTGGCCCAGAGAAAACCAAACGTCAGAGATCATCAAAGCCAGGATCAGCTACTAGTAAAAGCAGGACATTATTTCAGAGAGGGAAACGTGACATAAACTCCAAAAAGAACTCAACCTAATTAGCAATCAGAGAAATACTAAATACAACCTGCATTTTATACCCACCAGATTGGCAAAGATGAGAAAGACTAACAATACCAGCTGTTGGCAAGGATGAGGAGCAATGAGGCTCCGTCACCCGCTGACCGTGAGAGTGAAATGCAGTAACGGGGAACGGTGTCCAGCAAGAGCACGTGCTCAGTGTCGCTGGCCTCACTAGCCCTGCATCCTTTCCCTTCATAAAGGCAGAGCAAATCCTCTTTGCATCAACAGGAACATTCCAGGCCAAGGTCTGGCCTCCCCTTCATGTAACCTCTTTGCCAAAGCAAAGCCTCTTTAGGATGGCTCCGCCCCCATCCCTTCGGGGCGACTGGCACGAGAGGCAAGCCTGGGGTTCTTCCTGCCTCTGCTCCCCTTGAGGCTCCCAGTGAGCCAGGCTGGGACCTGGGACCCTTTGCTGCAGTGCTTGCACCTGGACAACCGTCCCCTCGAGTACCAGAATACAAAGAAATTATAAGGGACGAAAAATAACGGCATGCATGTGCAGCTGGGGCAAATTATGAACAATAAGATACAAAAAAGGCCAAAGTCCAAATGCCACTTCTGAGGTGCTGGGATTAAAGGCAGGGTATTACCCGTGATCCCTGCACACGGCACCACCAAAGGGGTGAGCAGACCATCTAAGCCAGCCCTCCAGCGGATGCCCCCCCTCACCCCATTTAAGGAACCAGCTCTTTCCTCCCCCCCCACCCCGGGATCAAGCATGGGCACCTGTTACTTGTTCTCTCTCCCTTGTGCTGAAGCATGAGTCCCTGTAAAGCCTTGCCTGAATTTCTCTTCTGGCCTCTTATCAATGTCTATTGATTAAAGAGTCCAAGGACCCAGCGTTCCCACCCTGGGTCAGTGTCACAAAGGTGTTTGAAAGGATTTCCAGCTCCTGCAGTGCCCTCCTTCCACTGGGCCTTGCCGCTTTAGGGCTGGCATGCTTCGTGCCAGGGCCTTTGGCCCTGGGCACAGCAGAGTCACCAGTGAAAATGGAAAGATTTAGCGGGGCTCCAAAATCAAAGGGGCGTCAGCACCAGTGTGGGAGGCAGGGGTCACTCGTGCCCTGACACCGTGCCTGTGATGGCTTGCAAGTGGCCCTGGGCTAGGTCTCTGCAGGGAGCAGAGCCGGAGCACAGACATGCAGACGTCTTGGGTAGATGAGGGCACCCTCCTCGGTGCTCCAGGAAGCTGGAGTAAATGCCCTTCCACAGAGAGAAATAAAGGCTAGGACCAGCTGGTGATGAAGATGATGATGGTACATATTGGTTCTCCAATTTTATACCCTGCTGGCCTGGCTGGAAACCAACAACAAAATGCCAGTAAATCAGGTAATCCTCTGGAGCCAATTCTGTAGAATGCTTCTCAAAGGGAGGTCTTCAAACTATTAGCATCAGGACTTCCCTGGTGGTCCAGGGGTTAAGATGCTGCCCTTCCAATGCAGGGGGCATGGGTTCAATCCCTGGCCGGGGACCTAAAATCCTGCCTGGCGCAGCCAAAAAAAAAACTATTCACATTAGCATAGGTGCAAATTTGTTTAGACCTGGATGTTCAGGTCCTACCCTAGGCCTCCTGAATGGGAGCTGAGGAACCTACATTTCAAGGAATTCCTCAGGGGACTCATGTTTCCCCGCCATCATGGGATGCAGGAGCCTCTCTGCGAAGACAGCTGAGCCTCTGATGACACCTGGGCTCCGCCGCCTCCTCCTCTTAGCTCAGTCTCTTCACTGATGATCAGGGAGCCCCACACATCCAAGGGGCTCAAGGATTGCTCTCCAGGCGCATTCCATCCGCAGAGCACAAACTCCTTGTGCCAGGATTCCTTTAAGAGGCTTTGTTTTGGGCTTCCCTGGTGGCGCAGTGGTTGAGAGTCCGCCTGCCGATGCAGGGGACGCGGGTTCGTGCCCCGGTCCGGGAAGATCCCACATGCCGCGGAGCGGCTGGGCCCGTGAGCCATGGCCGCTGGGCCTGCGCGTCCGGAGCCTGTGCTCCGCAACGGGAGAGGCCACAACAGTGAGAGGCCCGCGTACAGCAAAAAAAAAAAAAAAAAAAAAGAGGCTTTGTTTTGTAGAATGTCTGAACAGTGTCCTTCAAGGAGATGTTCATATCCCTAACAGGTTGTCAACATCATTTTTTGCTTTAATTGTGATTTTGTGAAACATGAGATTTGGGACGCGTCTTAACACAGTTTAGTCTGTTATATCCCGAAAGCCGCTTGGGATTTGTTCCCTTAATGTATGTATCACATAAAGGGAGGAGGGGCAGGGGGCTGTGTGCAGAGCTTCAGGCGCCTTCACCCCGTGCCCTCCCCTCACAGAGGTGGGCTCCAGGTCAGCTTGCCCTTTAGTGTACCGGGTTGCCTGAATTTTTTCCCATGCGTACGCTCGGTATCTTCTTCTTCCCTCATTTTCCCCCTCCAGCTTTTACGCTGGAGTCTGTAAAGGTAATAACGCAAAAGACAAACCAAAAGCAGGATTTTACACATTGACTTGAATCTCTTGTTACTCACAGTTTGGAACTGTTACTTAGTTACCAGAAGAGTCTGGCCTGGGCTCCAAGAAAATTAGTTTGATGCTAAAAACTTAAAAATGCCAGATGTGCTCCAATGTTTAGACAGGCTTGGCAGATGAAAAGTTCCAGAATTGGAAAATGGTACAAGCACGAAACCCACTCAAAATTCACAGACCTCTGCATTTACGCATTCTCCCCTCTCTCTTTTCTCCTCCGGGTCAATTAATTGCCTATGGGTGGGCCGCAAATCTGTGCTCTGACAAACATTCCTTCACCTGCAACAAATGATTTATCATGGCTTTTCCCAGAAGCAGTCTACATGTCTATGAACTTAAAAAAGCAGTGGTTCCTGCTCTAGAAAAGGAAGAAGGGGGAATCTCGATGGAGCCCCCCTATTATTTTTTATTTATAGAAAATCATAGATGAGAAAGCATTGCAATTTGTAAATATGTATGGTATGTCTCCCCTGCTAAACCTGTGTTATTAACACCACAGATCGAAGTCTGATCCAGTCCACCTGGGGTGGGGACCCCTGAGGATTTGCTTTTTTTTTTTTTTTTTTGCGGTACGCAGGCCTCTCACTGTTGTGGCCTCTCCCGTTGCGGAGCACAGGCTCCGGACGCGCAGGTTCAGCGGCCATGGCTCATGGGCCCAGCCGCTCTGCGGCATGTGGGATCTTCCCGGCCCGGGGCACGAACCCGTGTCCCCTGCATCGGCAGGCGGACTCTCAACCACTGCACCACCAGGGAAGCCCAGGATTTGTATTTTTAACAAGTTCCCAAGTGGGCCAATGCTGCTCATCTAGGGACCCCACTTTAAGAACCACTGGTCACAGCAATGATTCTCTCAGCCTTGGCTGCACATTAGGAGCACCTGGGGGGGGGCGTTTAAAAACCTGAATGCCTAGACCCACCTCAGAAGAGCAGTTGGTTATGAAAGTCATGTCAGCATTTTCAATCACTCTAGGGCTGTGTTTTCTCAATCTTGGCTGCACATCGATCACCTGGGGAGTTTTTTAAAAGTAAAAAATTGATTTAATTATTTTTGGCTGTGTTGTGTCTTCGTTTCTGCGCGAGGGCTTTCTCTAGTTGCGGCGAGCGGGGGCCACTTTTCATCGCGGTGCGCGGGCCTCTCACCGTCGCGGCCTCTCTTGTCGCGGAGCACAGGCTCCAGACGTATAGGCTCAGTAGTTGTGGCTCATGGGCCCAGTTGCTCCGCGGCATGTGGGATCCTCCCAGACCAGGGCACGAACCCGTGTCCCCTGCACTGGCAGGCAGATTCTCAACCACTGTGCCACCAGGGAAGACCACCTGGGGAGTTTTTAAAACCCTAGCGCCTAGGCTTCCGCTAACCTCAGGCCTATTCCCAGGCATTAGTGGTTTTCAGGTCTCCCCAGGTGAGTCACACAGGCAGCCTGCAGGGTGGAGAGGTGCCAGAACGCAGGACCCTTATCACTGAACAGATGCCATGGCTCTGGGAGGGGCGCGTGTGCTTCAGAGTAAACCCTAACCGCGTCAGGAGCAGTTTCTTTTTTCTGTCTTTTCTCCCATTAAGTGGGTTTTGCATTAGAGGCTCTAAATCCGCTTATGTTAATGCTGGAGGGGTTCAATGGCATTGTAATGGTCACAAAGGAAAGAGGATCACCACACTCTTTCAAGGTCAGGGAAGCTTCCACTTTGAACGAAAAAATGGGCTTGACTTTGCTATTACCTTCTTTTGGGGGTGGGAGTAGACGCTGAGCGGATCGCCTCATTGGGAAGGCGACGTTTGAGGGACACTGGGTGAGAGGGGAAGGAGCCTGCTGGTGCATTTGAACCAGCCCCACCCAAAGTGGCTGCAGGCTGTGAAAGAGGGCCAGAAGGAAATGGAAGTAGGGGAGGATGGTCTGGGGAGGCCTGCCCGGTGCTCAGGACAGCTGGGGCATGGGGGGTCCAGGTGCCTCAGGACAAGTCAGGAGGGGACTAAATGGGGACTCCGGGAGGCTTGGAAAACACCATTTGGCTTAAGCCTGGTGCTGAATGTGACTTTTTTTGATGAGGGACCCAAAGAACACACTTTCCCTTCAAAGAATGTGGTTTAGACTAAGCCACTTTATGGAGTTCTTAATCACACATGGGCCCTTAAACCAGAAAGGACACCAAAGATCACCCAGTGTAGCTCTTTCCAAACTATGTTTTGCTGAGCTCTGGGGATTTCCAATGGTTCTCTGAGGGGCCCAGAGATGGGAGGGGAGGGGAGAACCATGGTAGAGCCAAGTAGTGGCCTGGGGGGGCCCCTACCCCTCAGCCATAGGCATAAGATCTGGTTAGTACGGCACATGCTATGCAGCATCAAGACAATAAAAGACAACGCAGGGCACCTGCTCACTCCTGCCAGCCAGCCTCCTAAGCACTTTCCGTGTGTGAACTCATTCAGTCCTCACCAACTCTGTGAAGTAGTCCTATCCCCCTCTTAATAGTGAGCAAACGAGCCCAGCAAGGCCAGAGAAGTGGTCCAAGGTCACAGTCATAAGTGGCTGAGCTGAGACTCACATCGAGCAGCCTGGCTGCAGAGCCCGGGCTCCAGCACTGGGCCGGCCCCCTCTGGCTCACTGCCGTGGGCATACCTGAATCTGCTTGGCCACACGAGGGAGGCTCAAGGCTTCCCCACCCACAGTTCAGCCAGTGTTCCTCCCAATCCCCTCCAAGGTGGCAAGACCCCTCCTCTTTATCTCCAAGAAGGCACCTCTGTCTTTGCTGCTACAAATGAGAGGAGGGTGTACATCTGCTTCCACGTGGCCAAGCCGGCAGAACCACTGTGGACGGGTGCTTCACTGAGGGCTGGGCAGGTCTCAGGGCGGACAGAGGCAGGGCAAAGGCTGCCCTCTCTCTAGCTCAGGTGTTGTCCTCCATTTTTCCCGAGAAGGTCCTTCCAACTCCGTCCCTCTGCAAAGAGAGGGCCTCTTGGGGTGTTCACCTCCTTCCCTCCCTCACTTTCTCCCCAGAAGAGGAACCCGTGTTCACATCCTTCAAGTTCTTCCTCTGGCGCTTGCTGTCCCACTTTATTTGCAGAAGTAAATGAGGAGACCGAGGCTCTGGCTGTGGATTCTGGTAACTTGCCCTGAGGCTGCTTTGGGCCCTTTGAGGTTTTGCTCTGAGCTTTTTGGCAGGTGGAGGTTTGAGAGGGCACTGAGCCCACTCCGGTGAACTGGGACCCTTTCAGATCAGGCTCCTGATCTGAAAAGAGCCATCCGGGGGAGGGGAGAGGAGGGGAGGGGAGGGGAGAATAACTTTGCCAAGGAGACGACTAGTTACTAGTTCCGGTGGGAAAGCATGCAGGCTTGGATCAAAGGAGGCTATTGCTCCCTTAGCAGACCTCACACCTTGTTGGAACCGTGTGGAACAGCCTTTGTCCTCTAAGCTTGGCTGTGGGCCTTGCCACTGGGGTACCACCGTGATCATGCTCAGAAGTGTTTGCCTTCCCTGCCCGACCTGAGGCTGCGTGCCTTGTACGTGCAGCCACTCTCACTGTAAATGGCTCTTCATTCCAGGAGGAATGGTGCTGGATTCTACACTTAAACTTGTAAAACTATATTCCAAGGCTCGCTTGATTTAGGTGGGAGCTGCACATGCTCTTCACACCAACGTAAGTTTGTTGGATCCATGTAACTTTGGGTTTCAAAAAAGGAGCCTAGGCATGGGGAAAAACATACCTGAACCGTGATATTGAGTCTTTGTTTCTCATTTTTAATTTAAGAAAACTCATTCCAAGGAGATGAGACACCTCTGACATGGTTATCGAGCTCACCTTTTATGAAACGAAACTAAGCCTCACATTAGGAAACAGTTTATGCAGAGAAAGAAGCAGCTGCGAATCTTTCTAGAATAATGAGAAAAGTGCTGATCACAGACTTATTCCTTGTCCTCTTTGAGGGCCTTGCTCTGACAGGCTCTCTCTCCTTTCTTTTGGGATAGCTTTTTTTTTTTTTAACATCTTATTGGAGTATAATTGCTTTACATTGGTGTGTTAGTTTCTGCTTTACAACAAAGTGAATCAGTTATACATATACATATGTTCCCATATCTCTTCCCTCTTGCGTCTCCCTCCCTCCCACCCTCCCTATTCCACCCCTCTAGGTGGTCACAAAGCACCGAGCTGATCTCCCTGTGCTATGCAGCTGCTTCCCACTAGCTATCCACCCTACATTTGGTAGTGTATATATGTCCACGCAAAAAAGTGTGGCATTTCAAGCCTATATATAAAGCCAGACCCTTCAGGTTTCAATCATTCTCCCTGCTAGGCTGTTTTGAGGCCTGTGCCTATATTCCAGAAGGCAAAATCTGATTCTCTGGAATGTAGCCGCTCTTCCCTTTTAGACTCTGGGCAGTTTGTTTAAGATAAGGAGATGAGAAATAGACTGCATTTAGAGTTGCAGGCTATACCTGTACGGGCACGATGATGTCATCCCTGGGGAGGGGCGCCAGGGGTGGGGAAGGGACTCCCCCCACCACGGCCTCTGGTCACTGCCATTTAAAAGAGAAATTGCCCTTAACTTGGTTTCTTTCTTCCTCTAGCGATGTCCCTATATGGTTAATCCTTACCCCAGGAGCTGTGGGATTCGAGAGTGAAGTGGAGTGAGAGGCAAAAGAATTGTGCTTAAGAACTCAAACTGTTGCAGGAAAAAACTGGGGCACAAGACGATGGTCACGTTCCAGCTTTCAGGGGAGTCCCTGGGATGGGCCGCCAAGTGAGGGTCCTTGGCTTCGCGTAGGAAGGAATTCAAGAGCGAGCTGAAGTAGAGCGAAGGTGTTACCGAGTCCAAGCTTGCTCTGCTCACTGCACGAACCGCACGACCGGCCAATAAATCGGGAGATGAAGTGGTAAGGCAAGGAATGATGACTTTATTCGGAAAGCTGGCAGACCGAGAAGATGGCGGACTAGGGTCCCCCCAAAACCGTCTTAGCAGGGTCTGGATGCCAGTTTCTTTTATAGAACAGAGAGGGAGAGCAGGTGAGGAAGTAAAGGAAAAAAAGGCCATTTATCTTGCAAAATAGGAGGGGATGTGTTGATTTCTTCTTTTCTGCAGCCATTCACAGGGGGGCAGGGTCAGAATGTCTCTCTGTGAGCTGAACAAAGGCACTTTAGTTTAACATTCAGGCAGAGGGGCAGGGTTCCCTGAGGCAGGCCATTCTGTGTATGATTATAATAACAAAAGCAACGGAAAAGCAAAGGTTAAAGTCAAAGAAACAGATCCAAGGTGGAGTCTGATTTAGCTCTTCCCCCTTACAAAAGCAAATTTATTCAGGGAGATACACACTCCATAAACAGAGTGGGGGCCATCTCAGAAAGCAAGAGGCTCCAGGGTATGGGGTTGTTAGTTTTTATAGGATGGGTAATTTCATAGGCTAATGAGTGGGAGGAGTATTCTAGCTAAATTGGGGAAGGGGTGGGGATTTCCAGTAAGTGGGTCACCACCCACTTTTTGGCCTTTTATGGTCACCTCAGAACTGTCCCGGCGCCTGTGGGTGTGTCGTTTAGCATATGCTAATGTCTTTCGATGAGGCTCAAGGTCCACTGGAAGGTTAATCTTCCGCCATCTTGGGCCTAATCCGTTCTAACCCGTTTATGTCATGTCCTTAATGGCTATGTCATTCTATTAAAGGTTGTGCCCTACCCCCTTCCCTCCTGTCTCAAAACTGTGAGTCAAAAACCAACTCTAATCCTTACTGACCTGTGATCTTAGGTCTCCATTTTCTGATCCTTAAATGGGGTGAGACTAACACACCTTTGTATCATAATTATAACAAGATAATGCAATATTTCCGGAAAGAGCTGTCTTTCGTCCGTTTCACCTTCTTGTTCCATTGTGTCTACTCAACCCCCTTCAGCTGGTTTTCTGTTACTAAACAATCAATATGCTGCCTTTGCCTTTGTCTAGATCACTGATGATCTGCATGTGGCATAACGCAGTGGACACTTGTTTGTGACCATCTTCCCTGACCCATCTACCATGCTCAACACAGCTGCTTCTCCCTCCCACCTGGCATCCACAACACCCCTCCCCGCCTTCCTCCACCCCTCAGTGCTGGGCCATTCTTTCCCTCCCCCAGGGTGATTCCGTCTAGTCTCCAAGCTTTAAGTTGGAAACCAATGACACCCAAATCAATCTCACCAGCCTTGACCTCTTCCAGGAATTCCACACTTAGGTATCCAACTTCCTCTAGGCCATCACCACTTAGATGCATAGTGGTCATTCCATACTTACTGTGGCCAAAACAAGACCCTTAATTGGTACTCCCTCACCCCTCCCAGGAAAAGGCCGGCATCCCAGGCTTGCCTTTAGGAGCTATCTTTGACTATTTTTTCTTTGCAACCCTCTTCCCCTCCCCATGGCCCCCTTCCCCCACCACCATAGTCTAATCCATAGCCTGTTCTGTCAACAGCATCTCAAATCCTACCTCAGTCCACTCCCCTCTTTCCATCTCCACTCCTACCACCCTAATCCAATCCTTTGTATCTTATTTTGGACTTCTATCATCATCTCCCTGTTTTTTTTCTTGCCCCCTGTAACCATTCTTCCTACCCTGGCAGGATCGAGCCCTCACCTACCTTTGCAACCTTGCCTAGTCCATCCTCTCCCTCATCCATTCCACTTTGGCCATATTGACCCTGTTATGATTTCTCATACTTGCCAAATTCATCCTCACTTTAGATCATTTGCTCTAGAGATCTCCTCCATCTGGAATGCTCTTTGTTCTGACAGGGCAAACAGCCCCCACCCCTCCAAAAAGAGCACTCACTATTTGAAAGCAAAGGGCACATACATTTTCAAATAATTTGCCACTTTAGATAATCTGCGCTATGACTACATCTTTTCATCTGGGATGATTGGGAGCTGTCGAGAGAGAAACACACTCAGAAAAACACCTTTCTTGTTAATCAGGTAATGTGATCCCAAACGGAGGAATTCTATGAGGTTATATGTCCATGACTCAGAGTGACTCACACTCCACTCTGAGTTTGGTACAAATACCTTCCTGATGCCAGTGGGAGATTTTCGTGGGTAATTTAATCAATTGGACCTGTTGCTGTGTTACTGTCACATCACTTCTTGCTAAGATGTATTCCCCCCACCCCCAAAAAGTCTTAGTGCTGTCTCCTAAACTCTTAAACTGGCAATGAGCAATACCTTTAGAACAGAGGTTGTAAGGATAAAACATGAGGGTCACAAAGGTTGAATCCAATTCTCTTCTCTAAAATGAGACACAGAGGAAATGACACAAAGGAACGTTTTCCTGGATATGACAGGCTCGGTTGTTCTGCTAAAAGGGCCTCAGTGCACACTCCATCCTCCCAGAGGGTGAAGCCAGGCGGGCTGCAAATGCTTGGTCACCATTAGACACCTTTGCTGTTTGTCAGTTGGCTTTTGAAGCTCCCATTCCTTGGGCCTTAGAGGACATGGTTGCACTTCAGGTTGCGCTGCTGGCACCTAGGATCACACCCATCATGTTGGGCATTTTCAGATATCTGCATGTCTGCCCTGGGAAATAAGAGATGATGGCAAAGATCATTCCTCCACTCCCCACAGGCTGTATGACCAGCACATTTCCCAGCCCAGGGGCAGGGCAGAGACTGACAAAGAATACAGAACACTTGGATAGAGGGTGTATGATCTTCTGATCAGCCAAGACATTCTGAAAACCCTCATTCCCCCAATATTTGAGCCATGCCTTATTTGCCACCTTATATTACCTTTGACCTACTTTGCTGACCAAGGTGTCAGAGGCAAAGTCCATGCTCCAAGGCAGTACGTTCTGAAAATAAGCTCAAGAACTAAAACAGTCACAGAAATGATTTTAATGTGAGCAAAACACTAGGATCATGCTATAGCTGGCAAAAGTTTGGATTTGGAATTTGCAATGTTGACCTACCACTTATTTCTCCAGCCAAAAATCGGGTTTGTTCGGGATCAGCAGAGAATTGAAAAAAAAAAAAAAAGAGAGAAAAGAAAAGCAACATGGAGCTCGCAACTATGGTGAGCCACGTGCAAGTCCTTTCAAAGCAAGGGCAGGAGAGCACTTTTATAGAGGGGAAAAGGAAATTGGGAGGGCTAGAGTAAACCAAGTGTCCATGGCTTTTCATTGGCTGAATCGTTGCCAGGAAAGAGGAGGCTTGCTTCTTCCTGTCGTGCTCTGCTGTGGTCGCAGGGCAGGACAGCTCTCTCTTCTGGTCTCCCAACTCTATAAACTAAGGTTTCTGTTTATTAATTTTTCACAGCAACTACTATGTGAAACCCTCAGATGTGTATTTTTACCTTTTACTCTTTTTGAAGAACAGAAGCAATATGGAAGAAACAGATAAGAGTAAAAAGTGACTAATTCCCATAAGATTTTTAATCTCAGCACCACAGAATGAATAATTACCTGTTACCCAATAACAAGCTCGAGTAGGACAAAGGGGCACAGACAGGAGTCTGTTCAAGTCCACAACTCATTTGCAGCTGACTATAGGTTTGACATAGACTAAACACATTCTATTCCTTCTCTTATCTAAACTCTAATGTTCAAACTAGCCCACTCAGATAGGTGTTATTACCCCATTCAATGGATGCAAAAACAGGCACAGAAAGTGAGGTAACTTTCTCTAGATCTCAAAACTAGCCTATGGCAGGGGTCTGCCTGACCCCCAGTTCTCTGATCTCTGCACTACCACCCCTGCTTCCTTCTCCAAGTTTACTTCCCTGGCTTTCTCCTCTGGACATCCATACATGCTCAAGCATCTCCAGGATTAGAAAAATCAAAGAAAAGGGCACAACCATCGTCAGAGAGTTCATTCTCTTCTGGTTATGGTCTTATCATTCCCCTTTCTTTTAATTAATTAAATTATTAATTCGTTATGAGATAGATTTTAATACGTAGAAACATTTTGTTCTGACTTCATGCTTTGGATCATTTTTGCTGTGTTGTCCATAGGAAATGATTCTCAAATTAATTCAAGCAACAGGATCATCTGGAGGAACTTAAAAAAAATACACATCCAGGGCCCCATTTCAGACCTGAATTAGAATTCCTCTGGCCACAACACATGTCTCTGTTTTGGTGGTGGTGGAGGGGGGCGGTGGTTGTGTGTGTGTGTGTGTGTTTGTGTGTTTGTGCCTGTTTGTTGATAACACAAGATCTACCTTCTTAGCAAATTTCAAGTATACAATACCAATAGTTTACCATAGTCACGTCGTTGTACATTAGATCTCCAGAACTTATTCATCTGATAACTGAAACTTGGTTCCCCTTGACCATCTCCCCATTTCTCCCTCCCCCAGGCCCTGCTCTTCTATTTCCATGAGTTTGACATTTTTTGATTCCACATATAAGTGAGATCATGCAGCATTTGTATTTCTGCATCTGGCTTATTTTAATTAGCATAATGTTCTCTCAGTTCATCTATGCTGTTACAAATGATAGAATTTTCCTTCTTCTTCATTTTATTTTTTTGGCCATGCCTCGCGGCTTATAGGATCTTAGTTTCCCAACCAGGGATCGAACCCGTGCCCCCTGCTGTGGAAGTGCAGAGTCCTAGCCAATGAACAGCCAGGGAATTCCCAGAATTTCCCTTCTTTTTTTAAGGCTGAATAATATTCCATTGTATATATATGCACCATACTTTCTTTATCTGTTCACTGTTTGATGGATGTTTAGGTTGTTTTTGTATCTTGGCTATTGTAAACAATGCTTCAATGAACATAAGAGAACAGATATGTCTTCGAGATCCCGATTTCACTTCCTTTGGATATTTACCCAGAATTGAGATGGTTGCATCATAAGGCAGTTCTGTTTTTAGTTTTTTGAGGAACTTCCGTATTGTTTTCCATAATTCTCCTTTAAAACCAAGCATCTTCAAAACACAGTACAGTGTGTAAAATATACCCCAACTGTGTTTAAAGGGGTTTTTTTTTTTTTTACCTGTTTGTGCCCAAGATATATATGGAAAGATACCCAAGAAACTGGTAATGTTGGTTCCCATGGGGAGAAGTGGATGGTCAGCTGCTGTCTCTCATGGAGCAGAGCCACCCAGCTGAGCCCAGTCAAGGTCAACCAACCCTCAGCAGATTCACAGATGTATGAACAATAATAAATAAATATTGTTTAGAAGTAATAGAAATAGGGCTTCCCTGGTGGCGCAGTGGTTGACAGCCTGCTTGCCAATGCAGGGGACACGGGTTCGAGCCCTGGTCTGGGAAGATCCCACATGCCACGGAGCAGCTAGGCCTGTGAGCCACAACTACTGAGCCTGCGTGTCTGGAGCCTGTGCTCCGCAGCAAGAGAGACCGCGATAGTGAGAGGCCCACTCACCGCGATGAAGAGTGGCCACCGCTTGCCGCAACTAGAGAAAGCCCTTGCACAGAAACGAAGACCCGACACAGCCAAAAATAAATAAATACTTAAAAAAAAAAAAAGAAGTAATAGAAATAAGTAAATCTTGAGAGTGCTGTGTATCTCACCATTTTACTGTAATAATTCCCTGCTTATATATTTATTCAAGTAAGCTACAGTGGTAAGAGTCAGGCTCTGGAGCTGGACTGCTTGGGTTTGAATACCAGCTCTGGTGCTGTCCAGCTGAGTACCATGGGCTGGTCACCTAACTGCTCTGTGCCTGAGCCTTCTCATCTGTAAAGTACGAGTTACAATAGAGCCAACCTCAAAGGGCTCAGTGTTTTATAATATACATTTAAAAATGCATAACTATTAACATAAAAAGTGTTTATACATATACAGCCAAAAATCATGTTGTAAAATGCCAGTTGGTATTGTGCTGTATTTGGGGTACGCCGCTATTACATAAAATTAAGAAAAGGAAGGAAATGTGCTCAGTACAAGTCCGTCCCGCGCCCTTAGGAGGAGGGCAGTGTTACGTTCATGAGACTGATCAGTGGCTCCAGAAGGACTAGCCTCGCCCAAGGCTGGCAACAGCAGAGATATTCATGTTATCTCCTTGAGCCCACAGGTCTTCCCCATCTGTGTAGCACCTGCCCACTCCAGGAAACTGTGAGATATTACAAAATCATTCAAAATGTCTCTGCCAGAAGTTTAGGCTGAAAATTTCTCTTGGGATAAGATGGTTTGTGAGGAATCAGTTTGTTTTCTTAACTATTAATTCTGCTTTTACCCCAAACTCCATCAAATCTAAAAAGCCTTTGGTCAACCTTTTAAGGCTTTGCTAATATCATAACGATGAGAGAGTTATCAGGCTTCCAAAAATCTAAGCATGAAGTAGTAAAAGGGAAATCTGGACTCTCAGTCACAGGGGAAGAATATTTAGTGGCTTCTAAAGTTAAGCATTTTAAAGGTACTGAAGGTATCAAATGTTATACCTCTATGAGCCAGACAGAATTTAAGAATTTTTTCACCTTCATAAAGGTAAGAAATATATCTTTAAGAACTACTGATAATATTTTTTGAGAAATTTTTAGATATATTTGAAAAATGTCCAAAGCAAAGAAAAGCAGAGACATTTGGATAAAAAGAATGATAAGAGCATCCTTGAGAACTGAAAAAGGTGACAGTACGCCTCACACCACTCTCTTCTAGTTTCCCACAGCTCTGGTGAGTTCTACGGTAGAATATTAGGTCTGAGCTAAACCAGAGGCTGAAGGCCAAGGTCTGTACTTCCTAGTTCTGTCTCTGCTGTTTACCTCCTGCAGAACTCTGTGCATTATCTCATAGGAAAATAGAAATAAAGGCTTAAATGAGCTAGTTACAAAGCAGTTTTAAACAATAAAAATAATTATGATGCAGAGATAATACTCATATATATCTACACACATGAAGAGTTGTAAACATGCAATCTTTGTGCTAAAAAAGACTTCAGTCCAGTCTCTTGTTTAACAGAGGAGGAAACCAAAGCACAGAAAGGTCGAGTGACTTGCCCAAGGTCACACAGTAAATTAGTGCTGTTGGAGATTAGAACCTAGGTCTCCTGATGCCATTCCAGGATGCTTTGCCCTCTAGTACCTGGATTGCAATGTACGTGGCACAGCTAGGTCAATGTCAAGTTTGAAAGTGGAAAATAAATAGATATGGTTGAAGAATAATTATTTGTATAAATTCTTCTTATGAAAAGTAGGGACCGATCATTTTTTTTCTCTCCTTGATAAGGGTAGAAGGGCAAGGAAATTAGTATAGATTTTAAGGGTTAAATGATAGTAAAAATAATAATAGATATTAAATAGTATGTAATTTAGTAATAATAATAGTAGTTAATAAAACACACTAAGTATCAGGGTGCCAGGCCCTGTGCTTATTACCTCACTTTTTCCTCATGACATCCTTATGAGATTGCAACTATTCTTATCTCTATTTCAGCAAAGAGAAAACAGTTTTATGAAAATTTTCCAGTGAAATGGCTTACACTTGTGGGTGGTTGGATGAGCTCAATTTTATAGCCTCACTTTAATGGACACTAACAGGTGGGAGGCCATTCCAAGAACAGAAGCCAGGGATTTAAAACCTGTCATGGCAGAAGGGAGCTGAAGGACCCCTTTTTGAATGTTCCTGCTAAGTTAAATGCATGTATACACTCATTTAATCCTCTCAGCCACCATAAGACCTAGTTACTAAGGTTTTATTGGCTCCATTTTATAGATGTAGAAACTAAGCAAAGAGAGATCAAGTACCTTGATGGAGGTGGAGACAGGATTCCATCCTATTTCTGTTTACTTTTGTTTTCATGCTTCTGACCACCATGCTCTGCTTCCTCCTGAGCATCAATTCTTTCATCCTTAAAGCAGAGTTTATAACACCAATCATAAGATTCGAGAGAGGATTACACCGCACAATGCCAAGTAAATGAAAGAGCTATAACTATTAGGTGCTATGGGAACACTATTTTTGTGGAGATGAGATGGGAAAGGAAGCTTTGTTTGGAACCATAGCACTTAGAACTTGGAGTTTTCCTAGGAATGTTGGCTAATTTTTTTTTTTTTCTAAATTCTTGATGCTAAAATTCTCCATACCTCCTTGCAATTTTCCTTCTGCATACATTACTGAAATACACATGAAACCCCAAGATGCAAATTCAGCTTTCTTATGAAAACCATTACCAGTTAAAACACTTTATCAGACTGATGAAGAGGAGAGTTAAAATCAAAATAGCAAGCTGCTCCCAAAGGCTTGTTCCTGTCGACCTTGGGGCTCTGAAAGAAAATCATTAAAGCAGGGCCTGTGCAAGGTTCCCACAGAGACTTATGAACAGAAACTTAAATACTTCAGCAATCCTCCCTCTGTTTAATCGCTCCATTGTCAGTGACCTCCACGGTGAAAAAATCTGAGAGGGGAGTGTTTTGAGGGCTCAGAGTAGCAGAGACACCAAGGCAAGAAAGTGAGAAGCCTCACTCTTGCAGAGGCACTTGGACACATGTACACACATCAGAAGTAACAGCTCTTGAATTGAATTAAAAGGTCAAGCCGTGAGGGACCGAGGCCTGACCGGCCACAAATATTTTAATACGTTGTCTGTCCCTATTAGCGTTTCTTGTCTCAATCTTGACCACAGATTCTTCCCCCACTAACATACATACTCAGACACATGCTTAACTTTCCAAAACAGAACAGTTCGCCAAAAGAGAACTCCAGGACATTTCTTGTTTAAAACACTATTCATTTCTTAGAATGGCTACTAATCAAAGCCAATGGTGACTTAATGTCTTAAAACTGCCACAGTGAGATGTTTCTGAATTCAGTCTACAGGGCACTCACAACGTGGAAAACAGAAAGCCTTCAACTCCAACCCAGATTGTCACAGTACAGGTAGTTTGTTTTCATTCGGAGAACTGACCTTAAGCTTCGTAGTATCAAATCCTTTCTATTTTTCCCCCCGTTTTTCTATTTTTCAAAATTTGTTCCAGATAATGCTTACATGATAACCAGTATAAATAACCAGTCACCCAGCTGAAGGACTTCCCACAAGGGAATGTGGAAATAAGGGTACAGGGACACTGCTTGCTTGCTTTTCTGAAATGATTTCATAGATGTACCTAAATCCAGCTTTTGTGCTCAAAGACAGACACACGCACAGCGCTCACCCACAGCCAAATTCACCAACCCACCCAAGTAAGTTCACAGTAAGGCTGAGATCCTTACTGTGAAGAAAAGGGAGACAAGGGAAGCACTTAGGTCAGCTCCCTCAGACATCCCCAGAAGCCAACTTCTTCAGCTTTGGCCAAGTGGATGTACAGTCAGCTCTCCCTACCCACGGATGCCAAATCCATAGATCCAGAGGGCTCACTGTACTATACCATTTTGTATAAGGGACTTGAGCATGGCGGGGGCCCTGGAACCAATCCTCCATGAATACTGGGGATGACTGTAGTTATGTGGTCATCTTAAATCCTTTCACAGATGTTTGGTGTAAAGTGGTTATCAATTTCCTCTGGAAACCAACTGGCAGATAGAGTCTCTGGGACTCAAACTGGTGCACTGGTAAAAGAAGCCCTCATGAAAATGGATGGGCAGCAACTCCACTCCTAGCTACACACTGGAAGACTCGACCACAGGGACTCAAACACACACTTGTACACAAATGATCATAGCAGCATTAATCACAATAGCCAAAAAGCGGAAACAACTCAAATGTCCGTCAGACGATGACTAGACAATCAAAATGTGCCAGACACAAAATGTCACACATACTGTATGATTCCACTTATATGAAATATCCAGAATATGGTAAGTCCATAGAGACAGGAAGCAGATTAATGACAGCCGGGGCCTGGGAAGGGGGCGGGGTAATGGGAGCTAATTGTTTCATGGGTATAACATTTCCTTTTAGGGTGATGTAAATTATGTGGAACTAGGTAGAAGTGATCGTTGCACAACATGTGAATGCGCTAAACGCCACTGAATTGTACACTTTAAAATAGTTAATTTTGTGTTATGTGAATTTTAGCTCAATTTTTTTTTAAAAAGGCCAGGGAATGAGATACAGATCCCACCAGAGTGGAAGAAACTTTGCTGTTACTACTTGTCCTCTGTCCCCAGCCCAGAGCCTCTCTGCCCACCTCAAAGATCTCAGTAGTTGGTATGGGTATGCAGCACTGTTACCGAACCAGTTTTGTTTTAACCTACACAGAGCAAAAGCAAAAACGCTGAGACGCTGAGATTTGCAGCAAAGAGAGGGTTTATTTGCAAGGTGGCCAAGTCAGGAGACAGGAGAACAAGTCTTAGATCTGCCTCCCCAAAGGCAAGGGGCTTGGGTATTTATGGGATGAAAAATACAGAAGCAGAGGGAACATAGGGAAAGGTAATTGGAAAAAGGTACAGTAATCGTCATTCTGCGTGGGTGTAACTAAGCTACAGACCTCTGCACGTTCAAAAACGGAGGCACTTAACACCATCTGGGGGTGGAGTTTTCAGTCCTCTGACATCAAAAGGTCACCCGGTGGACACTTGTGTATGCCCAGTTGGAGGGTTGGTGTTCCTAACCAGTCTTAACTAGCTCTGCCTGAACTAGGCACAGCTAACTCCAAGCTCCTGGAAAACACTTCAGGCCAACATTTATTGTTTAGGCTATGCTCCACTTGGCGAACACGCAAGTCTTAAAAAAAAAACCTTGATTAGCGAAGGCAGGTGAAATGGATTTGACTGAGGATTACCCTTGGTTTCAGCTGCATTGGAAGTTGAGAAATCTCCTTGTGACCGCTTGGCCAGCCCATCAGTGTGCTTCCAGTCAGCTGCCAACCCAGCCTCGCGCTCGCCTTTCACATCTGAATATGGCTTCTGCCCTTGGTTGCTCTTCTCAGGGAGGGTTTGCCACTACCCGTTAGACCATAACTGGGGAGGCCTTGGAATGCTCCCTTTACGTGAGGACCACGTGCACATCCTCACTTTGACCCGGAACTTCAGGGGACCAGGGAGTTAAAGGACATGGGAGGATTTTAATGTGTCCTTCTTGTTGCCAGAGGTGTCTGACCTACATACAGGTGGTTTTCCTGAACCAAGACAGCACTGTCAGATTCGAGGATATGAAAATCAGATTGTTGTCTTAGCCTGGGTCACCCAGAAAGCAGAGCCTGAGACAAATGCACATGTGCAGGTCGGTTATCATTTGGGAACTGATCCCAGGGAGGAGTGAAGAAGGGCCGAGTGGAACTCGGAACCAGGGAAGAGGGAAAGCCAACGTAAGCATGCGTTATCAAGTTGGCCCCTGCACCAGGTGACTACTGCTTGATCTTGCCTGAACTTTCTGAGGAGCCTCCTGCAATGTGTCATCTCAGAACTACCAGCCCCAATTACAATAGGGGGAAATATTTGTGCATTGATACCTGTCCCCGTTTGATTAAGGGTGGCCCCATCATGCTCGCATTTCTGAACTGCACACTCATGAATGTCCTGCAGGTTCCTGCAGGATCTCACACGATGGCATCAGAGAAACCCAGGCAGGAAAGGACAAGTGTGTTTGCAGTATTAGTCTGCTTGGAGCCCTGTCTGGAAGCTGTTTGAGTAGTGACAGCCGGAGCAAGGTGTGGGGCTCATGGGCTCTGCACTGGCACGAGGTATAAGTGCTGCAGAGGTATTGGGAGAGCATTAGACTTAAGGAAACAAACATCTGGAATGCCCTCCACAGCATCTGCGAATGGCTGGCGTACTCTGGCATGTGTTTCTGCAGTTCTTCATACCCACCCACCGGGCAGCCATCACCAGATATGCTCTACCTGAAACCTCCCTTCAAGCCTCAGGTATTGACTGAGCACCTCTGTGACAGGCAGTGTGCTAGGAGCTGGGCATGCAGCAGTGAGTAAGACCACAACATCCTTGCTCTTAAGAAGCTTATATTCTAGTGGACAGAGACAGACAATATAAACTACAAAATATCAGAGAAGTAAGCGCAGGAAACTGAAAATAGGGTGGTGCGATGGGGCTTGAATGGCCAGCTTACCTTGTTACTTTGAAAGGTTAGACAGGTGGGTAGTTTGGCTTCTGGTTCCTGTTTCCAATAGCTCTGTGACTCAGTCACATTTTTTAAAAACTCCATTTCAATCGCTTAGTCAGACACAGTCGCACAATTTTAAGGTCTAACCTTTTAAAACAATTTCATGATTCATAAGCTCTTATGACGCATCACTAATACCAACAGTGTCTTCTTAGGCAAAATGTGAGAGTCATTCTTAATTTATTGTTCTCGCTTGTATACCACGCACACATACACACACACGTGTCACGTCAACTGTACTTCCTGACACATCTCAAATCCACTCTCCCTTTACATCCTCTCCATCCCCGTAGCATGAGTGGTCCAGGCCTTCACCACCTCTTGTCCAGGCTCTGTGGCAGCTTCCTGATGACTGTCCAAGTTTTGCTTTGCTCTGCAGCCCCATTGCCTGGTATCTAGAAGAATCTTCCTCTTTTTATCCTTTTTCCTTTTTTTAACTTTTACCCATTGGTCCTGGTTATGCCCTCTGGAGTTTCAGTGAATAACTACACGCATTTCACCACAAAACTGCCCTCCCAATGAATGAATAGAAGGACACAACACTCCCCACTTGTCTTCTCTCCAGCCTGCATCTCCCCTGTTCCTCACCTTTCTCATTGCATCATCACTTCCTGACACTTCTTCCTCCTTGGTGACCCATATCTGAACGTACTTTGATTTATTGTTGTTTTTAAAATGTACTGAAGTGTGGTCTGAACAAAGCACAGTGGTTCTATTTCTTCTTTTGAACTAATGCTCTCTTTAAAAATATATATTATAGAGTGCACCTCTGAGTTTTGACAAATAAATATGCCTGTGTAGCCACCAGTCCGGTCAAGGTAGAGAACGTTCCCATCACTCAAGAAAGTTTTCTCTTGCCCTTTATTGGCCCAAACCTACCAACAGTAGCAACCACTATTCTGATTTCTCCCCCTGTAGATTAGTTTTGCTTAGAATTTCATATAAATAGAATCACAAAGAACATACTCCTCTGTGACTGGCTTCTTTCAGTCAACATAATGTAATTAAGATTCATCCATGTTGTTGCATGTGTTGGTAGTTTGTTCTTTCCTATTGTTGAGTAGTATTGCTTAGAATGGATATGCCACAGTGCCACAGTTTGTTTATCCATTCTCCTGTTGATGGCCATCTAGGTTGTTTTCAGTTTGGGGCTATAATGAATATAGCTTCTTTACACAGGCTGTTTTGTTGACATTCGTTTTTATTTATCTTTTTTTACATCTTGGGTTTTTATTTACCCAGGAGTGGAATTTCTCGATCGTAATGTAGGTAAATATTTAAATTTATAAGAAATTGACAAATTTTAAAAATGGTTATGCCAGCAAAGTATGAGAGTTACAGTTCCTTGCCCTGCATTCTTGCCAACATTAGAATAAGAAGTTTTAAATTTTCTTTTTTTTCATTTTAGCCATTCTCATGGATGTGAAGTGGTCATTGCAGTTTTAATTTGAATTCATTCAATGAACTTGATCATCTTTCATATGCTTATTAGCTTTTCACATATCTTCTCTTATGAAGTGCCTGGTCAAGTCTTTTGCCCATTTTTATTGGGTTGTCTTTTTATTACTCAATTATAGGAATTCTTGATATTATCTGGATATAGGTTCTTTATCAGACATATGTATTGTGAACATTTCTCTCAGTGTGTGGCTTATCTTTCCATTTTCTTAATGGTACCTTTGGATGAAAAGAAATGGCTAATTTTTATAAAGTCCGATATAACTTCTTTTCTTTTATATTTAGTGCTTGTTTTTCCTGTCTAAGAAATCTTTGCCTAACACATAGTAGCAAACATATACTCTTAGGTTTTCTTTTAGAAGCTTTATATTTTCAGCTTTTTTGTTCAGAGCTATCCATAATCCATGTTGAATTAACTTTTGTGTATGGTGGAAAATAAGGGTTAAAGTTTGTTTTTTCCATACATTTATCCAATTATTCTAGCACCATTTGTCTTAAAGACTTTTTCCCCCATTGAATTACCTTGCTTGTTAACAATTTTCTATTCCACACAGAAGGAAAAACTTCTCTAAGTCCATGTCTCTCTATCACCAGTTTAAAATGTTTCATACTTTGTGGTTCATTTTATATACCTTTACCCTTTACTGAATGAACACTCTGTGTCAAGCTGACTCTAAGAGCTGGGTACAGAGAACCCAGGAGAATCCTGGAGGAACTTCCATCTGTTGGTGGAAGCTGACATAGCTGCAAACGGCTCCCATTTCATGTGATTAGAGAGAAATTGTAAAGGGGTTTGTGGGACTATAGAAGAAGGCACGTGGCAGGGAGGCAGCACATCATATCAGCTTTGGGTTTAAGCAGATCTAGCTTAAAATCCAGGCTCCAACACACTCTACTGTCTAAGGCAGACATGAACAAGCCACTCAAACTTTTTGAGGCTCTGTTTCCTCACAGTTGTTAAGTATTACATGGCCCAAAGTATAGAATACTAACTACATTTGCCTAGTACTCAGAGAGATCAACAAATTGTTGCTATCTGCATCCCACTGGACTCAAGGAAGGCATCCTAGAGAAGGTGATGCCTCTGCTGAGACTTGAAGAATGTTGAAAGTTGGCAGATGAAGAAACGAAGGAAGAGCATTTCAGGCTGAAGGTCTGGGAAGAACAAAGATACAGAGGCACGGATCAGCAGGGTATAAATGGGATATTGCTAAAGCTTAAAGTGTGTAGATGTGGAGGGCCAAGGGGACAAGGAGGGGCCAATTCATAGAAAGCTTTATATGCCATGCTAAGGAGCTCAGGCAGCATTTTTCAGTCAATGCGATCCATCAAGGGGTATCTAGGGGAGGTGTCAGCCGCCTCCTGGGTCCCCCAAGCTCTAAGAAGGCTCTCGAAAGCTGCATTCAGCAATAGCTCCCCCTGTAGGTTTAAACGTGAAGCTCACCCTGAGAGATGCTGCCTTCACAAGTCCACCTGGCACGATGCACTCCATGGCAAAGTCCTGGACACCCTGTCAGGTAGGATGAGAGCCACGGGTTTCCCAGGATTCCCAGATGAAACCTAACACCCACTCCCTAATCCTGTCCAACAGCGTGGGCGCCCTAAGAGCAACACCTTACCTTGCCCTCTAGTGTCATGGTTGTACTTGTAGGCTCTTACCTGTCACAGATGGAGAGTCTACCCCCTTCTCATCTGTCCTCTTATGGACAGAGATTCTAGCAGGTATGGACAAATTGCCTTGAACTATGCTACCTTCCAGCTACTTGTTTGCTTTAAGCTACAATTTTTAAGCATTTGTTACCTATCAAATCTATTGCTAAATGCTTGTCATGCATTAACACCATTACTCTAAGCTTCCCAGCAACTCCACTAATAGATTTTGTTGTTTCAACTCACAGATGAGGAAAATGAGGCTTACAAACGTTAAATAACTTGCCTATAGTCACACAAATAGTAAACGGCAGGTCCAAAATGTGAGCCATTATCTCAACACCTGTACATCACTGCCTCCTGCTTTCTAAGTAGCCACTGAGGAAGGGCCCTCCCTGCCCCCTGCCCCACCAGCCTCATGGGACATCTCAGCCCCAGTCACCTCTGTGCTCCTCAAGCACGTGTTAGGCTGCCCCTCTGAGACCTGCCTTCTTAACTGAGTCACTGAATTCGGGGGGTGATTGACCTCAGGAACAACCCAGCTACACCTTGCTCTTTGCTGACCCCATGGAAGTGCTATCCTAGCCTACTTTTACCATAAACTGAATGCTCTATTAGCCCCACTTCACAAATCAGATAACTTAGGTTCAGAGAGACAAAAACATAAAACAGTAAATCACAGTGTCAAGATTCAAATCCAGTCTCCTGCCTCCAAAACCAGTAACATCTCATAGGCTGTGTTGCCTTTCTAGATAGGTAGTGCCCTGTCCAAGCAGCGTGCCATTAGAGGTGGGAGGGCTGTCAGAGCAAAGTTGTTCAAGGCCCTTCAAAGTACTAGTTTAATTATCATTGTAATCATAATTCTGCCCAATGACTGGGAATATAATATCAACCTCTAAAAGAGAGAGAGAGAGAGAGAGAGAGAGAGAAAACAAGGTAGAAAATGTTGTATTACTAACAACATAACTCACAGCCTGTCCACTTTTCACTATCTTCTTATCAAGAGAGGGTAGAACCATGGAGGAATGAATGGCCAAGGTGTGGATTCAGCATTAAATAATCCAAAACCAAGATAACTGTAGGGAAAACATGAATCCTGAGTCATTCTTTTTTTTTTTTTTAGATTTATTATTTATTTATTTATTTAATTTATTTTTGGCTGCATCAGGTCCTAGCTGCGGCACGTGGGCTCTTGGTTGCAGTGCACGGGCTTCTCTCTAGTTGTGGTGTGCAGGTTTTCTCTTCTCTAGTTGTGGCGCACAGGCTTCAGGAAGCATGGGCTCTGTAGTTGTGGCACTTGGGTTCCAGAGTGCGTGGGCTCTGTAGTTTGTGGCATGCAGGCTCTCTAGTTGAGGCACGTGAGCTCAGTAGTTGTAGTACACGGGCTTAGTTGCCCCGCAGCATGCGGGATCTTAGTTCCCTGACCAGGGATTGAACCCGCGTCCCCTGCATTGTAAGGCAGATTCTTTACCACTGGGCCACCAGGGAAGTCCCCTGATTCATTCTTACCGGCAAGAATTGTGCCACCAAGTCGGCCTCTATTCCTTTTATCTGATAAAGATGAAAGCCCATCTCCAAGATGAGATATCTTGGAAAAGAAATAGAACCACAAAACTCTGGTTTGCTGGAAGTAAACCAGATAGAACCTGACTTTTGCTGCTTTGCTCAGTTCACTGAATTTATAAAACAAAAATAAAAATTAAGCCTTAGAAGGAAGGAGGGAGGACATACAAAGAGAGAAAAGATTCAAAGCTGCATCTGTGAGACTGCCTTAAGCTTCCCTAAATTTTTTCCTAAACCAAGAAGAACCATGAAGGGTTTATTTGTGTATTAATCAGAATTCTCTCAGTTGCAAGTAACAGAAACCCAACTCCAGCAGTTTAAGGGAAAAAATAAACATATATTGGTAGGCTCACAAGATTGGTAAGAGTAGATAGCGTCAGGTACGGCTGCATCTAGTTAAGGCAGCAATTCTCCAAGTGTGGTCTGGGGATCTTGGGGAGTCACTGAGACCCTTTGGGATCTGCAAGGTCAAAACCATTTTCATAACAATACTATGATATAGTCTTAGTCCCTTCTACTGTCAGCACCTTGAGGCAACAGGGTTATTTTTCTCTCACTGGGGAGGAGAGAGGATCCAATTTCATTTTCTAATTAGAGTTTGGGTCCAAGTCACGTTCCCTTTTCCACTTGTTCTCTCACAAATGTACAGTGGAGTTTTCCAGGGGTTACATGACATGTGATATCAAGCAGACAGAATGCAGAAGTAGGTAGTAGAGTCCAACTGCTCTTCTAGGAAACTGACCATTAGGAGATTTTCAAATATGTAAAACAATGTCATGCTTCTCAGCAATTTTTTTGTTTGAGAAGATGTAATTATTTTTCATAAAAATACATTAGTTATTTTAACCAGTAATGGATTTATTGTTACTTTTAAATGAATTAATATTTTTAATGTTCTTTTCTTTTTTTTTTTTTTCTTTTTGTGGTACGCGGGCCTCCCTCCGCTGTGGCCTCTCCCGTTGCGGAGCACAGGCTCCGGACGCGCAGGCTCAGCGGCCATGGCTCACGGGCCCAGCCGCTCCGCGGCATGTGGGATCCTCCCAGACCGGGGCACGAACCCGTGTCTCCTGCATCGGCAGGTGGACTCTCAACCACTGCGCCACCAGGGAAGCCCTAATGTTCTTTTCTAATTTTCAAATACAGTAAATATTGATAAATATAATACACATAAATAAAATTTCTTTGGAGTCCTCAATAAAAAAAAAAAAAATCGAGCCTTTCTTCCATGTCTAGCAATCTATTTCTGTGAGTCTGTCTTTATGCCCCAAACCTCTGGATGGCAGAGTTCCAGGCCATCATTCTGCTGTTTTGACAGCTTTTCAGCTGTGCCCCACGTACTGGAAAGCTGGAGAGCTATGTGCAGTGGCTTGGTTTTAGAACTGTAAACATTTTCAATGTGATGAGGCATTTATAAACTGGAAGTACAGCTAGGGTCCAGTGCTTCCAGGAATAATGTGTATAACCCAGAGGCTCTTGTTTTTTGTTTTTTTTTTTTTTGGAAAATAACCCAAATTTATTTTAAAAACACAGTAACCTACACATTCAGTAAACTCAATAAACTCCAAGTAAAATAAATGCAAAGAGAGACACAATTATATACATCACATTAAAAATACTGAAATCCAAAACAAAAACATAATCTTGAAAACAGCAAGAGAATAACCACTTGTCACTTATAAAACTCAGAGACTCTTAATAGGATACGTTGTGGATTTCTCCTGCTCTTGCCTCTGGGTGGGATCACGTGAATTTTTACGAGTTTACCCATGAGTCATGAGCATGAGACTGTTACACAGACAAATCGGGATCTTCATCCAGATTGATAAATTCTATAAAACCCACCCTACCACAGTTTCAGAAGGTAGTTTTGTAGAAGGCATTCCTAGACATTTTGTAAAACTCATTGGCCCTGATGTGGTGGAATCAACACATCCCTACATTACACATATCTATATAACAGCAAAAAAAAGGATGGAAATAATTCTAGAATAGAAATACAGTTGATGAAGTAAAAAGCCTTTAACTTTTATTCATTCACTCCCCAATCATTGTTTGATCACCTGTTAGGTGACAGGAACTCTTGCTTGCTAAACATACAGAAATGATAAACACACTCCCTTCTTTCAAGGGGGCTCATATTTAATGGGAGAAACAAACCTGTGTGCAAATAATGGTGATCCAGTCACTATGATGCCAAAGGTCCTTTGGGAGCACAGACGAAGAGTGGATTAGCTGGGAGGTTAAGGGTGGACATCACAAATGAGGCTGCATTTGAACTTGGTCTGGAAATACGTGTAGGTGTTTGTCAGGCAGAAAGGTTACTGTGGGATTCCAGGTAGAGGAACTCCACATACAAAGACAATGACTGTGGTGAGGAATGGTAAGTTTGGAAAATGGCAAGTCATTTAGCTCTATTTAGGACCTACATTTTGAACAATTGCAGTGAGAAAAACTGAAAGCCTTCTGCAAATCAAATACACACACACTCTGATGCTAAAATTATGTATCCACAGTAGATCTAGGTAGAGCAGCATGGGTCATGGAAATAGGGCCAGAAATAGACTGAGACCAAAAAAAAAAAAAAGGATAATCTGTACTCAAGTAGTCTAACATATGATCCCAGTGACTCTGGACTATGGGTTTTCCCTAAATCCTTTGGGAAATGAATGGATGTTAATATTAGAGTCACAGAATATACTATTTATTTATAGATAAAATAGTTATGTTGCATACATTAACTCTAAAATAATTATTAGTTCAGTTATTCTCAGCAAATACTTTTGTTATAATGGCCTAAAGCAAACATCCCCTTCAAGTATTGATAAGGAGAGGTGCAAAAAAATGGGTAGAGTGCACGGATATTTGCCTTGTGGATAGAGTGGAGAGGCCCCTATAAAATGGTGCCTGCAAAAGATCTGGCACAAGATAAGCACTTAATAAATGGTAGCTCAATGGTGACAAAACGGCATATAAAAATAACAGGTGAAAATTCACAGGGCAGCCCAGGAAAGCTTTGAGCTTGCCATCTGGGCTTTCAAGGAGGCCAGAGTCAATTAAGGAAAGTTGAAAATCCAGGTCTACGTACCTGCACATCAGAATCCACATCTATTCTATCTGTGTGGCACCAGACTCCCAAGCTAAGAAATTAAAATGAAAGTAGTATAGGAACATTGAAAACACTAGGGTTCAGTAGATGCAAATGTTGAACTGCTCTGTAAAGAATTTGCAGCTCTAGGTTCATAGGACCTCCTCAGGAGGGGATAAAAACAAAAAACCTTTCCTAGGGATGAGCTCATAATCAAAGAATGTACACAAACTGACAAACCACCATAGAGGAAAATTAAGAGGCATAAGAGCAGGAAATAATACAGTGGCCTAAAAATGACTTGAGGACAAGAGGTTTGAGAAAGTATTGCAAACAAATACTTCTATAACTTCTACCCACATACTAAACTTAATTGAAACCTGTTACGAACAATAAAAGGTAATTCCATCTGTAAATTCTTGACAGCCTCTTTTGTGCTTTGATCTTGATTTGTGGACTAACTCAGATATCAAATTCAAAATGTAATTTGATACCAATCTGGCCAAAACCTACTCAGTTTGGTCAAAACCAGACTTTTTTTTTTTTTTTTTTGCACGGTACGCAGGCCTCTCACTGTTGTGGCCTCTCCCGTTGCGGAGCACAGGCTCCGGACGCGCAGGCTCAGCGGCCATGGCTCACGGACCCAGCCGCTCCGCGGCATGTGGGATCTTCCCAGACTGGGGCACGAACCCGTGTTCCCTGCATCGGCAGGCGGATTCTCAACCACTGCGCCACCAGGGAAGCCCAAAACCAGTCTTTTAAAAGTTATTTTGGGGACTTCCCTGGTGGCGCAGTGTTTAAGAATCCTCCTGCCAATGCAGGGGACAAGGGTTCGATCCCTGGTCCAGGAAGATCCCTCCTGCCACGTGCGCCACAACTACTGAGCCCACGAGCAACAACTACTGAAGCCCGTGTGCCTAGAGCCCGTGCTCCACAGCAAGAGAAGCCACCACAATGAGAAGCCCATGCACCACAATGAAGAGTAGCCCCCACTCACTGCAACTAGAGAAAGCCTGCGCACAGCAACAAAGACCCAACGCAGCCAAAAATAAATACATAAATAAATAAAGTTTTTAAAATAAAATAAAAGTTATCTTGGAAAAGGCAAAGAGATAGAAGATGCCAGAGTCAAGTTAAAACAGGCACCTCATTTTGCCCAGTGAATTAAACCAGCTCTGAAATTGTCATAAGTAATTTTATCTATTCATATTTCAGTTGGTGCGTCCATTTGGTTTAAGTGTAGACTTCTTAGCCTCTTACTTTGTTAATAAGAGATGTCAGAATCTCAACAAAAACACAAAAAAAATTTTTTTTGTATCTTACTCTTTCATTAGAACAACATTCCAAAATGGCTTTACATGATTTTTTTTTTTTTTTGACCTGTGGAACTTCTGACTCTTTCTGTGACTGCCAAACTTTAGTGGGTTGAATAACCCGACAATGGCACTGAAGCAGGGGCCCCCAATTCCTGTGTGTCCACCCAGAACTCTCTTGGATTAGCAGTTGCTGAATTTGGGGGCTTTTTGGATGAATACAATTTAAGGAGTGATAGATAATTTAAAGGAGTGATGATAGATAATTTCCATCTTATTATTAAAGGAGTGATAGATAATTTCCATCTTATTATTTGATATATAAGGACATTCAAAATAAATATCTACTACTGCCATAATTTTATTCTTAAAAGAATATTTTAACACCAAAATAAGGAAGAACGTAATATCAGAAAAAAGAGCAAAGTCCTCAAATTCGTATAAAAGTAGATTTATTAAAATATATATTATAGCACCTTGTTTTCCCCATTTTGCCATGAACTAGTAAAATACTGGTCATGGTTTCAGATTGTGAGATAATAGAAAAAATATGTATTGATCTCTGCCTCCAATTACTAACACAGAGCTCCTGAAGCCCTTGTAATTTCCTGGGTGATAGGAGTTTCTTTTATTCTAGCGAGGCGACTCTGGATGGCTCCTGATTGAGGGCTGGTCACTGGGAAAGACCAAGCTATGATTAGAAGCTTAAAATTTCCAGCCCTGCCCTCCACCTTCTTGAGATGGGAGAAGGACTGGCAACGATGTTTCCATAAAAGTTCCAATAATGTGGGACTCAGAGAGCTTCCTGGTAGATGAATACATCCACACTGGAAGGGTAACATATCCCAGCTCCATGGAGATAGAAGTGCCTGCTCTTGGGATCCTTCCAGACCTAGTTCTATGTACCTCTTCATCTGGCTGTCCATTTGTATCCTGTATCATATCCTGGTAAACTGGTAAATACAAGTAAGTGAGCATCTGTGAGCTGCTCTAGCAAATTAATCAAACCCAAAGAGGTGGCATGGCCACTTCTGAATTATAGCCAATGGGTCAGAAGCACAGGTGACAGCCTGGGACTTGCAACTGGCATCTGAAGTGGGGTGGGGACAGTCCTGTGGCACTGAGCCCTTAACCTGTGGGATGTGATGCTATCTCCAGGAAGACAGTGTCAGAATTGAGTTAAATTGTAGGACATTCAGATGATGTCATGGAGAATTGTTTTGTGTGGGTAAAACACCCATACACTTGGTCACCACAAGTGAAGTGTTCTTGTGTGAGTAGTAAAAAACTCACAGGACATAGACTGAACTGTAGCATTTTCCAATACACAGATTCAGTGCTCTTCACTTGGGGATGCAGGGTACGTGTCCTCATAGCTGTGATACCAAAGCAGGGGTTGCATAACTCTAGAATCCCTGTCAACTTAGACTCACATTCAACATTAACATGGCAGACTCTACACTTCCTGATCTACCTTTATCACTAGACTGACTATAAAACTCTTGGAGTTTAGAGGATTCTTTATGGTTTCCATAGTGCTAACATACATATGCATTCTCTCCTTCAATCTAAGGAAGAAAGAAAGGAAAAAAGAAAAGAGAAAAAGGAAACAGAAAAAAGAAAAAGAACCCTACTTCAAGAAGAAGGTATTTATCACTATCTTGCAGACGAAGAAACCGAAATTCAGAGTAGTCATTCATTTACTCATTCATATGCTCATATAGTCAACAAATATTTATTCCACGTCTCCAGGCCCTGTAGCATCCTGTTAGCTCCTGATGATGTTACGATGAATAAAAAACCATCTACATTCTTGACTTACTTACGATATATGGGTAGTTAGTGGCAGAGCTGGGACTGAAGCCCAGGTACTTTGACTGCAAATTTTGTGCTCTTTCTAGCAAGCCACGCTACCCATTGTATCTCTCTCTTCAGTGGAAATAGTTCTACCAGAGACACACCTCCTTCTCCCTCACATACAGTCTGAGCTCTGCATCTTGGCCAGACTGAGATGTGTGGCACTCTGGATGGCCTCCCATATTCAAACCAATATTCTTTAGACACTTGTTCAACATTTACCTAAGATAACTGAGCTCTGCAAAGGGGCTGAGGTAAAGATTAAGAATGGGGAGGAGGACCACTAGAAGCAGTAACCCAATCAGCAAAACAAAAGGAGATTCAAAGACCAGGTATTGTTATTTGAACATGAACATACTTACAGGCCCTTAATCTCCTCTCACCATTCCAAGCAGCTTATCAAAATAGTCTTTCCAAACATTTGTAGTTCTCTCCCTGATTGAAGATCCAATTAGTGCAATTTTCTCCGGTTCCTTATATTCTAGTGATGCCTTAGTTTAACTCCTTGGTTGCCCACCCTTTAATCTTCCTCTGCACCCACTTCTTGTTTGAAACAATCTTTGTTCGGCACTCTGCCAAAACATTCTCATTGTGCACCACCCAATTCAAAACCCATTCTTTCCAAGGAGACCTCTTTGAGGCACCCAGAACATTTCATTTTCCCAGCTTGATCTCCACACATCTCAGCATCTGGTGTCCATATATTCCAGGATTATATCCAAGCCTGCACCCAGCAGTATGTGATTGGACTGACAGGTGTCCTGGTCACATGGTTGTCACAAATTTGAATATCACTCTTACATATATTGCTGGGTTGTAAATACTCTTCTTCCATGTTTGTCAGACTGAGACATGTTAGAGGGCAGAGGCAATTTATAAATAGATATAGATGTATAGATACAGATAATTGTAATATGTTTAATGCAGTGCCAAGTGATAGATCATTATACATTTGTTCATGACAGTTTTGAAGTTAAGAGGAAAAGAGGAATATCATCTTTAACCCTTCACTTACAACTCCTCTCTACACTCTGTTTAATGGGATGTTTAAACTCTTCTATTTTTTCTGAAATAGACAATAATTGGTGCCATACTGAAAATATATTAGGTCTGTCTTGAAAAATGTCTTGAAAAGTTCAATAGACAACATTTGAGAAATGCATTATCAAGTTCATGCAAGGTGGTTTTAGGTGAAAGCTTCTCTAAGGTGAACAAGACCCTCTTTCAATAGCAGTGCAAGCTCCTCTGTGAGGGAATTGTACAGTACTTTAACAACTCTTTGCATTGTGGCCTCCACAGCTTTGTCAGAGGCATTGAGAGAAAAATAATTGTTATCAATCCATCACAAGGTATAGGAGTTCTGCAATATGTTAAGACATCTGAACTTAATCATCAAGTCCATGTGACTCTAGGTGATGTGAGCTCTCATGTAAGTTCCTAGACTTCACCCTAATGGGCATTGAATAGACACACACAAGATAGGCCTAACTCTTGTGAAATTTACAGTATTCATCCTCAAAAATGCTACACACAAATGGGGTAACTAACAAATATTTATTGAATAAAATTGAAGAATTGAATGAATGGAATTGGACTCTGTAGCCAGGGGTTGCTACCATCCTCAAATGATAATAGATTAAATGATGAGAATTGTACTTTCTAATCCTAGCACTGGTCCTGGGGAAAGAGATCTTGGGTCCTGTGGATTGTCAGTAATTTATGCTTCTCTTTAAGTCTTTCCACTTCACTTATTTCAAGATAGAATTAAAGCCTACCAGCATGTAAATTTCAGTAAGTAGGTTAATTTGGAGACAAAGATTCTCCATAGCAGCCATTCTAAAAAAGGCATCAACTATTCACAATAGCCAAGACATGGAAACAACCTAAATGTTCCTTGACAGGTGAATGGATAAAGAAGGTGTGGTACATATATACAATGGAATACTACTCAACCATAAAAAAGAATGAAATAATGCCATTTGCAGCAACATGGATGCACCTAAAGATTATCATACTAAATGAAATAAGTCAAGAGAAAGACAAATACCATATAATATCACTTACATGTGGAATCTAAACTATGACCCAAATGAACTTATCTACGAAATAGAAACAGACTCACAGACATAGAGAACAGACTTGTGGTTGCTAAGGGAGAGGGGGGTGGGGGAGGGATGGATTGGGAGTTTGGGATTAGCAGATGCAAACTATTATATATAGAATGGATTAAAAATAAGGTCCTACTGTATGACATAGGGAATTATATTCAGTATCTTGTGATAAACCACGATGAAAAAGAATATGAAAAAGTATGTATATGTATATGTGTGTGTGTGTGTGTGTGTGTGTATATATATATGTATAACTCAATCACTTTGCTGTACAGGAGAAATTAACACAACATTGTAAACCAACTATACTACAATAAAATACATTTTTTTTAAAAAGGCATCAACTCAGTTGCCTGCATGAAAGCCATATTTATTTGTTCATTCCCTTCATTCTCTGTTAATTCCTTTTCTCTTTTCCTAGTTGAATAACAATTAGCGGAAGGTAAGATATGAAAATCCCTTCTACCCTGTCCCCAACCAAAATAACAGGAATCCTGAGTCACAGCACTTTGGCCCACATACTAAATTTGATTTTTTCTCTATTTTCCAAAGAAGTAGATGCTTTCTGCAGAGAGAGTGGCTGGGAGAGGCATGAGATATTGACTGAAACCCTGTGTCTCCTAAGGAATCTTCACGGGCCAACTGAAATTATGCACAGAGGCAGCTGGTTTCTGAAAGCTGCATACAGCACCTTGGAACATAAATTTTTGCAGCCTGTGTAAATAGGAAAGAGACACCAGATGTGGGAGAGGGGTGCAGAAGGATGAGTGAAAGGACATTAGAACTGAACCTGACCTTTCTCCTTGCTCCAAAGGATGAGAAGGCCCTAATGCTGCAAAGATTTATTTGCACTAACAAGCTCTTATTTCAAAATGCAATTACCCATGGGATGATTTAAGCCTACAGCACTAGAGATTGCTTAAACTCAATTACGTCCTCTGAAATCAGACTCATTATTTGGGGGCAAGGGGAAAAAGATGCACATTCCAGTTACAAGGGGATGGAAAAGAAAATGATCTAGGGCAGTGTTCCCCAAATCTGCTGCATAAGATTCATCAGAAAGGCTTCTTAAAAACAGATTCCCTTTTCTTCTCCCCACCTCACACCAGCTCTGAATCAGGAAATACTGATGTGGGGGCCAGGAATAAATATTTTTAAGCTTCCTGGGTCATCTGATGCTGCCAGCCCAGGAATGAGGATTGGGGAACCATAGGTCTTGGAGGCTGGTTTCTTGCCCAGACCAAATTTCAGTCTGATCTTCAGCTGGACAGACATTAAACTTGATGTTGCACTAGGGCTGATTGGGACCGATCCACTTACAAAGTTCAAAAGAAACATATGTATAAACCAGAAAGCCAGCTCACTAATTACAAGGAGGGATAATCCTTCTCAGAGATCAAAGTGTCCATGTTTGCCATGCAGAACACCTGGACTACCACGCTTTCAATCAGATGAATGTCTGCTATTGATGTATGAAATAAGATCAAAGGGATGCTCCCAATGGCATTTTCATTCAGGCTGCAGAAGTGAAGCAATAATCCTTGTACTAAATGCCCCAGACCAGATCTCCTTAACCTTGGCCAGAGCTGGAGAAATGCTGCCAAATTTTTGCCCTCAGACATATTTTTCTAGATTCTGTAGCTCCTAAGAGCAAACCCAGGGAAGGTTCTGCTGCCCACTATGCTTGGGCAACTTGCCTCCTCAAGGGCAGCTTTTCCAGCCTTGCTGGAGCAGTGTTGTGCCACACCTAGTGGGAATGACCAGACACTTCCTGAGATGTTGCTTCTTATTGTGTTTTATAAAATAGTGTGCAGTTTACATAAAAAGAAAACTTAAAAAAAAAGTTATCCACATGCAAAACTGTAGGTGATGAAAATGATGGGTTTTTTTCATTTTTTTGTTAATTGATTTTCAATGAAAATGATTCTGATGATCATCCAGATTTTGCTAAAACTTTTTTCTTTTGTTTTTAATATGTTTATTCTCCCTTCAAATAGCACACAATGTATTTTTACTAAATTTCCTTTTTCTTTGTTGAAATTGCATTCCATTCATGCATCTCTGGTCACCTATGTCATATTCCATGTGTTCACATCACTAGTATCTTGGTGACTCCTTAGACAGGTAAACTTATTCTCTATCCTTCTGCTCTGATCTGACACAATCTTGTGAACTTACATCCTAATGGGGAGAAGACTTGTAATAAATATATCTTAAGAATCAAAAAAATAAGAAAGTGTGAGTGCTTTGAAGAAACTAAACTAGAGCGAGAGATAAAAAGAGGTAGAAAGACTGGAGCTGGGAATTAGTCAAGGAAGCTTTCTCTGCAGATGTGACATTTATGTTGAGAGCCAGAACCTCATAATTACACTCTCAAAGCATATTTATTTACAAAGTCACACAAAGCCTTATATCTCCATCATAAATACTGACATCATTTAACTAAAGGAGTCAGTTCACGGTTTTGTAAAATTTGTTACAAACAGCTAATGGGAAAAATACATGTCTAGATAGTTTGAAACTTTTCCACTACTAAACACAAGGAATACTGGATAAAGTATAAAAAATATTTATTAATACACTATTTTAAAATGAAATATATATTTTAAATTAAGAGACAAGCTCACAATAAGGTAAGAGAAATCATCAGTCGCCAAAAATAATGAGGGAAATGAAAACCAGTAAGGTCAACCTGAGCCTTGAAGCTTCAGCTGCTGCAGGGAAGGGGTTTGGATACTAATCCCTGTGTAGGAACAGGAGATAAAGCCTTAAGCCCTAGAGACGAGAAGTTGGAACTGAAACTGCAACATGAAGCCAGGATGAAGCAGTGCAGAATTTTAAAATAATTTTTTAAAAAATCCATTAGCTTTGGATAGGAGTTTAAAAAAAATAAAAAAAGATATCTCTGAGGATTTATAGCCACATAACCATCTGGTGTTGAAATTCATGCCATGGGAAAGAAGTAGGAAACTTTAAATTGAGATAATAGCATAAAAAGTAGTGTTTAGCTGGTGATGCTCCTGGAGTACCTTACAAAAGCAAAAGCAACACCTCTCTTGAACATCCCCTTAATGTGTCTCTGTAGGGATTTCAAGAGATTAAATTCCAATGAGGCCAAGTTCATTGCCTAAAACTGTGAAACATATGAGGGAACAATAATGTGAGAAAGAGTCAGCAAACAATACAGAAGACAGAATTAGAATTTTAAACATTATAATTCTTGAATAGAAATGATCTTTAAAAGGACTTAAAGGATTAACTAAATAAAGAAGGTCTTAAGGAGAAAGTATAAAATTCTCTGAAAAAAAGTTCAGGCTGACCTTGAAAATAGAACCAAACAGAACTTTTAGAAATAAAAAATAGGGCAGTAAAAGCTAAAACTTGTTGGAGGTGAAAGTATTTGCATATTACATATCTAACAAGGAACTTGTATCAGGAATATATAAAGAACCCTCTAAATAAATTATTGATACATATAACAATTTGGATGGATCTCTAAGGCATTAGACTGAGTGAAAAAGAGCCTGTCTCAAAGGATTACAAACTGTACAGTTCCATTTATATAAAATTCTCAAAATGACAAAATTATAGAGATGATGGACAACAGATCAGTGGATGTCCAGAGTTAAGAGAAGGTGGAAGGGGGGGTGTGATTATAAAAAGGTAACATTGGGGAGTTCCTTTGTGGTGATGGAACAATGCTGTATGTTAACTGTAGTGGTGGTTATATGAATCTACACTTGTGATAAATGTCATAGATTAATACATAAATACCTTAAAATACGAGTACATGCAAAAACTTGCAAAATCTGTTGTTTAGTTGATAGTATTGTGCCAATCAACTCTTTGGGTTCCATAATGCACTCTAGTTATTTAATAGGTCACCACTGGGGGAAGCTGAACATAGGTATATGTGAACTCTCTGTACTATTTTTGCAACTTATAATTCTATAATTATTTTAAAATGAAAATTATTTCAAATTTTAAAACTATGCAATATATATTCATTTTAAAACTCAATGGACACACACACACAAAAAAACAAACTCAATGGACATGTTAACAACAGACAAGTCACAGAAAAAAAAGAGAACTGTTGATCTAGAAGATTGATCTGAGGAAATCACCCAAAGCCCATCAACCCAGGAAGGTAAGGAGATGAAAAACACAAAAACATTGAGACATGGAGGACAAAACGAGGTGTTCCACATACGCTAATAGGAGTTGAAGATAGAAAAAACAGAGAAAATATAGGAAAGAGGCTATTTGAATAGATCATGGTGAGAAGTTTATAAAATTGATGAAAGATATGAATCTGCAGATTCAAGAAGCCCAACAATTTGCAAACGGTGTAAATAACAATAAACTCATCCTCAGACATACTATAATGAAACTACAGAATACCAAAGGAAAAGAGATTTTTTAAAACAACGAGCATGGTTAGTTTTATCTGTTGCTAATCACAAATTTCTTTTCATTGAAAAACCAACTGACTGGTGCTTCTCTTGTACTTACATTTGAAATCTGCTATCCAAATACACCGATACCTAAGAATGTCTAGAGTTTATTACTTTGGAGAAAAAATTTAAAACATTTTGCACTGCCTAAACTTTTGTGCAATCTCAGTAGTAAGAGCTGAGTAAATATGACAGGCACATGATCCTTGCTGGCCAAGAACCAACCAACAAACTATAAGTCTGCCTTAATTTCACTCAAGTTGTTTTCGCTGCTGTAAACAGTGAATAAACCAAACCCACCCTTCCTCACAGTCTGGTCTGCAGCATGATGACAGCTCAGTATAAACACCCTTCAGTTAATTCGTAGAGCACTCAGAGGGTACAAGTTTAGCCCCACACATCCTTTCTACCTGAGCTACCAGGCTCTGACTTTGAATTGGGAAAAGTGAACTGAGAAAAGAATAATGTAGTTCTTTGTTCTTCTTTTTCTTCTTCCCCTTCTCCTTCTCCTTTTTTCCCCCTTTCTCTTTTTCCGCTCTTCCCCCTTCCTCCCTTCTTCTTCATCTCTTTTTTTTTTTTTTTTTTTTTGGTATGCGGGCCTCCGTTTGCTGCGGCCCCTCCCGTTGCGGAGCGCAGGCTCCGGACGCGCAGGCCCAGCGGCCATGGCTCACGGGCCCCGCAACCACTGCGCCACCAGGGAAGCCCTTTTTTTTTTTTTTTTTTTTTTCATCTCTTATACCTAGTGAATATGAGGCTTCTTCTCTGTGAATCAGGCAATTTCAGTCAAAATGGGGTGATTTACAATGTAGAGCAATGGGCTGTTTCTGACTCTTCTATAAATCTCTTAAATCTCTGAGTCTTGTTTTTACCCATCTCTAAAATGGTGCAAACCCAAAACTCTATCATACTGCTTATTTCAGAAGAAATACAGCATTACAGCCCTACACTTCACAAACATATGTTTTACCATTCTATTCCACTGCAACTTAAGCTGTAGGGGAAATGAAAAGGATTCAACTTTTTAATTTATTTTTCTACAGACATTGATTAATTTGCCAAGTTAGAAAATAAAAAGACAATCCCTGAGGATTAATTGGGACAATGTGGAAGGATCATCCATCTCTTCCTGTTTGAATTTTTGGTGAATGTGAGGGATGAGGGGGCATTTCCTTTGGCGTTGCCCAAAAGTAGGATTGCATACATGGAACAGGTCCTTAAAGAAAAGGAGTCATATGGAAAATCTACTTATAATTTCCTCATTTGGGTGATTTCTATGACTCTCCCCCATTGGACACTTTCTCCATTCTTTACACTGCCCATGATTTTGATGGACTCTGACAAGTGTATTTCCATAAACAGCAGTTAAAAGGGGGTGTATTATGAACTTCTCAGTTCTAGGAGTATGAATAACCAGAATGAACCATGTAGGGAGGAAGGGTGTATCATCTCTTTCCACCTCAAGATCCTCATGCACATGGATGGAAAATGTTCCCAGGCTGTCTTCTCGGATCAGGAATGGGGGTTTGCTCTGTCTCCTGAGGACCTGCACCAGGGTTGATGCCATGCAAAGATGATTCAGTCTCTGGCCAGAGGTCATCTTGATGCCTTCATGGGTGGTTTTTAATTAGAAAAGATTTGGCCTAAAATTCACAATAGAGACATACGCAAGATTTTTACTTAATCTTTACACTTATTGGCGCGTGACTCTACTGTTTTCCCATCTCTTATTCATTTGCCTACTCTCTTTCTCTCTCTCTCCTCTCTCTTCTTTGTTCTCTCATCATTTACTTAAAGTGCTGAAATACTTTCAAAATATTCTGTTAAATAAAAACAATGATGAAACGGAAAATTGCTGCCATACTCAGGCTAGGAAATGACTGGAAACTCTGACAATATCAAATAAATACACATATGTTTTACCATCTCTATACATCATACCAGAAAACCACAGCTGCCTAACGAACGTCATACATACTTTTGAAAAGTAAACATAGTGACAATAAATGTTCCAGGATGACATGGAAGTATTTTCAGTCCTTAAATTTCCTGTACAGGTGATATGCATAGAGTTTGTATTTCAGTTGTTCCAGATAATAAATTATTCCACCAGGTTACATCCTTCACTTATACCAACCCCCAGGCTCTGTTTGTTTCAATACTTCCTGCAACTGTTACTTAAGTTTTTGCTACAAAATTATTGTTTATTCAAAAATCTCTCACTTGTTAGGGGATTTACCCACAGAGGTCTCACATTCAGCTTTCGAAACGTGATGATTCTTAAGCGTTTTGTCCTTTGTGCTAAATGTTGGAGGTGGCTTTTAGCCCTAACCAAAATATTTGCATGATGCTAATTACATTTCTGTGGACCATCAAAATAAACTCTGTAGAAGAATAAATGAAAAATGTGCATCAAACTTCATAGTTGTAATTTCAAATCTTATGGAACAAAGGATCTTAAAATTGGAGGAAGTAAACAGCTGAGTGCCAGGCCTATGGACCAGGCCTGCTCTGAGTGCCTTCCATATTTAATCTTTAATTAACCATAGGAGATAGGTGGTATTATCAGCCCGTTGCACAGATGAGAAAATTGAAGCACGGAGAGGTTAAGTCACTTGCCCAAGGCCCCGCAGCTAGTAAGTAATGCAGTCTGAACTTAAACCCAGGCATTCTGACTTCAGAGCCCACACTTGAACCACTACACCATACTCTCCTTATGAAAGCTATTTCTCCACGTTGGTATATATATATATATACTTTTAAGTTCAATATCCTGTGGACTAGACAAAGGAGAAAGAAAAAAGGCAGAAGACTCCTTCTCTTGCCCTGATCCTGGTCCCCCTTTCAATTCATCAACCCCTGATGCCTCCCCCCTACACCCTCTACCTTCGCAGTAAACGGGAAAAGCCCCTGTAGGGCATCCAGATCCATAACAGCTGCTTTTCCTATTAAAATTTATTTAAAAGATCTAGTCTCTGTCTTCTAGAAGTTTGTAATCCAAATAAACAATATAAAGACGCATATAATTTATAATTCAAGAAAACAATAGAAGGAGGAAAATAAAAAGAACATATAGGCATGGAGGAAAATGTGAAAAAACAGGCAAAGTTTGTACCAAATTTGACAATAAGGCAATGAGATTTGAGGTGGGTAATTGTTAAACAGCCTCTGAAGGCAATTCCAAAGCCAAATTTCAACAGGGTTTCTGTCAACTTGTGGTGACAGCTATGAAATGGCAGCCCACACTTAGAATATTTGTGTAAAAGTATCTCATTATTTTATACATACATCTCAAGTGGCTTTCACCTCTTTCAGTCAATTTAACTGGCTTTCCCTACCTCCTCTTCTTCTTTTCATCTCCCACTCTTCCTTTATGTCTGCATTCATTCCTCTTGTCCAGGTATTCATTTAACAGCTCCTTATGGAAGACCCTTTTCCAGGCACTGAGGGCCACCAAGAGCTAAAGGCAACATCCGCCTTGTTGAGGAGCTTACCTGCCGCAGGATCATCTTTTAAAACTGAGATTATGATCCCGCCCATAATATTTAAAACCATCCAATGGCTCCATTGCCATTAGGACAAAGAACAAAGTAGGCCACAGGGTCTCCCTAAAGCCCTGAGTGGTTGGCCCTGCCCCTTCTCCAGTCACAACCCCACACTGTCCCCTCTGTTCATGTCTCTCCAACCTGTGGTCAGCTCCTTGAATGTGCCAAACCAAGCTTTTAGTTTTATGACTTGATAGCATCCTCTCTGCCATTCAGAGCCCATATCCTAATTTACAGATGCATGCTCCTGTGATCATTGATCAGCGTTGATCTCCCCCACTGGACGTAATCTGCAGGAGTGTGGGGAAGAGAGCCCCAAAGAGGTAAAACAGAAATGTTAGTGGAAGTCAGATTGTGAAGAGGTGTCCAGGTGCCAGACTGAGGAAACTGGACATTACTTTGTATGCTCTGGGGAGTCATTAATGGTGTCTGAGCAAGGAAGCAAGGTGATCAGAGTTGTGCTTTAGGAATAGAGTTGAATCTAGTAGCATAAGCGAGGTGGGATGGAGGAAGACAGAGCAGGGGCCCATTTGGGAGGCTGTTGATGTAGTCTGAGTAACTGGTATGAGATGTTGCACAAAGGTGATGGGGAAGAGAAGGAGGGGACAGATTCAGGAGACTGGGCCAAATCAGCATTTGATCATTGTTTGTCTATGGGAACTGAGGGACAGGGAGGGTCTGAAAAGATTCAACTTCATAAGTAGAAATCAATAGGTAAGAGGAGGCCCCTTTGAGGAGAAGATGATAGAATCAGTTCTGGAATTGTTCAGCTGGTGGCATGCCTGGGGGTGGACAGATGGAACTGGATGTCAGAAGAAAGAAAGGTCAAAGCCGGTGAAAAAGATATGGGCACCACGTGCATGGAGATGGTCCTCATAAATAGGAGGAGGGGGAGGAGGAGAGAAAGGAGCTGGGAATCAGGAAGAGTGATGGGAGAGAAATAGTAGAATTAGGGAAGCTGTGGTCAGTAACACAAAGTGTTCTGCCAAGACTGAAGAGGATGAAGCGTGAGAAAAGCCAACTGACGTAGAGAACAGACTTGTGGCTGCCAAGGGGAAGGAAGGTGTGGAGAGGGAAGGATTGGGAGTTTGGGGTTAGCAGATGCAAACTGGTATATATAAGGTGGATAAACAACAAGGTCCTATTGTACAGCACAGGGAACTATATTCAGTATCCTGTGATAAACCGTAATGGAAAAGAATATGAAAAAGGGTATGTGTATGTATAACTGAATCACTTGGCTGTACAGCAGAAATTAACACAACATTGTAAATCAAATCTACTTCAATAAAATAAAAGAAGGAAAAAAAAAGCCAACTGAGATGGCCAAGTTGCAAGGGAGGTCTGAGTGAGCAGCGTGGTGAGGATAAGCCCACATTGCAGGGGCTGTACTGAGACTGCAGAGGTCGGCAGTGATTCTACTGCCCTCTGCTGAGGCACTTGATTTAATTAAGCAGGACAAACACCAGTATTTACTTGACCACTGGCCATGAACCAGGTGCTTCATGCTATTTAAATAACTTTTCACCACAGTCTTGTGAAGAAAACATCTTTCCTCATTTTAGCGTTTTAGTATCCATTATTATATAATTTACAGTTTAAACTAGAGCTCAGGGAAGTACTGTAACTTGCGTAAGGACAGTGAAAAAAGTTGCTAGACTATAAGTTCCAGAAGGCAGGACCCCTGAGTTTTATTCATCATCACTTATGCCTAGATAGAGAGCAACGCTCAGCATATCGGATAGGATGATTTTTCAAATGAATGAATGAATGAACAAATTAATCAAGTTTGGTGTCAAAGTTAGGTCTAATTCCAAAGCCCATAAACCTTCCAGATATCCACTGCTGTCTCTTACACACTCTTATTCCAACAGAAGGGACTGTCCTGTTGCCAATTTCCTCAAAAATCTCTTAAGAAACAAGAGTGAAGAAGCTGACGTTGTGAGAGGCGTTATTTCTGGATAAAAGTATGTGATTATAACCTCACTTTGAAAATTACCCAGCTGATAAACCAATCAAATAATCAAGTCAATCAAAGCTAAATTCATCATGTGTATGTCAATGTTTACAAGTAAGTTTACAAGTAAGTAATTTACAATTTACAAGTAAGTAAATTTGTATGAATTTTAAGAAACGTATTTTAGGAAGGGAAGTGCCCCTCAGCCGTCCCAAAAGTCAATCTTGGGCCAAACTGTTTCAAATTATAGGCCACAACTTTTCACATATCTTTTAGAGAGAATTATTTTCCTAAGGTGACATTCCTTCATACATTTTTCAGAAGACAAATTCATGGGAAATAGCGGTCACATATCTGAAACTAATTATTAGAAGTTGAAAGGGAAGAGATTCAAAAAGATTTGAGTCTTTTTCTGAAAACATTTGGAAAGGACATTTCGTTATAAGAAAGATTTGAACCACAACAATCTATGTGTTTCCTGTCATGGAGGCAGGCATCATACTGATATTCAGATTCTTCCAGGTTCGGCTGGGAGCTGGGAGACTGGATGGTCCGTTAAAAAACATCGTAGATGGAAACAAATTTCAGGTCTGTCTGTAATTAAATTCAAGTCTGGAAAATCAGCTGGACCTTCTAAATATCAGTTTTCCCACCTGTAATATGGGATTAAAAGTGCCTGGTCCACTTAACTGACAGAGTTGTAGGCAATATAAATATAAAATTGAAAGAACTGTCAAAGCACTACACAACTGCAGTCTCATAAGCATTGTCTCTTCCCTAAAAGATGCTTCTCATCCATTCCCATCCAAACAGAAGAACAATCTTCAAGGAGTCGAGTTGCTGTTGGGTTTTCTCTGTGTCATCATTTTATAGAAACACAGAATTGAGTGACTCATCAAGAATTCTCCAGGTCAGGCTGCCTTTAAGCACCCTGGAAAGAAAATTGTCTTCATTCATCTAGAGTCTGACTCTTGGAAGCTTCCAGATGGTCCTGAAGTTTTGAACTTCCATGAAGCTTCTAGAATCATATATCTCCTATAGATTTGAGTATATGACTTCCAAATCTTGAGGTGGAAGCCCCCATTAGTATCTTTCCCAAAGTAAAATTCAAGGAGGCTGTGGCCAGGATTAGCTTTGGGAGTATCTTTCCAACCAGGGAGGCCCCTGAGACCTAGGGTTAAGCTTAGACTGCAGTGTTCTTCCTCTGGGCCCTACCTTGGGTTAAGGAGATGGTTGGGAATGGGCCTGGCTCCCAGGAAGCCAGCTGCCTTCTCCTGGCTGAGCACTGCAGCTGTTGCTCTCTCTCGTGTTGCTAGGGGCAGATCTCCAGCTTTGGGCTAAAGTGGATAATGATCTCTGGTCAGGGCCTTCAGAGTTGGGACACCCCTTGAATGGCTCTAAGTGCAAACTAAGATGAGTAGAGGGTGTGTAGGAGAAGACAGGTGGAATGCAGACAGCCAGGTTCACGTTTGAGGGTTACCTGGAGTAAGGTAACAGAGGGAAGTGGAGATGTTTGCCAACAAAAATAATAGTTACCGTATATTTATTCAACGCTTCTTATGGGCCAGGAACTTTAAATATATCACCTCATTTAATCTTCATAACAGTATGAAGTATGATTAAAAAGCATTGTAGATGGAAACAAATTTAACCCTTCCAGGTAGATATCATGGTACCCCTTTTACAGATGAGTAAACTGAGGCACGGAGTCTCATTTCCACAAAATATTTATTGAGCACCTATCATTTTTCAGACACTGAGAATATAGTGACAAATACAGCACATTATTGTTGAAGAAGTAATGACCAAGAGGAGGTCACATAACTTCCCCAGGACATTGTCCCTGACAGGATTTAAGAGCCAGAATTTAAGAATAATCTGTATGCTGGAAGCCTTCCTACCTGGAAGCTTCATTCATTCATTCGTTGGTTCATTCAGTCAAGAGTCAAGTATTGAGCACCTACTGTGTGCCGGGCAGGATGCCAGGGGTAGAGCAGATAAAACCATGAGTCATATGAGGCAGAGTCGGCTCCCACCTTCACAGAGCTTAAACCCTGTGCTGCCACAGGGGTGCGGCTCACCACGGGAGAGCCGCTGTCCTGCCCTCCCAAGGAGCCCTGCCACTGATTTTAGGCTGGTCTCCAAGGCCCTAGTTCATGCCGGTTTTGTGGTTATGTCAAGCATCACAATGGGGACGTTTCTGGCTGATTTTTCTTTCCATTTATGGACAAAAACATTTTCTTTGGGAAAATGCCGGTTCTGGACAGATGCGATCATTCATAAGTGAGAGAAATATAAGTAAGTAAATTAAATAAAATGAAAGGGACAGAGATCCCGTATTTCCAAAGTGGGTACCCCTTGAGGTCCAGCCTCTGGGTCTCCGTGACACACATCCTCTGGGCTGAAGGTAGCAAAAGAGCCGGCTTTGTCCTGGGGCTGCGTCAGAGCCCACGCAGTATCCATTCACATCACTGTGCCGTCAGCTGCCCACGCCTCACTTGGGCTCGAATCATATTTCTCTGACCCCATTAACAGGATTGTGTGGGATGTGTGTATATTTGATTAAGTGTGATTGCCACCGCAGGAAGCCGAGCTCTCTGCGCAAAAGCCCTGCTCCCTGCTGAAATCTTAGGGGCTAGCAGCCCCCTAGCTCCATCTGTTGACTACTCCCCGCAACTGTCATTGCCTCGCCAAAAACCCTCTTAAGCGTCCCAGAGGCTGATTCTCTTCGTTCTAATTTCCTTTAGCTTTTGACCTCAGGGTTAATTGTAGGATTAAATTATATGTGACTAACCGTTGCACTGCTGACAGTAATTTTGTATTTCTTCTTAGTATTCAGAAAGGAAACTGTTGGTGCCATTCTTTATTTTTTTTTTAATTTTACTGAAGTACAGTTGATTTACAATGTTGTGTTCATTTCTGCTGTACGGCAAAGCGACTCAGTTATACATATATATTCTTTTTCATATTCTTTTCCATTATGTTTTATCACAGGATATTGAATATCGTTCCCCCTGCTGTACAATAGGACCTTGTTGTTTATCCATCCTATATATAATAGTTTTCACCTGCTAATTCCAAACTACCAATCCTTCCCTCCTGCACTTCCCTCCCCTTTGGCAACCACAAGTCTGTTCTCTATCTCTGTGAGTCTGTTTCTGTTTTGTAGATACGTTCATTTGTGTCGTATTTTAGATTCCACATATAAGTGATATCCTATGGTATTTCTCTTTCTGGCTTACTTCGCTTAGTATGATAATCTCTATTTGCATCCATGTTGCTGCAAATGATGCCATTATTTCCTGTTCATACAACAGAGATGGACTGATGTTTGTGTGGTTCAGGATCCTGACAGAAAAGCTGTAGTCATGATCACACCTATTACTTTTGTCACATCTCCTGGCTGTTGTCCTATACCCTGGCTTTCACCACCTTTCTGGTGTCCCTAAAAAGCCCATTCACACCCCTCTCCACTCTCAGTGATGGCTGTATATTCCCTCCTTTTCTGGGGTTTGTCTGGGATGTCTCCCCATAGCACTGAAATGTTCTCTTTGCTATTTACCCAGCTCTTTTCTGTAATTCTCCCAAGTTTTGTCTGCATGTCCGTCTCAAGCCAGTCAAGTATTTTGATGTATGGAAGAATGGATATCTACCCATCTCAGCCTCTATTTTTCCATAACAAATGGGTACCAATGATGAAGATGGAATTTTTCTTAAACTGCTTTTAGGTCGAATTTAGCCTTGATAGACTGGGTTGCCAGATTTAGGCTTAATAACATAAGGGAAAATTCTTAGCCTATTTCCCGGCACAAAACAAAATTTAATAAATGTTTATTTCCTTCCTTCCTTGGGAGAAGTCACTTAGCCTAGACTGTCTTAGAGAGTCTCCATTCTTAGATATACATGAGCCTGAACTCAAGATGAGAGCAATCAGAGTTCTGCACATGGGCATCTCCACCTTTCCGAAGCAAACCAATATGGCAGACCTTGTGAGATAATAGAATCCTGGAGCGAAAATGGCCCTTTGAGATCATCTCTATTGACCCTTAGGCAATTTTATGGCTTTAAAATAGATTAGTAATGTTAAAAATAAGCAGACAGTGAGGTGATGGTCATTGCCGGAAGATCTCACCTTGGTGTTTTTCTTGAACAGTCTCCAGTGAGCTAACCATGTTGACTCATTGTGACCAAGAATGATCCCCTTCCCAAGAAATGATCCACTTCTCCCAAGAAATGATCTGCCTCCCTAGGGTTTGTCTCCTTTGATATATCAGTTGTTTAAAAAAAAAAAAATTGCCACTGACTTAGGGTGGTCCTTAAAGAGACACTGCAGGCCTCTTGTGAGATCCCGTAAGTTTTAAGTTGGGACAACTCCCTTCAGAAACCACAGTGCATCTAAACACAGGTATGCCAAACAAGAGGGGGCTTGGCCTACGGCAGAAAGCACAGACTTTGGAGTCAGGCACACCTGGATGTGAGTTTGGAGCCTGACACTTTCTGGTTGTAGAACCTAGTGTCAGGGAAGACAGCAACTTCTCTGACCCTCGATTTCCAAATCTGCAAAATGGGAGAGTAATACCTAGCACTGGAGATTGCTGGGGAAGTAAAATGACTTCATGTATGCAAAGTGCCTGGCACATAATAATCACCAAGTGCCATTCATTTACATTCCTTGCGGCACATTCGAACATCACAGTGTCAGACAGTCTCAAAAGATATGTTATTGATTCCCTATCATGTCATTGAGAGTGGGAAAGGGTTTACGAGAAGGCTTTGCTGACAACACAAACTATAATTTTTTTCATGGTGGTCTACAACCACCGACAGAAATAGATTTCCTGATAAATACAATAAAGAAGGCAAAAGAAGGGCTCTTTGCTGTTGTCTTAAATGTTGAATTCCACTTCTGCTGTGTTACTAAATATGCCTTGCCTTGCTTGGAACTATATTTACACAAGATTTTCTCTTTTAATTTGCTACCGTATTTTTAGCATCTCTCATGTATTTTATTAGGTGTCTTACATAGATTTTTCTCACTTAAGACTCCCAATAATCTACGGAAGGAGTGTTGTTTTTCCAAGATTACAGATGAATCTCAGTGAAATTAAGTGACTTTTCTGAGGTGACACAGGCTTACCTGACACGAAGCTCCCTCTGGATTTTGGAGGGTGTGTGTGTGTAAGGCTGGCTTTTTTATGTGCATGTCACTGGCTATGTTTAGCAGGCGTGAATTGTGAGTTCTTTTTCCCATGACGAAGGTGACTGGTGCTCAGCAGCTATTTCTTGTATAAATAAATCTTCTCTTTCTCTTCAGACCTGACTTGTAATCAGCACTGTGTCTGTGCTATAGCTAGCAAAGTCCAAGTTTGGAATTTTCCTCTCTTGGCAAAGTACTTATTTTCAATTTTGCTCCGCTAACCATGTAGGATGAAGGGAAGGGTTATGTACAGTCTCTTCTTACCAGCCTTGTACTGTCTGGCCCTTATCTACCCTCCAGCCTCCATCCACACTGACTACTCTCCCCCAGGTTCCCTACTTTCCAGCGACACTGGGCTTCTTCCAGTTCTTGATGGTGCCATGATTCTTGGGCTCTTCACATGTTGTTCCATCCGCCTGGAGCACCAGCCCCTTCTACCGATTCTTCAAATCTTAGCTAAATTTGAACTTCCTCCAGAAAACCCCCTTGGCCCCCTGTTTCAGTTATCTAGTGCTGTAGAACAAACCTCCTCAAAAGTTAGGGGCTTAAAACCACCACCATTGGGCTTCCCTGGTGGCGCAGTGGTTGCGAGTCCGCCTGCCGATGCAGGGGACGCGGGTTCGTGCCCCGGTCCGGGAGGATCCCACATGCCGCGGAGCGGCTGGGCCCGTGAGCCATGGCCGCTGAGCCTGTGCTCCGCAACGGGAGAGGCCACAACAGTGAGAGGCCCGCGTACCGCAAAAACAAAACAAAACAAAACAAAAAAACACCACCATTCATTTGTTTGTGAGTCTGCGATGGAGTTGGGCTTGGTGGGGACTGCTCAGTTCTGCTCCACGTGGCATTCGCTGGGCTAGCTGGCTGAGGCCGGAGGAGCCCAGGTGGCTTCACTTATATGTCAGGCACCTCAGCTGAGATGGCCGGCTGGGACTCACTCTCTCCCCACGAGATTTCACCAGCGGGACTTCTCTACGTGGTGCTTGACTTCTAAGACGGTGAAAATGGAAGCCACAAGGCACCCTAAGGACTACGCTTGGCAGTCATATGGTGTCCCTTCTGTCACATTCTACTGATCAGAGCTAATCACGGGGCCAGCACAGATCAAGAGGAGGGAAAACAGACTCCTTTTCTTGGAGTGACAAGTGCTTAGAGGATTGGAAGGAAAAGCCGGTGGCTGTCTTTGCAGCAATCTTCCACACCCTCCCAGACTATAGTTCTGACTGTTATATAGAACCCCACACCCTTCTTTGTAAAACTAAGAGCACTTGTAAGTGCTTATTCAATGTCGGTCTACATTCTCCTGTCACCTCCCACACCAGCCTGTAAAATCTATTAGAACAGAAATCCTGTCTGTCATGTTCATTGCTAATTATAAATACGGAGTGAATGAATGAATGAAGAGGTGAGCGTACTGTAGTCCAGACACACAATACAAAGCAGTTCTGGGCTTCCCTGGTGGCGCAGCGGTTGAGAGTCCACCTGCCGATGCAGGGGACAAAAAAAAAAAAAAAAAGCAGTTCTAACACATGCAATAAGTGTAGTGTTCCTTGCTTGTTGATCATAAGCTTGATATTTAAAGTCCTGTGGCCCTCCCCTCTCCTCTGGAAATATTGACGTGTATGTCACGAGGACTGAAATTTGGCAAACTCTAAAGGCACAGAAAAGCTTATGGTCCTTTAGACAGCTTGGAAAATTCTGACTTCTCTAGGAGGAAAAGGCAATGATCCTGTTGTCAGCAATCTTTCTTAAAGTTTTTGTGACTTGTTTTGGGCGCCTGGAAAGCTGTTACTGCAATATTAGAATATCTTGCCTTGTTGATGTTTGTCTAGAAGTGACTGTTTTGGAAACACATTGGAAAATCCCTTCTCCCTTCCCCATCTGTCTTTTTTGTTCTAAATATTAACAAAAACCAGAAGGGGATTTAGAGAGAACAGCAAAACCAAACATGGCTATGTAGCATTCATGGGAGTTTGTTTTAGAAACTCACATTTCAAACGCTAAATTAACTGCAGGTTTATGCCAGGGAAAAAGAGAAATTTCTTAGAACCAGGAAAAAAAAAAAAAAAAGTAAGCCAGGGAAATCAATCAATGTGCATTTCTTTTGATGTTCTTTTCCATGAAAACAGAACAGGATGTGAGGCACAGGGAAATTGGGACTTTTTCAGCCAGAGCAAGTCTTAAAAAATCTGGTTTTGACCTATGAGTCATTTATGCACAGATGCCAAATCTGGGGCCTCACTGGTCCCTGCCCATCTCCTTGGCCTTCATCTGCCTGAGCAACTGAGCCGGGCCAAGGCAGATGACAAGCAGGAGTTGCATTATCAGCCACTCTTGCACTGTGTCTCCCATTGTCCTCTCCATATTAATTATGCTTAGGTGCCAGGAGTGTTTGCAAGCATTTCTAAGAATAAATGAATGCCTGTTGGCAATAATGGTTCATTGCAAACTTTGAAAAACAGCTTAATAAGGAAGAACTCTGATTTGTTTCAAATTCCTGTAAAAAAAAAAATATATATATATATATACACACACATGTTTGTGTATGTGTGTGTGTGTGTGTATAACTTTTCTTTTTCAGCAACTTGAAAAGATAGTCTGGAAATAGAAGAATGAGGCAAGCATGGCCTCTTAGCGTCCTAGAATAAATACAGCATCTCAGAGCTGAGAGAGGCATGTTTTTCATTTGGATTTCTAGGCCTAAGTTTATCATTTATTTCTTTATAAATACATATAAACAAAGTTTCTAGGCAACCATCATGAAATAAAGCAACTAGCTCTGAAAAGCAGAATAATGATGTTCATTTTATTCTTAGTTTTTGCTACTTAGAAAATCTCTCCCACTCTATATTCACCAATTCCCCCCACCCACCTTCCTTGATAAAAACAATAGTAGTTAATAGGGTTTTTTTTACCACCAAAGAGGGAAAATTTTCTTGAGCCTCAACATATTAACAGAGGCAAATGCCTTCACAAAATTCCATCAAGGTAGCACCCTAAATTGGTGAGTCTTTCCAACTAAAACATAAATCAAAGACTGCAGGTGATTTCACCGGCTTCTGACATCATGTGCCTCAGTGCAGGTCTCCTTCATCGCTGCATGGTTGCCTAGCAACCAGTCCCACTCCTTCCTGCTCTTTTGCTTACATTGGTCCTCACAGGGTTTTTTTCTGTTTGTTTTGCCCCACAGGAGCAGGATCTGAACACCCAATACCTGCAAGGATGGCTTAGAAGTTGTCCAGGATAGTGTGGCAGTCCTCAGATGCCAAGCTGTGGAGTCTCTCCCTCATTTGGGAAATGATGGGGAGCCACTGTTCTTCTGAAGCAGCGACAGGATCAGAGCTTGCTCCTGCTGAGGAAGTTGTGAGTAACAGACCACAGCGATGACCATCAGAATGGAAAAGAGGGTGCGGATGAGAGCCATGTGCCTGCAGGAGAAGCAGTGCCAGGCTGTGAGGGCCCTGGAGATACCAACGGTATAAGCATAGCTTCAGACGTAGGGGCGGGGCCATCTACAGGAGCAGCGAGTCAGGAAAGTGTGTGCCAAGTTAGACATAATGAATCTGAAGTGTCAGAGGAACAGAGAGGCCAAGATGCCCACATTTTTTCCCAAAGTGACCTCCGGGAGGTCTGTCATCAGAGAGGCTATTCCAGGAGCAGGAGCTTTACTAGGTGACTTCCTTCAAATCATAAAGATACTGCGAGGAAGTGGACACAATGGGACAGCTGTTAGTGATTTCCTCAGAAGCCCCACCGTGCCACCACCCACCCACAGGGCTGTCACATGACCCAGGCTGATCCGAGCGTAGCACCTCCTCCCACTGGCCCCACGATTGGTCCAAGCTGGGCAGGGGTCCTTGGCTGAGGAATTAAATTCCCTGGAAATGTCTTCAATGGAAGCTCAAAGAACAAAGGTTTTTATCTGGAAAGATTTGAGTCTAGAGCATGTTCCCTGCTACTGAATGCTGCCCATCTTCAGAAGGAGAGAATGAAACCAATTTTCAGAGTCAGCAAAGAAGAGAAACTGACAGTCCTGGTGGTGATCCAGTCCTTGAATCCAGCCAGCTCTGAGGCGAAGCCTTTGCTTGGCTGGGCTCCATGAGCTGACAGAGTCCCTTTTTGGATGAAGCAATTCAAGTTGAGTTTCTATCACTTGCAACTTAAGGAGTTCAGAGCGGTATCATATTGCCATCTTGATTTTACAGAGAGGGGAAATGACGCTCAGAGAAGTTAGCTAAATCCCTTGTGATCACAAGAACACATTAGGGTACAAGTTTCGGAACCTGAGTTTGCCTGGACCCCAAAGCCAGTGTTCTTTTCTTTATCCCATTCTGCCTCTCAACTTGTCCCACAATCGTGGTGCTCAAGAGAAGAGGTAAATAAACAGGTGTGTCTGGATCTCTGCACATTGTCCGTCATCCTCTAGTGAAACCATCTGTGACATTTTTAAATGCCCGATGCCGTGGAAAACAGGAGATCTGCTCATTTTACAAATGTTCTCCATTCTTCTTTCAATGATAACTCTTCCACCTGCTCCAGCTTTACAAACAAAACACCTACTTTCAGCTTGAGAAGAACCATCAGACAGGCTATTTGCAGCTTGCCACTTAAAGAGAGTGTGAGAGAACTTTGTGTTTTGGGGCACAAGTCTTCACTAAAGACCAGGGTGGAGAAGGGGAAAGATGCTCTAAATGGGGCAGCCATCCACCTTCCAGCTTGCGAAGAACAGGAGCTGACTCAGTTGAAGAAAGTGTGGCTGCGGATTCAGGATTGCATAACATCATGAAACCTTCTCTCTAGAACATTCTTGTTAGCATGTGTTGGTTCCAGCAAAGACAACTTCTGAGCTTGTTTGTTCCAAATTTCAGATTCACAGAGGATAGATACTGCTTCACACAGGACGGATCAGAGGACAAATCCTCAATTACCCACCCACGGAGGGGGCCAGGGTCACACAGGTCAGCAGGACCATAGGGGCCAGAGGAGAGAGGGTGGTGGTGAGTCAAGCAGACATCCTAGGAGAGGTCCACTGCAGCATGATGGTGGCCCGGAGGTGGTGATAACATACCCTCTGGCTCTGCGGGCAGGGCCGTGGGAGGACCAAGAGATCATGGCAGATGTTACTTGCCTGCGAGCAAATGTGAGACACAACCAGGGGACCCAGCAACATGAACGATGAGGCAGCTAGTGTGGTTAAAAATGAATAGTAATCGTTATCAGTTACTCAGCCCGCATGTACACATCCCCGTCCTCAGCTCTTACTTGTGCTAACTAATTTAATCCTCACCGCCACCCTATACAATAGGCACTACTGCACTGGACAAGTGAGTAAACCAAGGATGGAGAGATTGGGCGACTTTCCCAAGGTTACATGCAGGGGAGAGCAACGTCTTGGCTTTGAACCCAGACACTTCAGCTCCAGAGGCCCTGTGCCTTACAGTATTTTACTCAGCAAATAGGGCAATGAAATATGGGTATTGCTCTTACAGGGACCCCATTTGAAGCCACAGATTACAGTCAGGCCTGCTGGGGGCATTTGGCTTGTGTTCTGTTGTTGCTTTAGATCAGCCTTATTCATCACTTGACAAAACACGTCCAAGGAGTAGTTAATTACTCAGAAATACTTTACGCTTCAGAATCCACATATGTCCTCACATATGAAACTGTCCACATCCTTGTGGCTACAACAACCTTTCTCTGTTGTAACCCATAATGATGATACCATTACATCCCATAGCATGCAATCACTCTGTCTCATGTACAGATACTCAACTGTGTCATCCAGGGGCTTGTCCAAAGGGCACCTAAGTCTGGACTCGTATATTCACAGAACCACCCGGTCCTTTCTAGAGGAAGGCATGGTGTACACCTGCTGGGATTTTGTGTTTATTTAGAAGTTGCTGCTACTGTTGTTTTTAGTTCTTCCTCTGGCATTCGTCTTAATGGTCCAAATAGCATTTACTTTTGAACTAGACCTTACCATGCCGATATACATCTGCTAGAGGCTTTCCTAAGTCAACAAGTATGGATTTGTACACACACATCCAGAGTCAGGAATGGGGCTGGAGGGTGAAGAAGCAGCTTGTGCAGGTGGGTTTTAAACAGATAAACCACCAGTGGGAGCTATACAGGAATGCCTGCGGGGAATGGAGCAATTCATATCCACAACCCCAGGAGAGTCAGCGAATAAGGTCTTTATCCAAGAAAGACTGTGGCCTGGGGCTACATTTCTGTCATGAAGAAGATTTGCCATCTAATTCCTGCATGTTTAGCTAATTATATTTTCTCAGCTCCCCTTAATTATACAGACCAGATTCTTTATGACTAGAAATAAACTCAAAAAGAGAAAGAGCATCAAAGACAAATCGCCTGTGACGAAGAGTCATAAACTGAAAGAAACCAACAGATTAAGTAGTCTAGTCACAGTCACAATTCAGTTGTCGCAGTTCATCTCTGAATTCAATTAGTTTTAGCACTGACTGCAATGATAAGCATTTTTTAAAATTGGAGGCAAAGTATTTTGGTTGTTTTCTTTTCTTTTTTCTTTTTTGAATAAGCAGTAAAGGAAGATATCAATGCTAATTTCCAAATCCTTTAATGGAAAAATTCATCACCTGGAGAATGCGGTCCAGAAAATCCTTTGGTAGTGCTCATTTTTTAAAATTAATTTTTAACTATACAAGTAATACATGAATACATGCTCCTTGTTAAAAAAAAAAAGTCCCCTTTGAACAACACCCACAGTCTTCCCCCACCCTCCATCTCCCTGGCGATAATCAGGATTTCCTGTTAGAGTGTTTTCTTCTGGACTCTTCTCTAATTGTTTATGTAGGTGATGACACCCTATCTGAAGGACACATTTCCCTTATACCTTCCGATCAGCCAGGCTTGTGTGAGGCCTTACAAAACATTGTAAAAAGCACCGGGCTTGGATTTTGTTGTCCTACATTTGAATCTCTCCTCTGTTCCCTGTTATGTGGCTGACTTTGGAAAAGCCATGTAAAGTGCCCTGCAGATGGGATTAGCAAAACCTGCTTCACACATGTGCTCATTCATTTATTCTACAAATATTTCGCTGAATTCCTTCTAAGTGCCAGGCACCTGGGCAAAGCTCTGGTCTAAGGCGGCTCACAAAGAAGTAAACAGACAATTATAATATGATATAGTATAATAAGGAGCATGTCCCAGAAGTACAGGGTGCTCTGGGATCATGGCACCCAGGAGTCAGGGATGGCTTCCTGGAAGAGGTGATGGCTAAACTGCAATGTGAATGATAAGAAAGCATTAATCGGGCAGATAGGAGTTTGGGGTGTGGGTCAATGTGTTGGAAGTTTGGGGAGGTAGAAGCAGTTTTCTAGACAGAGAAAATGTTCTGTCCAAAAGCTCCCTGGCTGAAGAGAATGAAAGACATTTTAGATTAAAAAAAAAAAAAAGTTCAGTAAGCTGAAGCTTGGTTGAAACAGATAATTTGGAGGGGCCATAACTAAAGATGAGGTGGGAGAGCTTGGCAAGGACTTTATATACCATGTGAGGGAGTCAGAGCTGATACCATGGACAGTGGGGAGCCACTCAATTTAACCAGGTGCATGCTGTGTTCAGATTTGCCCTGGAAATGGTGAGTGCTAATAATATTAGCTGTTACTCACACACTGTATTCCTTTAGCCAGCATAGCCTGCACTGTTGTGAACAGTGGTTGCTATCTAAGAACCAACTTCCAAGAGAAGAAGGAAAAGAAAGAGAAGGCTGGCTGGGGAGGGGCGGTGTGACAGTTGCCAGTGGTCATTTGGAATCAATACTCCTTTACTTGAACCCTTCATCCCAGTGGTCGCTGTGGAGTCCACCTGTGACTTTCACCTTTTTCCTTCCCTAAGACCAGAGACCGAGAAAAGATTGAAGGAGAAAGACAGGCAGATTTCCCTGAATCTGCCCATGAGGACAGAATCCAGAGACTCAGGGCTCCAGGTCATCTCTGGTCCTGTCCTGTTGGGTGAATTTCTGCTGTTTAGGTAACCCCCTGGGAGTCAGGTGAGTGAGATCATCGCGTGAGAGGCCAGGCTCCACTGACCTCACACACGACGCCCGGAGACTTGCTGCTCTCAGGATCTCTTTCAGCACAGGACCAGGTCATCAGACGGGAGAAGAAGTCTACAATTCGTGCGGTGTGTTCTTGATGAGGCCACCCCTCATTTCTCCTCATTACACTCTCCACATCTCATGTCTTCATTGTTAAAGAGGAGGGAGATGGGAGGGAGGGTGTGAAGAAAATGGTACACATTGCCACCTTTTCTAGCTCACACATCCCATGATTCTTGCATTTGGTGAACCTGTCCAAAACAGCTCAGTAGGAGCCAGTGTCTCCAATTGTCCTGGGAAAATCGTTACCTTCATAGGGCGCTGGAAAGTGCACTGCACCAGTCCCAGCCAGATGTCTACCTGGGGATGAAGCCACAGAAGCACCAGCAGGAAGACAGAGAAAGTGCCATGGGACCGCTTGAAATATTAATTGAGGCATCATTTTCCCTTCTCATCATTAGAACCAGAGCAGACTTACTGTGCTAAGGAAGGGAAGACACAAAGGAACCCCAAGAGAACAGTTCCATTCTTGACTTTGAGTTCCAAGAGTCTTAAAGTCATGGTTCTCAGTTGCAAGAACCAAGCAATAGGGTGGGAGTTGCGAAGGGGTAGCTTTCTTTGGATTCAAAAAGCTTAGCTTTAAATATCTGGTGCCAAACCTAGAGGATTCAGAGCCTAGAACAGAGGTCAGCGAACTCTTCTGTAAAGGGCCAAAGTCCTCATCTCAGTGACTCAACCCCACCATTGTGCAGGCAGTTCACAGACAGTAAGTAGACAAATGAGTGAGCTGTGTTCCAATGTAACTTCATTCACAAAAACAGGCTTCAACCAGATTTGCCACATGAGCCCTAACCTAGGGTGTTTTTTGAAAACCAGAGAATAGGAAAGAATAAGGTCCTTTTCTCTTATTGGTCTGGGGGAAAAGTTCTAGAAGGGAATGGAACAGGAAAGCAAGAAAACTGAAATGCTAGTGTAGCCTTCATCTCTTTGCCCTCACCTGGGTGGACAAGGGAGGTGGTAATAACATTTTGGATGAGCTTGGAGATTTGGAAACAGTGGGCCTTGTACCCATTATTCTTCCTAACTGTAGGAGGAAACAGTCCTAAAGAATACCCCACATCATCATAGGATGGCCAGAGGAGAGCAGAAAAGGCAGTGTGGTGAGTTTAGCAGAGAGGGTCTGGGTCAGCCCTCCCACACCCCCAGGTCTTCCTTGCCTCCCACAGTACAAAGAGGAAATCTGAACTTTCCACATGCCCAAGTAGGGGTGTGGAAGGAGTCTTGGAGAGTCCTGGTCTGGTCAAGAGGATGGCGAGGAGTGAAGAGAGTAGACCCCATAGCAGAGCCAGCAGGTGCAACGCACAGAGGGAAATCACTTTGGTCAGAGCCAAGTGGATGCTTGGTCAGCAGAAGACCTCACCCAGCTCCCAAGCAGTCCTCAAGACTGGCCTTGCTAAAAGAAGGGACAAGTGACATCAGTGATGGATGCCCGGGGAAGAGAATCTGTGGAGCTCAGGCTTCTTCCCCGGCACCATCACACGTGTGATGATATACAAACTCCTCGGCTTAAGTTCCTGCTGGGAAAGAGGAAAGAAGAGAAAGAGGGAATCAGAGATTGTCTAGGGATTTAAATATTAATTGAGGCATTTTCCCTTCTCATCATTAGTACCAGAGGGACATAGGGTCTAAACTGGACTCATCTGGAATTGGCAAGATTAGGTTTTCTATCACAGCGTGAGAAGAGGCTCTTTGAGAATGATCCCTAGTTCAAGTATAGGGAAACAAAGTTATATTTAGGAGCGTCAGACTTTGTGACTATGAAGTTGAACTTAGCTGTTTAGGATAAGAAGGGAGAAACCAAGGCAAGAGCATGAAAATGTGCGCAGGTCCCTAAGGTAGACAGTGTTTGCACCTCAGGGACACATTCAAGTGTGGTCTCTTCTTTTGGTTTGGCTTCTTTCAGTCTGGGAGTCCACCTAAACAGTCTAGAGAGATCTTTTCATATCTGACCCACAACTGAGAGCTAAATTCAAGTTCTATCCCTTGGAATTCCTACGTCCAAGCCAAACAAGGAATAAGGATTTCCACTTATGCTATGAAAGATAAGGTAATTAGGACCAATCCACCCACTGAGGACAACCAAAAAAGCTGGAAGAAAAAAATTTTTTTAAAGCATCAAAGAACAAACAAGTTAGTGAGGAATTTCTGGGTTCAAATCTAGGGAAGGATAAGAACTCAGAGAGGTAAGCCCAGTGTTCAAAGCCTCTTTTGTCCTGAAAACATTTGCTGATACAAAAGAAACAACTGAATACTGTGTCTGGCAGATATCCAGGCTCAAGAAGATAAAAGTCAAAGCCCAGAACCCACCAAAAATACATACTGTGTTAAAATATCCCCTATTTAAGCTGGGACCCCAAAGGGCCTCAGCCTCAGAATAAGGTGAACCAGAAGGAAGCCTCGTAGTGACCCATAGCCTAGTTTTATCACATCTTAGCAGTGGGAGAAAACTCAAGACTTAAACTTAGATGAACAGAGTCCTGGACTAGAAACACCCCTAGGTACCCAGCAAAAATAAATGAAAAAGTTCTCTGGAAAGATATGTCCTCATCCTAGGCCTCATAATTAATATTACAAATAACTTTTCAAAAACAATGACCAGCACATAGTGAAAGATAACCAGACATACTCAGAAACCAGAAATTCAAACACCAGATTCCATAAGTAAAAAGGAGCAGAAACACCAAACAACAGAAATAGAAGTACAAAGACCTAACTACTAGAATTATCATATTCAAACTATAAAACAACTAGGCTTACTATGTTTTTAGAAATAAAACACAGGCTTAAAAGTTTCAGCAGGGACCTGAAAATTGCATTTTGAAAGTAATATGGCAGAGCTGAAAAAGAACCAAATAGAAATTATATAATTTTAAAATGCAATAAGTAAACTTAATAGCTCAGTAGAGGGTTTAACAGTAAGTTGTACATAGCTGAAGAGAGACTTGGCAAAGTGGAAGATGGGAGAGAAGAAACTATTAGATGCAGCACAGAGAAACAGAGAGATGGAAAATACAAAACAAAGAATAAGAGACTCCAAGGATCCAGTGAGAAAATCTAACAGGTTTTGAAGTTCCGGAAAAAGAGAGGGGAAAGAATGCAGTAGAGGCAATATCTGAAGAAAGAAATCATTTGGATATGGATATCAGATTCCCTGAATATTCCATCAGAGATTAACTTCCTGAAACATTCCCAAATTAGTTGCCTGGTTAGTTCAGAGCACACAGGAGTCCTCTAGGGGGCAGCGTTGCCTAATGCCAAACACCAGTCTGAACATTGCAGATATGAAAAAGTCCAAATGCTCTGGTGGAAGAGGACGCAGTTAGCCAGAGGAACAGGGGAAAGAGAGTTCCAACCTGAGGAAGTTGCATATGCAGAGGCTGGAAGACAGAAGGAGGGTAAGAGACAAAGACAGAGAGGGAGAGAGAATATGAATAACTCCTTCTAAAAACAGAATGTCTGGGCATAGAAGGGATGACAAGATGATTAAAGAGTCCTCAAAGGGACATGAAGAACCTCATGGACCATGAGGACATTTAGGTCTCATTCTGTGGGCTATGGAATTTAAAAAGGGAAGTTAGAAGAATCAGTCTGGGTAGAGTATGGAGAATTGATTAGAGTGGGGAGAGTGATGGCTGGGGACCACTAAGAGACTGTTGTAAGTCATCCAGGTGGGAGCTGAGGGTGACCTGCTTCAGGTAATGGCATTTAAGAAATGACAATACCTAATGTTGGAGCAGGTGCAGGAAACTGGCATTCTCCAAAGCTGCTGTTGAGATAGTTGCAACTTTTTGGAAAGCAATTTAGTAAAATGTAACAAAGCTTAAAAATGGATATAACCTTTGATTCAATAATTCCCCTTCTAGGATTTATTCTAAATAAATAATTAAGAATGTGCAGTTCATCACAATATTAATTATAAAAGAAAAATGTTAAAAAAAACCTAAATGTCCAACACTGGGTATCAAATATATGTACAAATACCTTAGACATTAAAAACATATTTTAAAAGATTCATTTTCTTCTTTATGCTTTTATCTTTAAAATTTTTCTCTAATGTACATGGACTACTTTTGTAATTAGGAACAAATCAATGAAAATGTTTAGAATTTATGAAAATATATACAAAAATTCACAAAGAACACAGGAATAAGTTTCAAAAATGAAAATTATGCAAGGCATATGCTTCAGCCACTAGAAAATAAAATTCAAAAGTAACACGATATGTATAACTCGCTCCACCCAGGAGGGATGCAAGTAATACCACATTTTATTTATTTCTCAAATTAACTGGAACTGGTTTGAGTCCCCACATTCCAGACTGGTGAGAGGTCATGGACTTCATTCTTGGGCCTTTCTCTTATCCATGGGCCCTTACACTCTTCCAAGGGGTTCATTTTAGGCAGTTTAAAAAGGAAAACAGGCAGGCTTTTATTCTGAAGCAAAGAAGAACTCTAGCTTCTTTAAGCCTGCTGCCACCTTCACCATAGTTGCTCCTTGCTTCACAAGACAATTTTGTTAGCCTGGGTCTTCCTCTATCTGTCCAGAACTGCTGGTCCCTGTGTCCCAAGTCATGCCTCAACAATGTCCTTCAAAAGGGAGCAGCATTGTGAGCAAACCCACTTCTTCCATGTGAAGCTCACTCCCCTTACATGGGACCCAGTATTGCAGCTCTTGGTATCTGGACCTGTCTTCACCCACAGCCACTTTCCTCCAAGGTCCTACACTTCAGAGATGTTTTGCAAAAGGAGGTTCCATCATCCTCTCTTCCTTAAACCAGTCTCTATTCCCAGGACTTGGAGATCACACCTCGGACTGGAGTGCTTTATTTTCTCATCCACTATCACACATCTCCAAACCCTCCTCCTGAAATTAAAGGTCCATCAGGTTCCTTGCTTTTATAATAGGGCTTGCTTTTCTGTGATGAAGTGTCAAACTTTGGAAATACACACACACACACACACACAAAGCCTTTCTACTCAAAGAGGGATGAGGATGGAAAGATAGTTTTCATTCTTTCCTGATGAGTTACTATTCCTCAAGGACAGATCAGAAGACTTTCTGCTGAAAGAGAAATAAGCAGTGTAAAGATCATCCTAACTATAAAGATAACAAAAACTTGAAAGAATCTTGGACAGTAAGAAAACAAAACAAAACAACTCTCCTAAATACTTGGGGCAAACCAAAAGCTAAAGCATAGTTTATAGAAAATACTATACTCATTCGAAATTTATGGAATATTGTCAAAGCTATGCTCAGAGGCAAATAATTAGCCTTAAATGTTTTCTTTATTAAACAAGATAAAATAAACTCCAATTAAATATTCAGTGTACGAAATTAGAAATCTAACTTAGGCAAACTAAAAAAAGGTCAAATTTAATGAATTAGAAACAGAGAAACTGTAAATTGGTTCAAGTTCTGTTTCTTTGCTGGGAAAAATAGCAACAAAGGCAGTTACAACAAAAATCTCTAGTAAATCTAATTAGTGAAGAAAAGGAAAGCAAAATAAACATAAAGCATTAAAAGGAGGGAATGTAAGAAGAGATAAATGTAAAAACTTTAATAGAATAAATTACTCTCTGGAAAAATGTAAATTATCAATGTTTATCTAAAATGTTGAAAGTTGAATACACTGTCATGTAAGAAATTAGAAACTTTATCAAAGAAGTATATGCAAAAAAGAGTTCAGAGCCAAATAAATGTTACCAATTCCTTCCTATGTGAATTACTTCAGAAAACAGAAAAGGTTAAAAAAACTTCACAAACTATTTTACAAAACCAGCATTACCCTAATGCCAAGATCTAACTAGGATAACAACCAAAAAAGTAAAATTATTGAGATGTATATATGTGTATTTATGCCAATTTATATATGAATAAAGGTGCAAAAATCCCACATAAATACTAGATAATCAAACTCAACCATATTGGGGGGGGGGGGGGTTAAAGGTACTGCTTTTTCCAAAAAAAGTTTTTCAATTTTTTATACAATTTTTAAAGTTTACTTTCCATTTATAGTTATTACAAAATATTGGCTATATTCTTCATGTTGTACAATAATCCTTAAGCCTGTCTTACAGCCAATAGTTTGCACCTCTCACTGCCCTAACCCTATATTGCCCCTCCTCCCTCTCCCCACTGGTAACCACTAGATTGTTCTCTGTATCAATGAGTCTGCTTCATTTTTGTTATATTCACTAGTTTGTTGTATTTTTTAGATTCTACATATAAGTGATATCATACAGTATTTGTCTTTTTCTGACTTATTTCACTTAGCATAATACCCTCCAAGTCCATCCACGTTGCTACAAATGGCAAAATGCTGTTCTTCTTTATGTCTGACTAGTTTTTATTCCACCTTTTCTTTATCCATTCAACTGCTGATGGACGCTTAGGTTGCTTCCATATCTTGGCAATTGTAAATAATGCTGCTATGAACATTGGGGTGTATCTTTTCAAATTAATGCTTTAGTTTTCTTTGGATATATACCCAGGAGTGGAATTGCTCATTCCACTCATATGGTAGTTCAATTTTTTAGTTTTTTGAGAAACTTCCATACTGTTTTCCACAGTGGCTGCACCAGTCTACATTCCCACCAACAGTGCACAAATGTTCCTTTTTCTCCACATCCTCGCCAACACTTGTTATTTGTATTCTTTTGATGATAGCCATTCTGACAGGTGTGAGGTGATATCTCATTGTGGTTTGATTTGCATTTTTTCATGTTGAACTTCTTTTCATGTGCCTGTTGGCCATCTGCAGTTCCTCTTTGGAAAAATGTCTGTTCAGTTCTTCTGCCCATATTTTAATCAGGTTGGGTTTTTTTTGATGTTGAGTTGTATGAGCTGTTATATATGTTGGATATTAATCCCTTATCAGTCATATAATTTGCAAATATTTTCTCCCAATCAGTATGTTGTTTTTCCATTTTGTCAATGGTTTCTTTTACTGTGCAAAACATTTTAAGTTTAATTAGGTCCTGTTTGTTTATTTTTGCTTTTATTTCCTTTATTTTAGGAGAGGAGTCCAAAAAGTACGGCTGTGATTTATATCAAAGAGCATTCTGCTTATGTTTTCCTCTAGGAGTTTTGTAGTATCCATATATTTTAAAATGCTATTTTAAGTCAACCATATATTTTAAAATGCTATTTTAGTTTTTAAAAACCTATGCTATAATACATTTCAAAAAGAAAAAAAGAGATCAGCTCAGTATATGTCAAAATTACATTTGATAATATTCAAAACCTAATGCTGGCTTAAAAATGTCTCACTAGGGGCTTCCCTGGTGGCGCGGTGGTTGCGCGTCCGCCTACCGATGCAGGGGAACCGGGTTCGCGCCCCGGTGTGGGAGGATCCCACGTGCCGCGGAGCGGCTGGGCCCGTGAGCCATGGCCGCTGAGCCTGGGCATCCGGAGCCTGTGCTCCGCAACGGGAGAGGCCACAGCGGAGGAAGGCCCGCATACCACAAAAAAAAAAAAAAAAAAAAAGTCTCACTAAAATAGAAAAAGAAGAATATTTACCAAATATAACATAAAAGTATAGAATACAGTATATATAGTAAATACAATGTATCAAACCACCAGTCAAGATCACACTTAATGAACACTGGAATCATTTCCTGTGAAATAAGGAATAAAAAGGAGTTATTCATTACCACTCCTCTTATGTAAACTGTTTTCCTTACATAATTTTAACTTGAAAACTAGTGTAATAAGAAACTCCAATGGAAGATTGGTTCAAGATGGCAGAGTAGAAGGACATGCTCTCACTTCCTCTTTTGAGAACACTGGAATCCCAGCTAACTGCTGCACAATCATCGACAGGAAGACACTGGAACTCACCAAAAAGATAACCCACATGCAAAGACAAAGGACAAGCCGCAATGAGATGGTAGGAGGGGTGCTATCACAATAAAATCAAATCCCATAACTGCTGGGTGGGTGACTCACAAACTGGAGAAAAATTATACCACAGAAGACCACCCACTGGAGTGAAGGTTCTGAGCCACACGTCAGGCTTCCCAACCTGGGGGCCTGGCAACGGGAAGAGGAATTCCTAGAGAAGCAGACTTTGAAGGCTAGTGGGATTTGATTGCAGGACTTCGACAGGACTGGGGGAAACAGACTCCACTCTTGGAGGGCACACACAAAGTAGTGTGCATATTGGGACCCAGGGGAAGGAGCAGTGACCCCAGGGGAGACTTAACCAGGCCTACCTGCTAGTGTTGGAGGGTCTCCTGCAGAAGCAGGAGGGGGCTGTGGCTCACCGTGGGGACAAGGACACTGGCAGCAGAAGTTCTGGGAAGCACGCCTTGGCGTGAGCCCTCCCAGAGTCCACCATTAGCCTCACCAAAGAGCCTGGGTAAGCTCCAGTTTTGGGTCACCTCAGGCCAAACAACCAACAGGGAGGGAACCCAGACCCACCCATCAGCAGACAAGCAGATTAAAGTTTTACCGAGCTCTGCCAACCAGAGCAAAAGCCAGCTCTACCCTCCACCAGTCCCTCCCATCAGGAAACTTCCACAAGCCTCTTAGATAGCCTCATCCACCAGAGGGCAGACAGCACTCAGAATAATGATAGTGAAGATGATCCAGGACCTCGGAAAAACAATGGAGTCAAAGATCAAGAAGGTGCAAGAAATGTTTAACAAAGATCTAGAAGAATTAAAGAAGAAGCAAACAGAGATGAACAATACAATAAATGAAATTAAAAATTCACTAGAAGGAATCAGTAGCAGAATAACTGAGGCAGAAGAACGGATAAGTGACCTGGAAGATAAAGTAGTGGAAATAAATACCGCAGAGCACGATAAAGAAAAAAGAATGAAAAGAAAATTGAGGACAGTCTCAGAGACCTCTGGGATAGTATTAAATGCACCAACATTCGAATTATAGGGGTCCCAGAAAAAGAAGAGAAAAAGAAAGGGACTGAGAAAATATTTGAAGAGATTATAGTTAAAAACTTCACTAATATGGGAAAGGAAATAGTTAATCAAGTCCAGGAAGCACCGAGAGTCCCATACAGGATAAATTCAAGGAGAAACACGCCAAGACACATATTAATCAAACTATCAAAAAATAAATACAAAGTAAAAATATTAAAAGCAGCAAGGGAAAAGCAACAAATAATATACAAGGGAATCCCCATAAGGTTAACAGCTGATCTTTCAAAAGAAACTCTGCAAGGCAGAAGGGAATGGCAGGACATATTTAAAGTGATGAAAGGGAAAAACCTACAACCAAGATTACTCTACCCAGCAAAGATCTCATTCAGATTTGACAGAGAAAGCAAAACCTTTACAGGCAAGCAAGAACTAAGAGAATTCAGCACCACCAAACCAGCTTTACAACAAATGCTAAAGGAACTTCTCTAGGCAGGAAACACAAGAGAAGGAAAAGACCCACAATAACAAACCCAAAAGAATTAAGAAAATGGTAATAGGAACTTATATATTGATAATCACCTTAAATGCAAGTGGATTAAATGCTCCTAACAAAAGAAATAGACTGGCTGAATGGAAACAAAAACAAGACACATATATATGCTGTCTACAAGAGACCCACTTCAGACTTAGGGACACATACAGACTGAAAGTGAGGGTATGGAAAAAGATATTCCATGCAAATGGGAATCAAAAGAAAGCCAGAGTAGCTATACTTATATCAGATAAAATAGACTTTACAATAAAGAATGTGACAAGAGACAAGGAAGGACACTACATAATGATCAAGGGATCAATCCAAGAAATAACCAAGAGATCACTAAAGAAATCAAAGAGGAAATCAAAGAATACCTAGAAACGAATGACAATGAAAACACGAAGATCCAAAACCTATGGGATGCAGCAAAAGCAGTTCTAAGAAGGAAGTTTATAGCTATACAAGCCTACTGCAAGAAACAAGAAAAATCTCAAGGAAACAATCTAACGTTACACCTATAGGAACTAGAGAAAGAAGAACAAACAAAACCCAAAATTAGCAGAAGGAAAGAAATAACAAAGATCAGAGCAGAAATAAATGAAATAGAAACAAAGAAAACAATAGCAAAGATCAATAAAGCTAAAAGCTAGTTCTCTGAGAAGATAAACAAAATTGACAAAACATGCAGCAAAAGCAGTTCTAAGAAGGAAGTTTATAGCTATACAAGCCTACTGCAAGAAACAAGAAAAATCTCAAGGAAACAATCTAACGTTACACCTATAGGAACTAGAGAAAGAAGAACAAACAAAACCCAAAATTAGCAGAAGGAAAGAAATAACAAAGATCAGAGCAGAAATAAATGAAATAGAAACAAAGAAAACAATAGCAAAGATCA
>NC_041228.1:42256032-42256948 GCF_002837175.3 Physeter macrocephalus
CACAGCAAACATCATTCTCAATGGTGAAAAACTGAAAGCATTTCCTCTAAGATCAGGAACAAGACAAGGATGTCCAATCTCACCACAATTATTCAACATAGTCTTGGAAGTCCTAGCCATGGCAATCAGAGAAGAAAAAGAAATAAAAGGAATACAAATCAGAAAAGAAAAAGTAAAACTGTCATTGTTTGCAGATGACGCAATATTGTGAAAATGACTATACTACCCAAAGCAATCTACAGATTCAATGCAATCCCTATCAAAGTACCAATGGCATTTTTTATGGAACTAGAACAAATAATCTTAAAACTTGTATGGAGACATAAAAGACGCCAAATAGCCAAAGCAGTCTTGAGGGAAAAAAAACAGAGCTGGAGGACTCAGACTCCCTGACTTCAGACTATACTACAAAGCTACAGTAATCAAGACAATATGGTACTGGCACAAAAACAGAAACATAGATCAATGGAACAAGATAGAAAGCCCAAATATAAACCCACGTACCTATGGTCAACTAATCTATGACAAAGGAGGCAAAGGTATACAACGGAGAAAAGACAGTCTCTTCAATAAGTGGTGCTGGGAAAACTGGACAGCTACATGTAAAAGAATGAAATTAGAACACTCCCTAACACCATACACAAAAATAAACTCAAAATGGATTAAAGACCTAAATGTAAGGCCACACACTATCAAACTCTTAGAGGAAAACATAGGCAGAACACACTATGACATAAATCACAGCAAGATCCTTTTTGACCCACCTCATAGAGAAATGGAAATAAAAAGAAAAATAAACAAATGGGACTTAATGAAACTTAAAAGCTTTTGCACAGCAAAGGATACCATAAACAAGACCAAAAGACAACCCTCAGAATGGGAGAAAATAGTTGCAAATGAAACAACTGACAAAGGA
>NC_041228.1:42257076-42306895 GCF_002837175.3 Physeter macrocephalus
AACCCTCTTGCACTGTTGGTGGGAATGTAAATTGATACAGCCATTATGGGGAACAGTATGGAGGTTCCTTAATAAACTAAAAATAGAATTACCATATGACCCAGCCATCCCACTACTGGGCATATACCCAGAGAAAACCGTAATTCAAAAAGAGACATGCACCCCAATGTTCATTGCAGCCCTATTTACAATAGCTAGGTCACGGAAGCAACCTAAATGCCCATCGACAGACGAATGGATAAAGAAGGTGTGCTGCCTATATACAATGGAATATTACTCAGCCATAGAAACGACCGAAATTGGGTCATTTGTAGAGACGTGGATGCATGTAGAGACTGTCATACAGAGTGAAGTAAGTCAGAAAGAGAAAAACAAATATCGTATATTAATGCATATATGTGGAACCTAGAAAATGGTACAGATGAACCAGTTTGCAGAGCAGAAATTGAGACACAGAAGTAGAGAAAAAACGTATGGACACGAAGGGGGGAAAGCGGCTGGGGGTGGGGGTTGTGGTGTGATGAACTGGGCGATTGGGATTGACATGTATACACTGATGTGTATAAAATGGATGACTAAAGGAAAATAAATAAATAAATATTTTTTAAAAAGAAAGTCCAATGAAGTAAGAAAGGAAAGTAAGAGTTGCTGGAAAAAGAGATAAATTATCATTATTTTCAGATTACATCATTTTCTATTTACAAAACTCAAGCAAATTAATTTAAGCTATTATAATTAATAACAGAAGATAGTGAAGAATTAAGAGAAAGAGAGAAAAGAGGAGAATGATAGGAAAAGTGAAAAAGAAGAGGAGATGGCAAAGGAAGGGGAAAAAAAAGAAGAGAGAAACCATTGTCTCTGCTTTGTCATAAACACCAAATTCTTCTATTCTTTTTTTCTTTTTTTTGGCTGTGTTGGGTCTTCGTTGCTGTGAGCGGGCTTCTTTCTAGTTGTGGTGAGCGGGGGCTACTCTTCATTGCGGTACGCGGGCTTCTCATTGTGGTGGCTTCTCTTGTTGTGGAGCACAGGCTCTAGGTGCGTGGGCTTCAGTAGTTGCAGTGTGTGGGCTCAGTAGTTGCGGTGCATGGGCTCGTGCAGGCTTCAGTAGTTGTGGCATTCAGGCTCAGTAGTTGTGCCTCGCTGGCTGTAGAGCGCAGGCTTGGTAGCTGTGGTGCATGTGCTTAGTTGCTCTGTGGCATGTGGGATCTTCCTGGACCAGGGATCAAACCCGTGTCTCCTTTTAAGCTATTATAATTAATAACAGAAGATAGTGAAGAATTAAGAGAAAGAGAGAAAAGAGGAGAATGATAGGAAAAGTGAAAAAGAAGAGGAGATGGCAAAGGAAGGGGAAAAAAAAGAAGAGAGAAACCATTGTCTCTGCTTTGTCATAAACACCAAATTCTTCTATTCTTTTTTTCTTTTTTTTGGCTGTGTTGGGTCTTCGTTGCTGTGAGCGGGCTTCTTTCTAGTTGTGGTGAGCGGGGGCTACTCTTCATTGCGGTACGCGGGCTTCTCATTGTGGTGGCTTCTCTTGTTGTGGAGCACAGGCTCTAGGTGCGTGGGCTTCAGTAGTTGCAGTGTGTGGGCTCAGTAGTTGCGGTGCATGGGCTCGTGCAGGCTTCAGTAGTTGTGGCATTCAGGCTCAGTAGTTGTGCCTCGCTGGCTGTAGAGCGCAGGCTTGGTAGCTGTGGTGCATGTGCTTAGTTGCTCTGTGGCATGTGGGATCTTCCTGGACCAGGGATCAAACCCGTGTCTCCTGCATTGGCAGGTGGATTCTTAACCACTGTGCCACCAGGGAAGTCCCCATAGACGCCAAATTCTAAATGTTATCCTTACTGTTGGAAGTCTAAATCAGTAATAGAAGATGCTTTCCAGGGATCGTTTACTGAGTGCATTTTATGAGACAAGAATTGTTTACGTACTTTTTGTGAGTTTTGGGCATTTTTGACTTGTTAGCTGGGACTCAGACACTGTGAACAGTGAAAACATACCCATAGCCAGGCCCCAGAGTCTCTGTGCATTCACTCATATATCTGGAGCTTCACTTGTGTAACTCGTGATTGAAAGAGGAACTTGAAGAGAAAGAATGAGCAAGTTTTTTTTTTTTCTGGCTCCTTGGATAGTGTTTAAGCTCAGAAACTGAACTATATTTCTTGAAACAGTTAGTGGGCTCATGGGCCAGAGGTTATGCCCAGAGGTGAAGAAACAGAAAAACTTTTGAGGCTTCCCGCACAGTCTGAGCTATTTCAGGGCTCAGGAAACAAAGTGGCAAGAACTAGGGAATAGGCTATTGTCTTCTTCATGGAACCCAACATTACTCTGGTACCCACCAAGAAGTGGAAACTTTTGTAACAATTATAGGGATAACCTTGATATGAACATTGGCATTCTTGTGAGCAGGAGGGGCTTTCACCCAAGTGACTTTCAGGGGCTGCAGACTTGGATAACTGGGAGTCAGAGAAGAAGAGTGGGAAGACACTGGATGGTCACCCTGGAGACAATCTGATTTGGAAACTCATACAAGCCCTGCCCTTTTGGACTCTCAGATACTAATATGATACACTTCAAGGACACTAATTTCTAGTACTTCAGGGCATAGGAAACTGACTCACTTGTTCTAAAATTCATGTGGCAATGCAAAAGCTCAAGGAGAATGAAGGCAATCTTAAAGAAAAAGACTTTTAAAAAAAGCCTGAAGACTTAAAACCCCCAGATACCAAGACCTATTACAAAGCTTTAGCAGTTAAGACAGTGTGGCATTTCCACCAGGATAGCCAAAAAAGCCAATGGAGCAGAACACAGAGTTATACATGAACAGAAACCTAACTTATGACAAAGGGGACAGTGCCATATCCTTTTCAGAGGGGAAAGGATGATTTTTTCATAAATAGTGCTGGGTCAATTGGATATATAATGTGGAAGAAATGTATCTTGACCCCTACCTTACATCATAAACAAAAATGCATTTCAGATGAATCACAGATCTAAATGTAAAAGGTAAAATAATAAAGCTTTGAGAAGGTAACACAGAACATCCTCAAGATCTTAGAGTAGGCAATGATTTCATAAACAAGACAAAAAGGGGGCTCACCATAAAAGAAAAAACTGAAATATTGTACAATGTTAAAATTAAGAGCTTCTATTCACCAAAAGACATCATTAATAGAGTGAAAAAGCAACCAGAGTAGGATAAGATATTTGTGATACATATATCCAACAAAGCCATATACTAAATATATAAAGAACCATACAAATCAATACAAAGAAACCCACCACAGATGATTCAATAAAAAAAGTGTGCAAAAGATTTAAACCGGGCTTCCCTGGTGGTGCAGTGGTTGAGAATCTGCCTGCCGATGCAGGGGACACGGGTTCGTGCCCCGGTCCGGGAAGATCCCACATGCCGCGGAGCGGCTGGGCCCGTGAGCCATGGTCACTAAGCCTGTAAGCCCAGAGCCTGTGCTCCGCAACGGGAGAAGCCACAACAGGAAAAAAAAAAAAAAAAAAAAAAAAGATTTAAACCGATATTTCACAAAAGAGAATATCCAATATGTTCAATAAACATATGAGAAGATGTTAGATTTCCTTAGCCATGAAGGAAATGTACTTTAAAACCACTATGAGAGGGCTTCCCTGGTGGCGCAGTGGTTGAGAGTCTGCCTGCCAACGCAGGGGACGTGGGTTCGTGCCCTGGTCCGGGAAGATCCCACATGCCGCGGAGCGGCTAGCCCCATGAGCCATGGCCGCTGAGCCTGCGCGTCCAGAGCCTGTGCTCTGCAATGGGAGAGGCCACAACAGTGAGAGGCCCGCATACCTCAAAAAAAAAAAAGAAAAAAACGACTATGAGATAACACTATACCTCCATCAGAATGGCAAAAATGAAAATAAAAATACCAAGCTCTGGAAAAAATATGGAGCAACCAGAACTCTCATAGACTACTGGATATATAAATTGGTTCCAATCACTTTGGAAAACTATTTAGCAATATCTACTAAAACTTAACATATGCATAGCCTGTGACACTCTAATTTCACTCCTGGGTGTATACTCAACAGAAACACAAGCATATGTTCACCAAAATGCATGTACTAGACTTTTTAGAATTTTTGTAAACCATACTATTTTTAGGAGCCAAAACCAGAAAGTTACCTAAATGTCCATTAACCAAGAAAGGGTAAATAAATGGTGGGGTATTCACACAATGGAATATTATATGGCATTGAAAATGAATGACCTCGAACTACATGCAACAATATGGATGAATCTCATAAATGTAATGTTGAGTAGAAGAAGCTGGGCAAAAATTGTACCTACTATAAGATTCCACTTATATAAAGTACAAATACAGGTACAACTAATCTATGTTGTTAGAAGTCAGGATAGTGGTGACCTGGGAGGGTGGCCAGTAACCAGAGGAGCATAAGGGGGACCCCTGGAATGACGGTATCTTCTGTTTCTTGATCCGGGTACTTATTACATGGATGTGTTCAGTTCATTAAAATCCACTGACTGCATATTTATGATATGTGCACTTTTGAGTATGTATATTATACTTCAGTAAATATTTTTTTAAGTAAAAACCTATGTGACCTGTAGTCACATGACTATTGTGTAGTCACAACCATATGGTAGAGCTACTATTATGTCCACTATACAGAATAATTGAGGCTCAAAGAAATTAAATAATTGGCACAGTCACACAGACCTTATGTGGTAGAGCTTGGACTGGCATTGCAATCTGTCGAAATCCAAGGTCATGTGAAAGATTACTCTAGCCTCTCTTCAGGTTCTGATCCTTCCCGATAACCTTCATAACACTATGTCTTTTGTCTATTTGTCTTTTCTACCTAGAGTGCTCTTACCTCTCTCTACCAAGAAAATTTCTACTCAGTTTTCAAGGACCAGCTTAAGGTCTTATCCTCTGTGAAGTGTTCCCTTATAACTCTACCTCCTTTCTCATCTCCAGCTGTGTACAGTAGAGATTCCAAAGGGCCCCAGCAGGTATTGTAAACGAGGGAAGCAGCAGCAATAACAGGGAGAAGTGAGGAATGTGACAAAATGCAGTGGGCAAACTCCATCTAAAGGTAGGAGCAGCTACTCCATTCCAACCAATTGCTGCAACTCAGAAATACAATATCGCTGAAGCCAGAAGTCTAGATTATTCTATGAAATCTTTCTTTTAAATATTACTTTTCTAAAATTAAAACCAAACACAAACAAAAAACACCATCAGCCAAACGCAGCATGTCCGAGGACTAGATTTAACTTATAAGTCCCAAACTGCAACCTCTGTTTATTTTTTATTTTTATTTATTTTTATTTTTTATTTATTTATTTTTTTAAAACATCTTTATTGGAGTATAACTGTTTTACAATAGTGTGTTATCCCACCCCTCTCGTGGTCACAAAGCACAGAGGTGATCTCCCTGTGCTATGCGGCAGCTTCCCACTAGCTATCTAATTTACATTTGGTAGTGCATATATGTCCCTGCCACTCTCTCACTTCGTCACAGCTTACCCTTCCCCCTCCCCATGTCCTCAAGTCCATGCTCTAGTAGGTCTGTGTTTTATTCCTGTCCTACCACTAATCTCTTCATGACATTTTTTTTTCTTAGATTCCATATATATGTGTTAGCATACGGTATTTGTTTTTCTCCTTCTGACTTACTTCACTCTGTATGCCAGACTCCAGTTCTATCCACCTCATTACAAATAACTCAGTTTCATTTCTTTTTATGGCTGAGTAATATTCCATTGTATATATGTGCCACATCTTCTTTATCCATTCATCTGTTGATGGACAGTTAGGTTGCTTCCATGTCCTGGCTATTGTAAATAGAGCTGCAATGAACATTTTGGTACATGACTCTTTTTGAATTGTGGTTTTCTCAGGGTATATGCCCAGTAGTGGGATTGCGGGGTCGTATGGTAGTTCTATTTGTAGTTTTTTAAGGAACCTCCATACTGTTCTCCATAGTGGCTGTATCAATTTACATTCCCACCAGCAGTGCAAGAGGGTTCCCTTTTCTCCACACCCTCTCCAGCATTTATTATTTCTAGAGTTTTTGATGATGGCCAATCTGACCGGCGTGAGATGATATCTCATTGTCGTTTTGATTTGCATTTCTCTAATGATTAATGATGTTGAGCATTCTTTCATGTGTTTGCAACCTCTGTTTAATTTGGCAGGGTCAGACAAACTCCAGCTGATTAAAAACTGACAGACGTCTTTCCTAGGGGTTTTGCCTTCTTCCTGCTGGAGACAGATGCTCTTCAGATATGGCAGAGGAGGGCTGCTTACTAAAGTTCCAAGCTTTCATTTTTACTTCCGCATATGTCCCCCAAAACCTGTGAGGAAGGGATGGTAGAAATGTTTTGGGTCCCCTTCAAGCCCACCACTGCCCCTCAATGTCCTATGATGTACTCACTCAGAAACCATTCCTCATTAATAGGTTTTTTCTCAAGGAAGCATAAGAGAAAAAATGAGGCAGCATTTGAAATAGAAAGAAATCTGCCACATTGGGGCAGTATAACCACATCGAGCCAGCAATCCCCAACCACCCGGGATTCCAGGTCCCAGCCCCCAGTCCCTGAACAGCAGCCCCAGGCGATGAATGAAGCACACAAATAGGGAGAGGCTTACAGAGGGCAAAGCATCCATTTGGGACATTAAAATCTCTAGTTTAGAACAAAAATTGAACTTGAAAATATGTAGATCCATATTTTGAGGGAAAATCAAGAGGGAGTTCAAGAACAGAGGAAAATGCATTATCAAGGATCTTACTGGTGTTTTTCCCTTGGGGGTTTCAAAACGGGTAGTTTTTCTCTATGAGTTAGCCAGGTAAACACCTTGTCACGGATCTGCTGTGTTTGGAAGCAATCTAAGTGAAATCTGCTTTTATTAGCAACAAACATCCAATTTCTTTTTTCTATTCAATAGACAGGAGAACTGAATAAACATACACGAGCTTACAAAAAGGTCATTTCCAAAGTGTGCCATTAGGCTAATTTTTTGGAAGTTAGAATGCATTTTTGCACAGAACCAAAGTGATCTCTGAGGATTAACTCTTCATGAACAAATCCAAAGAAACGATTTAGCCCAAAATGAAACTAAAATATTACTTTTGCAATTCAGAATAGAAAATAACTCTGTACTAAGAAAGAATAACTTAGAAATCAGCCAACACATTGAATAATTTAGTAATCATTTATTACATATTTGCTTGTGCAAGATGCAGTTGATTTGAGTTTTATGTTTGGAGGGTCAGTAAGCAGTAGCCCGTGAGAGCAGACTTAGTGGATGAGAGAAACAAAAGCCTAATGAAAGTGGATGAAGGTGGAAGAGGTGGTGAGAAAGCGTAACCAAATAAGATTGTTCTTTCTAGGACCCTGACTGGGGAAAAAGGAGAATGTCATCACGATAGCTGGAGAAGGAGTCAGGACCAAGGGGTCAGAGCTCTTTTTGAGTATGCTTTTAGGCAACTGGAAAGCCAAGACAGAGAGAGAGGCAAAAATACAGGTTAAAGGGGGTATAATCAATGGATCTATATTCTTGTGACAAAGACTAGTAGTTGTCTCTGCTCTCTGATCTCTGCCTATCTAGAATGAGAACCCTGATTGTAATCAGGGTACTGATGCACTTAGCTAGAAGGCCACATTCTCCAGCCTCCCTTGCAGCTAGGTGTGGCCTTATGACTACGTTCTGGCCCAAGAGATACAAGCAGAAATTTTAGGTGGGACGTTTAGGGAGATTGTGGACTCAGGTGGGAGAAAGCCCTTCTGTCCTTCCTGCTGTTGAAAACTATAAAAGTTAAAAATGTAATTTCCACACATTATCTGAGCACATGCCACAGTATAATTAATTCATTAATGAGGGGAGCCGGCAAGATGACATAGCTGGTTTAGTAGGGGAAAAAAAAGAAATCCTGGAATAAGAATGCTAATAAGATACAAACATGGCAAATGTTCTTCAAGGTAATAAAACCATCTATCCTGAGAAAACTTCATTTGCGTCTTATTGATTTTTTACAAATTAACATCTAATTTTAGAGTCTGAACCCTGATTAAGAGTAACTAAAGGGCCATTCTCCAAGTGAGATGACCCTTGGGGGAACTTGACAGTGTTCTCCTATGACATTGGTAGGACACACAGCCATCCTTTTGCTTTATTTCCAAGTTTTGGATAACTTTCCTGAACACCACCTTCCTTCTGTCTGCTGTCTGGAATGTGGATGCAGTGGCTGGAGCTGCAGCAGTCACGAGGATGGAAGCCATGAACTGCAAAGGCAGGGCAGAAAGGGAGAAGGAGCCTGGGTCCGTGATAACTGTGGAACCACCAAAACGGCCCTGCACCACTTTACTCCTGGACTTTTTTTTCGAGACAGAGAGAAGGAGAGAAATAAACTTCTCTCTTAAGCCACTGCTGTTTTGGATTTCTTTTATAAGTGGCCAAGCTTAATCTCCTAATGGGGCAGGAGGCAGACAGAGAGAGAAATCATTATTAAAGAGTGCTGGAAATCCAGTGGACCATTGCACTCAATGAAGTTACCTATAGGAAGGGATTCAGGCAGGGAAGCCTCTTAGTGAAACTACCAATGGAGGTATGGAGGACGTAGGGCTTTCCAGACCACACACAGTGAAATGCGGTGTCATTCACTACCCACTAGTGGGTAGTGGTGGCTTTACTACAATCTGGAAGACGACACTGAAGAACCAACTAAGGGCTAGAGAGGAACTGACAAAGTTATCTACGAAAACTAGGATGGTGGGCTTCCCTGGTGGCGCAGTGGTTGAGAGTCCGCCTGCCGATGCAGGGGACGCGGGTTCGTGCCCCGGTCCGGGAGGATCCCACGTGCTGCGGAGCGGCTGGGCCCGTGAGCCATGGCCGCTGGGCCTGTGCCCCCGGAGCCTGTGCTCCGCGGCGGGAGAGGCCGCAGCAGTGAGAGGCCCGCGTACCGCAAAAAAAAAAAAAAAAAAAACTAGGATGGTGACAGCAAACGGGGAGATGGAATATTCATTAGTTTGTTCAAGGTTCCTAAAAAGCTTACTTAAGTAATCCCTCTTTGGAATTTCATGCTACATATTACTGTATACTTTGTGTAGTCTTATGCAGTATATATACCTTACACCTATATATTACTGTCTGCTTGGTACATTCACACCTATATATTACTTTACAGGACTGTATTCTCAAAGCCACTTTTGACCTATTGTTATGGATTATTTAATTACTGTGTGTGACTTTTCCCTATGTACTGACTTAAGAATCTAATCTCCACCTTAAGATGTGATTCTACCCTAGAGAAGCTGAAGGTGGATCTGATTAACAAGTCTGGTGGAGAGGTGGGACTTAAAACAAGAAAGAAGGAGGGAGGTATAGAAACAGATAAAGTTGTTGGCTAGGAAGTAGGAAATTAAGCAAGTTCTCACTTGATTACCTCAGTGTCCTCAGTATGAGACAGCCATCTGTTGAAAGGTGATGGGGTATAAAAGAGGAAGACTTACAGGAGCTTGGGGAAGTGATGGAGCTTTGAAATAGCTGCTCTGGGGAATGGGCTTGAGAACTGACCAAGGATTTGCAAGAAGATAAGCAAAGGGATATGCTTAAGCCTGAGACGTGATTGTGATTTGGCTCCAAATTGGCATCCTCTTCCTCTCTCTCTGTTCCTAGTCCCCGCTGAGGGAATGGGGGACAGGGAGGAAAAAGATCGAGCAGTTATGTATTAAACCTGCCCACTCAGAGTAAATACAGTCAAATTTGTAAATAAGATAACATCTGGCAAGTTGTGCAATTTGATTACATTTGGCTAAGAGCTGATATTTTAGTCACTTGTTTTAAACCTAATTTTATTTAATTTTTAATATTCTTTTTTAATTGAAATATAACTGATTTACAATATTATATTAGTTTCAGGTGCACAATATCATGATTCAATATTTTTATAGATTATACTCCATTTAAAATTATTATAAAAGAATGACTATATTTCCCTGTGTCACTCTTAAAAATCTAAGGATGCATGGGTGTTTGTCCCCCTCATATGTCAATTTAGTTCACTAGTTTGTCTCCTATAAAACCAAATGGATCCTAGGAGTGGATTCCCACCAATTCAACTAAGCAGAAGCTCTAATTGCAACTGTCATGCTAGTATCATTACTGAAGTATCTCAACATGGCTTCTGGCTCATGGTATATGACCACTGATCTGGCAAATGTGTTGTCTTCTATTCTCATCAGAAGAGAGTAGTAGAAGCAGCTTGCATTCACGTGGGATGGTATACATTTACAGTCTCTCTTTAGCTTTTAAGTTAACTCATGCCCTCTGTCATAATATAGTCCCAAGGGCCCCAGACTAACTGGAAATTCTGTAAAACATATTATTGGTCTGCCATACTGATGATATTATGTTCATTGAACTGATGAGCGGGAAGTGGCAAGTATGTTGGAGGCCGTAGTAAGTGTTTTAAGCTTATTTTAGAATTAAATTCTGTTCCTGATGCATAGGAGGCACTTAATAACTGTTAGAATGATTGGCCAAATACAAGCAACTGAGTGGCCTGAAGCTGTCTGAATTCTGCAGAAGCCATTGTTTAGAAGAAAGACTTGTCAAGAAAAGATCCCCATAAATGGCAAAGAATTCACCTGTACCCCACCTGTGAAGACCTGGGGAGCTTGCATGTCTGTTGCTGCTGTTTCTTCTTGCTTCTGAGGGCGTAACTTCCTTTTTCTTAAAAAAAAAAAAAAAAAAAATCCTTTAAAGTCAAAAAGAATCAGGGAAAGGTGTCCTGAGAGAAAAGGATTTACATGAAGGTTAGAATCTTACATAACATATATTTTTTTATACCACAGTTTAAACCTAATACCGTTTCCTTTAGTGTCTATATTTATTTTTGAGAGCACCGTATTTTAAAATTGCGTGCTGGGCTGAATTGCTCTACACTGTCTAGTCTACCCCAGGACTTTCTGACATCACTGGAGTAGCTGGCTGTGTTGGGCGTTCACAAATGCTAATGAATCGAGGCAGCATCTTTTGTGGATCTAAAGGTGGGAAGCACCTTTCATCTCCCTTGGGGTTTTAGACAACAATCAAATCAAAGAGGAGGTAGGAGGCAGAATCTGGCAGCAGCCGCCCAGTCTTATCAGCCTTTTCTCATGAACATGGAGCTCAATTTCTTGGTGTCTAAGGGAGGTAAAGGTCAGTTTGCCATGAGAGGAAGGAAATCCATTTCTCTCTGCAGAAAGTAAACGTCTTCGGTAACTAAAGGAATTTAGTTGAGCCAAGACAGGGAGACTTCCTCTTCAGGACATGGGCAAAGGTGACCCTGAATGGAGAATAGACTGGATATAGGACAGAGTTGACAGACCCAGAAAACTTAGTTTGAATTGTCTCCCACAGTGATCAAACACGAACTTTGTATCCAACTTTTGTGATGGCAGCCAGCTTTCGCCTGAGTTACCCTCTCTGTTGTGGTAAGAGAGCTGGTGACGTGACAAAGAAGAGACCAGCAAGTTTGCCGCTAAGCTACGAATGCAGAGCCAGATCAGCTTTCTCTAACTCCTACTACGTGCCAGACAAAGAGGCCAGCATACTAAACTCTAAACGGGCTCAAGCCCTGGAGCAGCCACCACAAAGTCAGGAAGCAGCTGCCCCCTCATCCCCAAGTGGGCTTGGCTGCCAGTCTATCTTCTCTGCCTGTCGCCAAGGTTGGGGAACTGTAAGTGAGAGGTGAGGGGCAGGCCTTTTCCCCAGAAAGGGAAATGAAACTACAAGGCAAAGATGGTCAAACTCACATGCAGATGAGGTACAGCATAAAGGGGCATTGGTGAGGAACACATGAGCCACTGTCCAAAGAAAGACGATAACTTGCCAAAGTACAATAACACAATAATTCTTTTACGAACACGAATTTTAAAAATATACACAAAAACACTAAGATAAAGTCCAAAACCTCAGAAGCTTAATGTAACTGAAATGCAACTGGACAAAATCATTTGTGTGTTGTCCTGTTAGCCTCCTGCTTTGTCTCCTCTGCCAGCTGCATAGATGGGGAAGGGGGAGGGGAGAGAAGAGGTGGGAAGTGTTGGATTAGACTCACTAGAGAAGAGGGGCAGAAGGGAGGAATCTGGGTAAGCCAGGAGGCAAATGTGAGGCCCCTAGGATTTATTAGGTTCGAGAGAAGAGTTGAGTGTAAAGGGTTTAAAGATTAATCATGATTTATGACTTGGATTATTTAAAATTTTTAGAGATGTAAGACTGAAATGCCTGTTTGAGCTGTGCTTCTTCAGATAAGTGTCCATTCTGAGACTAGACTGTGTGGGCTGTGACTGTGTAAGTATTCTCCAAGCAGGATCATGAGGCTGTCTTTTTGCCCTTTTGTGAGCACAGGAAACTGCAGAAAATAGAGTCATTCTCTTTGATTATTTCAAGTACCTTCTCTGCTACCCAAGACAAATCATGTGCCAACTTCTTCATAACCTCCAAATTATGGCAGAATACATCCTTACATTAATCTGGGGGCAGGGAGAGGCAGGGAGCAGGTCATAGCTCAAATGCCATAGATCCTCACTGTTCTGAGATTTAGTAGGTTTTCTTGAATAAATGTTTCTTCATTTGCTGTATGCCCTCCGGACAATCTCCAGAGATTTTAAATGGTTGCGTTTTTAAAAATAACTTTCACCAGTTATGACTGTTTCACTGGACAGCAGGTCTGAGAAGTTCCTCCTGCCACCATTCCAGAATTGGATCTTTGGTACTTGTATTTGGCATTTTAGTAGAAAGGCAAAGCATAGTTCAAGTCAGGTTGGGAGCCAGAGAAAAGAAATGAGAACTTGGAAGCCAAAAAGAATCCATTGGTCATGGTTACTTACCAGCTGGGGATTTTGTGGTCCAGCTCACTCTAGAGTTAGAACCCTTCTTGGCTGAACCAGCAACAGCAAAGCTGTGGGCAGTGGTGTATGACAGCCTAGATCCACTGTGAGGCATTGATGTTATAGACAGGTTGCTCTTCTGACCAGAGACCAGAAAAAAAGGGGGCTAGAGAGATAAGGCAAAAATGGGGTGGGGTGGGTGTGGGATAAGGGTCCAACTTCATTCTTCTGCATGTAGATATCCAATTTTCCAAGCACCATTTATTGAGAGACTATCCTTTCCATTTTGTGTGTTCTTGGCACCCTTGTTGAAGATCAGTTGACCATGTATGCATGTTTTTATTTCTGGGCTCTCTATTCTGTTTCATTGGTCTGTAGGTATGTTTTAATGCTAGTACCATAATGTTTTGATTACTGTAGCTTTGTAATATATATTGAAATCAGGATGTATGATGCCTACACCTTTGTTCTTGCTTAAAATTGTTTTGGCTATTTGGGGTCTTTTCTGGTTCCATATGAATTTTAGGATTTTTTTTTCTATTTCTGTGAAAAATGCCATTGGAATTTTGATAGGAATTGCATTGATTTGTAGATTGCTTTGGGTAGAATGGACATTTTAACAATGTTAATTCTTCTAATCCATGAACATGGGATAACTAAAAAGATATTTGTCATATATTATTAAGTGGACAAACAGGTTACAAATCAATATGTATAGTACAATCTGATTTTATATTAAATGTATATATGCATATCAAAAGATCTGGAAGGATAATAGTGAAAACGACTCCCAGAGCGCTTTATATGCATTATTCTTTATAATCCTCACAAAAAGCCTATGAAGAAAGTGCTATTGTTATCTCCATTTTACAGATGGTGAATCTGAGGCACCAAGAGGTAAAATAACTTCTGGGAGCTGGTCAACTTGGGACACATATTTAGGTCAACCTGTATCTAAGCCAGTGTTAATTCCACTATACTATACTGTCTCCTGATATACTGACTTGTTAATAATTGTTATCATTGAATAGCAAGGTAATGGTTCAACTTGATTATCTATTAATTATGTCCACTTATGTGTATTTTCTAATTTTCTACATTGAGCACTTATTATCTATATAATAGAAATAGTCTTAAATTTATTTTTTAAATAGGCTTGTAATAAACAGGATCATATTATACAACTTGATTTTTTTCACTCAATATATCTCAGAAATGTTTTCTACATAAAAATATGTATTTGGTCATTGCACATCTTGTTTACCAGATAACATTCAAATTGGAGACATCATCTGTTCAGAAAACAGTTGAATGACCAATGTCTGGGTAACCAAATGTAAAATTTTCAAGAGCATAACAAATTGCTTCAAATCTTAATGTCAAAAACAATGAACAGTTATTTCTGTGAAAATTAATATAGGCATACCTCAGAGATATTGTGGGTTTGGTTCCAGATCATCACAGTAAAGCAAATATTGAAATAAAGTGAGTCACACAAAATTTTCGGTTTCCCAGTTCACATAAAAGTTATGTTTACATTATACTGTAGTCTACTAAGTGTGCAATAGCATCATGTCTGAAAGAACAATGTACATACCTTAATTTAAAAAGACTTTATTGCTAAAAAATGCTAACTATTAACTATCATCTGAGCCTTCAGCGAGTCACAGTAGTAACATCAAAGACCAAAGATCACTGATCACAGATCACCATAATAAATATGATAATGAAAAAGTTTGAAATAGTTTGAGAATTGCCAAAATGTGACACACAGACAGGAAGTGAGCAAATGTTGGAAAAATGGCACTGATAGACTTACTCAACTCAGGGTTGCCACAAACCTTCAACTTGTAAAAAACACAATATGTGCAAAGCAAAATAAAGTGAAGCACAATGAAATGAGGTTTGCCTATAAATAGAAACCTCATTGAAAATGAGGAGGTCCAGGGACTTCCCTGGTGGCGCAGTGGTTAAGAATCCTCCTGCCAATGCAGGGGACACGGGTTCGAGCCCTGGTCCCAGATCCCACATGCCGCAGAGCAACTAAGCCCGTGCACCACAACTACTGAGCCTGCTCTCTAGAACCCACGTGCCGCGACTACTGAAGCCCACGCGCCTAGAGCCCATGCTCCACAACAAGAGAAGCCACCGCAGTGAGAAGCCCGCGCACCGCAGCGAAGAGTAGTCCCTGCTCGCCGCAACTAGAGAAAAGCCCGCGCACAGCAACGAAGACCCAACTCAGCACACCAAAAAAAAAAAAAAAAAAAAAAAAAAAAAGAAGAGGTCCAGAAGGGGGAGCTCTCATGCTGTACCACTGGAAATCAATTGCAGACCCAACTGGAAGAGATGTACTTTTGCAGTTCCAACAGGAAGAAAGTTACACTACCCAGTAGGAGGAAGGAAGGATTTCTCCTTGCCTGGCAACAGCCCAGCCAATGAGAGACTGTCACAACTCAGCCAATGAAAATCCACTATACTTCAAACTCTCAGTTTCCTCCAATGGACTCTTGTTTATAACAGCCCGTCCCCCTTCTCCTCTATAAAAAAAAAAAAAAAAAAAAGGTCCTCTCTTGTGTTCTCCAAATCTGCCTGTGATTTGCCATAGATTGCATGTCCTAAATTGCAATTTTTTACTGTTCCTGAATAGACCCATTTTGCTAGTAAAATAACTGGCTGCGTTTTATGAGGGTTTAGAATTTGGGTGCAGCTTTTCTGGCTCAGGATCTCTCATGAGGTTGTAATCATGCTGTCAGCCGGGGTTGCAGCCTTTGGAAACTTGACTGGAGCTGCATGGTCTGCTTCCAACTCCACTCATGTGACTATTGCCAGGAGGCACCAGTCTCTTTCCATGTGGTTCTCTCTACAAGGCTGCTCACAACATGGCTCCTCCCAAGGGAGAGTAAGAGTGACCAAGACAGAAGCTGCAGTGTCTTTTATAATCTGATCTCAGGAGAGACACGCCATCACATCTGCTGTGTTCCACTGGTCACACAAACAAATCCTGGGAGCATATTACACAGGGTATAAATTCCAGGCGATAGGGATCATTGGGAGCCATCTTGGAAGGTGGTTACCACATAGCCAAGTACCCAAAACAATGAACAAGCCCAATAAACACTTGCTAGATTGGACTGAAGTAACTGGTGTCTGGCAATTCAATCCAGTTACAATGTTCCAAGACTTTGATGGGTGACTGGTTAGGTCTCCCAAGTTGTTGTCAAGTTACCCCATACCTGAGTAGAGCTCAGTGATAGTGCACCAAGGTAACTAAGGAATCAAGAGGAACAAAAATATGACTGTGTTTGAACAAAACATACCAGTTCATTAAATGTGAGTGTACACACATGAATGACTAATGGCAATCTGTAAATCACAAAGATGTTCTCTTGCCTAACCACCAATCCTCCCTCATTTAGAATTAGTCAAGTCTTCCACCTAATGAGTAGCTAGAAGCCAGATTTCAGCCTGGCATGGCTCTGGCCAACATCGTTTTGTACTTCTTCCTCCCACCCCTGCCTCTACCAACTCTTGCATCCCATGCCTGCTTGGCTAGTCTTTGCCATCTCAAGTAGTTCTCTAAATGTATGCTGGCTGCAAGGACGCTACGGCCATTGTGTACAGTTGACCCTGAACAACAAGGATTTGAATTGTGCAAGTCCGCTTATATGTGGAATTTTTTCAGTAGTAAATACTACAGTGCTACTTGATCTATGGTTGGTTGAATCTGCGGATGTGGAATCACAGCTACATAGGAACCATAGATCTGGAGGAACCAAGTATATGGAGGGCTGACTGTAAGTTATACCCAGATTTTCCTGTATGCTGGGAGGTTTGGGGCCCCTAGTCCCCTTCTCGTTCAAGGCTCAAATGTACTATCTACCTAAGGCTTTTTCTGCAGTTCCTAGCTTTCTACCTCATCTCCCACCGTGGAGATTTCAACAAATGAATTGGGAAACTGAGGAACTGCATATACCTGGACACTGCAATGCACTCCTCACTTGGCACACTCTGTGGGTGGCTCCATTCCCTACGTGCTAGACTAACTGCTGGCCTACATCAGTCTTTGCTGCTTCTTCTGAGGATCCTTGTCTCTGCTTTGCAAGGGCTCACTTGTGTATTGGCCACTTGACAGTCCTCGGGTCTTCTCAATTCCAAAGGGATCATTCTGGTTACACGGAGAGGCTGGGCAATGGGATGTGGTGATTAAACATGCAGGCTTTGGAATATACAGGTATGGCTTTGTTTGGTGTGTGATGCTGGACAAGCTACCGTGCCTCTCTGCACTAGGTAAAATAGGGGAAATCATACTTCAGTTTGTTTTAAGGATTGTATTGGTCAGGTCCTGGTAGGAAACTGATTTTGCCTTACATTGTTCAAATGAACGGATTACTCACAGAGGTGTGAGCAAGGATGAGGGAACAGACAGCGTTGCTGAGGCACCCAGAGACGAGCAGTAGTAGGAAGCCTTTACCATCCCTAAGGCTGAAAGGACAAAGGGAGGAATAGCGTGACCTGAGCCCACTGAGAACCGGAAGTGTGGAAGAGGTGCAGCCCTAAGGGGCTATAGTGTGGAGGGACACAGCTAAGGCTGGAGATGTAGCTTGAAACATGGAGAGAACTAGGAAGAAATATCCCAGCATCTCTCTCATCCCACCCTCCAATCACCTGCTGGTGCTACCCACTGGTTGAATGGAAATGATAATCAGAAGACAAGCGAGGGACTTCCCTGGTGGCGCAGTGGTTAAGAATCCTTCTGCCAATGCAGGGGACACAGGTTCGAGCCCTGGTCCGGGAAGATCCCACGTGCCGCAGAGCAACTAAGCTCGTGTGCCACAACTACAGAGCCTGTGCTCTAGAGCCCGCGAGCCACAACTACTGAGCCCGTGCACCACAACTACTGAAGCCCACGTGTTCTAGGACCCGCGTGCTGCAACAAGAGAAGCCACTGCAATGAGAAGCCCGTGCAATGCAACAAAGAGTAGCCCCGGCTCGCTGCAACTAGAGAAAGCCAGCGCACAGCAACAAAGACCCAACGCAGCCAAAAACAAAGAAGACAAGCCTGGGAGGTGCAGCCTGGAGGAGCTTCCAGGCACACAGGGCAGGGCAGAGACGGCTTAGAGAAGGAGGTGAGAGGCCAAACAGAGACTAGCAGCACAAGTATTAAATGAGAAAGCATAGAGTATATTTTCCACAGGACCTGGCACATAGTAAGTGCTCGAGAAACAGTAATCGTGGTTACCGTTAGCATTACTAAGGCTGCGAGGTCACTGGACTTTCCCGTTATACCTGAAGCCATCTTTGCCCGTCTAAGCAAGAGCCACAGGTGTGTGACTCCACAGTCATGAGGCTTGGTTTAGTAACAGACTCTCTCTGGTCTGCTCCGTCTCATAGCTCTGTTTCTACTGACACCAGGGCTTTAATGATCTAGTCTCTGTTTTCGTCAGGTGAAATTAGGCTGTTTAACTTGTCCCCAGATTTGGAGCAAGAAAAAATAATTTCTAAGCAAAGTTCCTTTGAGAAAACTGTCCATCTGGTCAGTTTCCCTTTCCATGTGGTCAGTTTCAAAGACTTTCCTTTTTCCCTCTTATCTAATGAGCCAAGACAAAATGGTCACGCTAATGGAAACTGCCTTGCGTTCCAACTGCTGCTGCCCTAGCATAAAATCCATGATTTCATAAGGGCTTAAAAGTGTTTTTTAAAATCCTTTATGTCACCACTCTTCAGCTGGCTGCTGCTTTTCCTCTGCTCTGCTTTCATCCCTGTCACTGGTCCAAGGTGCCAGAGGATCTGATGCTCCCTGCCCCCATTACTGCCTCTAATCACACCACTCTCTTCCTTCTCTCGCCTTTTCTTTTTTTTTTCCCCTTAGATCTGTCACGTTTCCCATTCTTCTCAGCTTCTATGTTTGAAGTCTGGCCTCTTAGTCAACACTGCCAGCCAATCAAATTGGTCTTGTCCTTCAAGGAGACAGATTGATTAAATCACCGCAGGTGAGATAAAATCTTTGGTTCTTTGACTCTTCTTGGCTGCTTGTTGTGGCTCAGTGCTCCAGGTCTGAGGTTTCTGAAAGGCTGAATAGGATCACTAACCTCCTTGCACTGTAGTAAAATATGATTGTTTGGGTTGGTTGAGCATGTGATGCAGGCAGGAAGTACGTGGGTGAACTGGGTATGGCTTAGAAGAGCAGAGAGGTGTGACTCTAGGGCAGGGTCTTACGGCCCCCTTGGGGTAGGAAGGTGAACCAACGTGAATTACTGAGCTCTTTTGGAGCTGGGTGCCAGGTGCTTCCAAACAGCGGCTAAAGTTCTTCGAAGGCCCTCAGAGAACACGCCTCCCACCGTGTGTACAAAAGGAGCTGGGGAAGAGGGCAAGGGTTAGACGGGGACCAGTTAGCAAAGTTTTAATGGGGGAAATGAACTGACTTTTGGGGTCTGATTGACTCACTTGACAATTGAGTCTTTGAGGTCTCTCCCAATGAACACAGGAAGCATTCTCCCGTCGAGGGCTAAAGGTGTGATGGGCCAGTTTGTAGAGTGGTACTGTTTTTTCTTTTGACTATTCTTTGCAACAGGAAGCTAGTTCAATTTTCAGAAATCATTGACTTTTAACTATAAAATGAAACTAAATTACAGGAATAAATTATTTCTCTGCATCTGGATTGATGTTAACTTCTGACAAATGAAGAATTTCTTAAAGTTCACTTAGGTTTTTTTTTTTTTACTTGATGATATGTCTCTAATGTACAATAAAGTGGATGCAGAACATTTTTTATTCAACATTGTGTTGGCTGGCTCAGAGTGAGAAACAAAATCCACGGGCCCCGACCTTAAAGAACTGAAAATCTTGACAGACAAACAAGGTGAAGTTAAAAATTAGAACAATTTTAAACCAGATAAGTGCATATTTTATGAGCCTAAATATTGGCTACATAACTGATCTAAATTGTGTGGTCCTTAAAATATGTGCATGGGATAATCATTATTAATGGCACACGAAATGCATGAATTTCATCATTCTTAATATATTTACTTTGAGAAATTTGAAAGCTATTTAGAAGACAATACTGTGTATTGTTAGGATTCAATCCAAGGTATAAATTTTTTCATAAGAACCGGGCTGACTGGATTTAATAAGATTAAGCTTGGCTTTCAAAGTAAATTCTGAATGGAACAAAGGAAGTGACCTTCATACTGTAACAAGTCTACTCAGATACCATTAACATGTCTTCATTTACCCAGCTTGCCCAGGCCTCAGCTTTTGACAATCTGAAAAATTCGATAGTGAATAGCCATTGTTTTATTTATGATAAATATCATAATTAAGGTATGTTTACCTACAGACTAAGGATAGCAGTTACCTAGACCCTCTTGCTATACCCAAAGACAGAGCTAACAATAACCCATATTCAGGCATGCGTTTGACTAGTGAGCAGGAAAGCTTGTTCTAGGAAGTATTAATTTAGTTTAATAAAAGCAGAGATATTCAATTCAGCTACACCGTCCCAGTCCTAATTTAACAGTCAGCATTTAATCCACTTCCTTCCCCATCCCTAATCATAGCAATGGCCGATGGAGTGATAAACCAGGACCAGCAAAAACCGAGGTTTTATTTGTTTTTCTTATAGGATAGTCATTAGCTCAATCACTTAATGAACTAAATTAACTCAACAAGATTATCAGTGGGAGAGGTACACAGAGGTCATTAGCAAAGGACCACTCCCTAATCCCTCCAAATCTTTCACCATGAAACATTTTCATCACTTGTTTAAAGGGCATTTTTTAAAAAGTTCTAGCATTAAGGTACGGAACATAAAACTCACCTGTAATCAATCACATCTGCAATGTTAAATCTATACTTCAACCAAATAATATCCCTGGGAATTGCTAACCTAAAAGTTAGCTCTAAAAGGGGAGAGGAAGGGGGCTAATAATGCCCATCAACAATGGATAAACTGTGATATAGTCATACTACGGAATGCTACTTGGTAATAAGGAAGAGACTATGAATACACTCAACATAAATGAATCTCAAAAAAATGAACAACCGTCAGATACAAAAGAGTACATATTACATGATTTCATTTGTCTGAATTTCTAGAACAAGTAACACTAATCTACGGTGATAGAAGTCAGAACAATAGTTTTGTGGGGAGGGATTAACTGGAAAGTGGCATGAGGGAATTTTCTGCTGGAGTAATGGAAAAGTTCTGTATCTTTATTGGGTTTGTGGTTACCAAATCTCAAACTACACATGTAAAATCTGTGCATTTTACTGAATGTAAATTATATCCTAGTTTTTTTTTTTAAGTACTATCTATCTAGAGGATTCTAAAGTTAAGTATAATCTACCCCCATAGAAAGCATCTAATGAATCTTACTATTAATTAAAAACCAACACAGGTCATTCAGAAAGCAGATTTGAAGCTTTAATTCACTGTGGGCATTTCTCTGACCATTCTCTATATTATATATGAACTTTTCACATTTCTTCACACAGATAGATACAAGACAGGTTTTTTTCCCCAAGTACTGTGTACCATACCACCATTCCATTTAACTAGCTAAGGACGTATTATAAATACCATGAGCCACTGACTAAATACAGAAGTTGATACATATGTTAGAAAGTATAAATTAAAAAAAGTTTAAGAAAGGCTAAATACCATGAAAGTTTACACATATTCTTTAATTCTAGATATCACATCACAGTGACAACCAATTATAATAAAATCACAACTTCTTTTAGATGATAATATTCATATTTCTAACATCCAATTATTTTCATTTTCATTATTTTCATTTCCACAGGTAACTCCACACTGCATTTTCATTTCTATAGAGAGTAGACAGGCTTTTAGACTGCAGACCAAGTTTCTTGTGTAATAATAATTATCTTGATCATGACCATGGGAAACCAAATTTATATATACTGTACTATACAGAGACAAGACTTTACTAAGTATAAGATAATGTGGAACTCTTTAGTGGTGGTGTTCAAGAGAAATTCAAATAGTAGCCTGAAAATGAGTTTTAACTGCTATTGCATTCTACATATATTTCATTAAAAGATGAAGTCTCTGTCAAAACATTTATAAATAAGTATATAGTACAATAGCTTTTCCCCCTCCAAAATACTGCCTGGGAGGAAAGTTCCAAGCTGACTCAAGGGAAAAAAAAAAAAAAAAAACGGAAAAAAAATAGACCTCAGAAAACAAACATTATATGGTCTTCTGAGCTGCAATCTTCCTGAGTCTATTTTCAGTTAGAACAAATTTTGCAGCCAATTCTACCTTGCTTCAGTGTCCACAGTCCAGAGGGAGTCCTTGAATATCTAGTTCATATTCTACAGAATCCGAAAGGACCTAAACACCCCTCAACTAATTACACAAGGGAAAACTGATCATGTTTTGTATTAAAATCTATGTGAAAATCAGACATAGTCATAGCCATTCTTTTATCAGTGATGCTACAATAAGTGATGAAAATATATGCACAGCTGTACATGGATCACCATTAAACACAGGAACAAAATGCCATTTGATGCATATTAAATAAGCTCCCCAAAAGCCAATTTGAATATATTTATTTTCATTTACTTTGATACAGCATTGGAAGAGACTGCATATAATTATGGCGACTGCTGCAAACAATACTTGATGCTGCTAAGTTTTCCATTAAGCATCAGGCATGCACAATAGTTACCTTTAAAAATTTCTCATGTATATATCTTAACATTCCTATTTATAAGCTACAATATGTTTAAAGCATTTAGTAATTTTTAAACCAATTATTTTAATTGACCTACATCTAAGTGGGGAAAAACAAAAAACTTCCTCCTCATTTCAACACCCGAAAGTAATATTGAACCTTACTCCCCAAAATTACATATTTAAATTTATTTTATGTGTCATCCTTAAAGGTCCAAAAGTGATGAAAATTATTATCACTACTAAATTAGAAGTATGATTTCCCAGCAGCAGTCTACCCAGCACACACAGCATGCCACGCTTCAGGGGATTACACGATAAGAGTGATGTGCTGGTGGTTGCAGATGACAGTAATTGAACATATCAGTCTCTTCTCTTCATTCTGGATCTTTTATTTCAAACTAAATAAAGCTTTTCATTAATATAAACTGAAAAAATTATTTTTCCTTTATTTAACATCAATAAGAGTAGATAAAACTAAACACCTTTACCGTCTTCAAGTGTGTGGCGAGATAGAAAATGTTTCAATCACATTATGTAATCAGGGGTGGGGAAGGGGGTAGCATTTGTTTTTCCATTTAAGAAGGATTCCAGTCAAATAATCACACACACTTACAAATTCAGAATACTTGGTTCTCGGTCCTTTATGGCTTAAAGCACTGGATTTGAAAACTACTTCAGGTTAAAATAAAGTTATATGAATAATGCATAGGTTGTATATCTAGGAGATCATGCAATAAATAAATGTTCTCATGTACAGTGGAATCTTGCTGATGAAAGGGGTCTGCAGGTGTGAACGGTAATGTTTTTTCTTTTTACCAAGAGAATATGCCCAGCAAGTTCCTTGCTTTGGGCCTATTCAAGATCCTGTTTATAAGGTCATCCTGATTTTCTCAGATTGAAAAAAGAAGCCAATGTCATAAGGCGTCTGCAGTAGGGAACTGACGTGCCTCAAGTGCAAGTGCTGTCAGGTCCGAGGTAAGCAGAAGCAGACTCAGGATCCCGCCACCCTGCTACAAAGTCAATTTGGACTACTTGGCTGACTAGAGTAGCAAATGGGGAAATGCTTAGAGTGACCCACTGGAAATGTTTACTATATTAGTATCTTTAAAAAAATCTATCTGCTCTTTCAATCTGTTTCACTTGAGAACTGCCAGGGTAAGATCCACTCACTATTCCTGGTTTTGATATGCCCCTACGACATGAGAATTGAACTGAACTACAATGATTGTAATGTCATCCCTGTACATCCTAGCAAGCTCTTCAGGAAGACTAAGCATTTTGGAGAGGCGCTCGTGATCAACGGCCCCAAACTCGTTGTTGCCCACAGCATGGCGAATTAGATGGGTTGCTGCATTCTGATCCTCAAATACCGATGACATCTTGGCTCTCCTTTCTGTTAAAAGGCCATGCATCTGTCCCAGAGTCACCTTATAGCCACCAACAGCTATCGGCTGTTGGTGATGCATGCCTGTTAGGTACTCGCCCACAATCCTAACCACATCCTGCCTATGCATTGTCTCCCACAATCCATCAGTCGCCAATACCAGAAATTTATCCTGTGGCCTTAATCGGTGGTAAGTTACTTCTGGCTCAGCAGTGAGATAAGGAGGTGTGTAATAATTAGGAGGGATAAACTTGGTATATTCGTTGTCATTCAGCTGGTCTGGGCCAGATTCTATCACTCTCTTTTGAAGGTCAATGCTCCATTTGAACTTTACGTCTCCAAAAGCCCTAAAAGGCATGAGTAAGCCTAGCAGCCGATCCTGTTTCACCACACTCTTGGCCTCATTCTTTGGGTGCTCCAATTTCAGGCGTTCCACTTCTCTTTCATTCTGAGCATTGTGGTCATTAGATAGAGTGACTGCCGACCAAGAGCCGTCCTCTTCCTGCACACCCAGCATGGCTCTGCTATCACCAGTATTGGCCACATGAAGGTCAACACCATCCACATGGGCCACACAAGCTGTGGCCCCAGAAAATGCCACTCGAAGCACCAGGTAGTTGAGGAAAGAATTGGGATCACCAACTTGAGCCTCCAAGGAGATGTCATTATCAAGCCTCTTGAAAGCATTAATCAAAGCCTCCTTAACATCAATTTCAGTTGACTCCCCAGTGTTAAGGTCTATAAGCTCTTGCCAGTAAGTCCTCAAGCTGTTGAAATATAATTTGGACGCTTCCTTACTGAAGTAATCATTGGGATGCTTGTGCCACTGGAGAATGGGGAGCAGTGCTCGACCGCTCTCCACTGCATTTTCGATCTCTAGCAAAGTCTCATGGGGTAACAGAGAGACAGCAATATAATAAAAGAGTCTTTCACTGACCGCCTGGGAGCAAGCACAGCCTGCATGGCCATCGAAAACCCCCAAAAGCATCCCTCTGGTCTGCAAGCAGGTTGCTGCACTTCTCCGGTCCTCAATGGGTGCATTCGCAGGCAGCTGATTGCTGTCAAATCCAAGGACAGAACTGACATTTTTGCCATCAAATTCTGGCACTTTGAAACTGTATTCATTAGCTTTCAGGATGCTGTTGACTTGTGGAGGTGTAAGGTAAAATTTCTGTGGGGTGGAAGCATATCTCCTTCCTTGGGTGTACTGCCACCAGCTCTCCTTTGGCCTGTAAAAGGTAGCATAAGCCGGATGGGGTGTATATCTCAGGCGACTCTGAGGAATGTAAGGGGGTGAGCAGCAGAGATGTTTGTGGTGGCAGTAACACGCAGTGCCATAGATTCTGCTCAGTTCACAGTTACGGATCAGAGGGAAAAACAGTTGAGTTGGTGCTGGCATGGCATCAGAGAACAGCGGCAGGCTGGAACTTCTGACTGGGATTCCTAGACAGCAAAAGTTACATTCAGATTACTTAATCTATTTTTGCTTTCATAACAAATGTTTAGCAGGTGAATCTACAGGCTCCCTGTGCCTCCTAAGGCACTACATTTTACACACATATCATGTACTATTTCTACAGGATATACTCTGCTAAGCACACCTCCCAGTCACTTATGGAGCCAGGATTGAACTGCCGTCGAGCTTTACTTTTCTCTCTTCCTTGTATTTCTTTGTGCAGCACAAACTGTGCAGAATGTACAATAGATCTGGCTGGGGAGAGTGGAGGAGACGAAGGTTATATAACATTATGCAGTGGCAGTCTACCTGGCCAATCACCCTTCTCTCTATCCTTAAAAAAGGCCGTGGATCTCCCAAATTGCACAGGGACTTCTCCCATTTATGAAGATCCTGTTTCTAGACCAGTGGTCAATTGTTAGCATTTGATACACATGGCTACCACCATAAAAGTGTTGGGATGCAGCCCCAACCCGTGTGTATTCATGCATTATTTGTAAGTTATATACATACGCTACTACATTAATATAATGTTCATTATAACCTGTACAAGAAAAATTTTACATAATAAATAAAAACAGAAGTTCCAAAATGCCCTCCCTGCATCCTTGTAGATGGTCTTGCAAACAATGTTTCTCCAGACCGCTGTGCCAATTTGGGAAGTTTAGGGACATAGGTCTGCCACCAATTCACCACATAATCCTGGAAAAGCTGGATCACCGCTTTGAGCCTTGCTTTCCTAAGCTGTACGTGAACACATCAGAGCAGATGCTATCTGAGCCCGCTTCTTGGACTCTGTGCCTTTATAAAAAGTGTGCATTGAAGTGAGGCTTTGATATTAAATGCAGGGTTCATTTATTTGTTGTTTAATTTTAGTGTATTCTTTGTGATTAAAAAAAAAACCTAAGTATTCTAGCAGCTCTAAAACTTTGTTAGTAACATAAATGGTCGCAGTTCTGGAATTTAATTTACTTGCTACCGTTTTCCTCTGCTTATCAGCCGTGAAAGAAAGCTACATAAATATGATTTTCGTCTATAATGGATCCCAAGTAAAATTCACCCCTAGAAAAATATTTTCTCTTACATTTAAAAAAAAGGTTTTCTATTTGCCCTTGGAAATTAATAAACAGTGAAATAGTAGTCTAATGGTCTAAGGTTTGGCTAAAAAAGGTAGAGCAATATAATCATAAATAAACCAAAATCATATCATTTACTGTGTGACACTGAAAACATTTTGCTGGGCATTTATCTAGAAGATTTAATAAACATGTATCATTAATTCAGGTAATTTTTAAAAGAAGAGTATCCCTCTTGTAACATATATTTCCCCTGAATTCTTGAGGTATTGCGTCAAAGTATTCATCTGGCCTATAAATAAACAGGCTTTATATTTTAAATAAGAAAACAAATGCAGTAAACAAAAAGGAATAAGGAATATAAAACCATCTGAGTCTCAATATCAACTATTCCTTCCTAAGGTTGAACGCATTAAGAAAAAATTTTACAAATATCATAGAGAGTGTTAGAATATATTACATTATTTTCACGCACCCTCTTTTGAAACACAGTTAGAAAAAAGATAAGTGGAATGCGAAGGGGCAGAGAAAACACTGAATTTGCTTCTGTAATAAGTGCTGTATAAGCCAGTCATATAGAACCCCTTTTGCATGTGATAAAAAGTACCGTTATTTTAACTACACTATTTAAGAAGGGATTTGTTTACAAAATTGAGGACAAGATTAGGCAATAGAAGGAAATGATTAGAATTTTGGAAATAAGATCAATAACTAAATAAGTATTCTGAAAGGCAGTCATGAAAAACAGAAATTCCAGAAGAACAGGAATCTATCAAGACTAACCACTTAACTAACAGCACTTCAAACTGAATACCTGAAAGTCATCCAAAGGTTAAGTGTACATGACTGAGCCAGGAGATGTGCTCAAACACGGGGCCACATGACACTGGCTTCCAGATATGAACCATATCTCTTGCTAGGTTTGTATGCAGAAAGCACATTAACTTATTTCATGCTCTGTATAAAGATTTTTTTCTGTTATTAAAGATGTAAACACACCAATCTTAATGAAAATAAATTTTCTCTGTAACTTTATATACATTTGCATTTATGCTTACTTTAAAACTAAAGAATCTTAGAGGAAATACATGTGTATTTCTGTATGGAATGTAGATTGAATCAAAGTACTGTGTGTGTGTGTGTGTGTGTGTGTGTTTGGAGGAGGGTTTGGCAGATAGATGCATACCAAGATTTGGCTATATGATGTCTGATCAAGGAATAACAAGTCCAGGAAACCCACACTTTCCTTAAATTCCTTTGCTTTGACAATCCTCCTGCTTTTGTAATTGACTGCAAAATGAACTACTGTGGCAAAAAGAACCGATTCATGCAGCAGACGCTTTGAATAATACGTAAATTCAAACAGCAAGCACTCAAATAACATACATTTTTCCTTCAGGCATAAATTCTCGACATTAAAAACAAAAAAGCAGAGAGTGAATTTTATTAACTCTATCTTTCAGTTACTCAGGGGCTTAGCATATGGACTGAGACTCCCAACATGCCTCCAAAAGTCAAATTCTTAGGGAAGTTACCTACTCTGTGATTAATGAACATTCTATCACCACCAGTACAAGTAACACACTCTCTCAATCAGACCAATTACTACTAGAAGTCGAAGTACTTTCAAATGCTTTCATAAACCATTAAGTGAGCATTCAAAAAACTCTGTATCCTTCTGAATATCCTGTGATTCAACAACAAAACCCCATGAAATCAAAACTTCTGTCGACAAACTTGCTAAATTAATGAAGTAGACGGCTCTTGATGAGGCAGGAAGAACAGCAGCAAGATACAGTTGTGGTAAACTGAAGCACTGTCAAATTTTCCAGTTTTTTCTGGCCACAATTTCACTTAAAAGGTCCTATCCCATGATCCAGACTTAGCCACCTTATAGGCAGCATCTTAGTCTTAGACAGATTTTGCCAATTTTGCCAACGACTAATAAGGAAAGATGAGCTGTAACCAGAAACAGGAAAGAGACCCATCCATTCTTACTGATGTGCTCAACAGAGTTTGTGCCAAGAAATGATTCAACTTCATCAATAAACTCACAGAAGAAATTAGAGAAGGCAATTACTGCACTGACTCCAGAGCTCTTTAGCTTTGCAAAGATTTTGGTGTAAACGAAAAAAAAATGCTATGCTAATCAGTAAATGTGTCAGAACCCCAGTTTACGTAATTTGATTGCATTAAACACCCTGTATAAAGACTCTCTGGGATTTTTCAGCATTTTGGGACAATGTCTAGCCATTTCACAGCTCCTGTTATCTCTACATGAATGAAGAAACCGGTTGCCTTTGGAAGATACGAAGCCCCAAGCCAGCACTTGTTTGATTAGTTTCCTTTGTCCCTACCTGAAAATTGCACTCACTAAGGCATCAAAGCTATCCTGGTCCAGGATGCCTTTGTCCTCCTTTTTCTACCTATCGCACCTCTTAATTCCACGCCGACCCACCTAAAACCATCCACACACAAAATCAGTCATCATCCTTCCTGGGTACCCAACGCAGGTAGTTAAGTGAATACCTACCAATTCGTCTGGGCCCGGGACACACACACATTCTCCTGTCATCACAACACGGAGCCGACAACATCCACAACCCGCGCGGACAGCAGCAGCGACAGCAGCACCGGCCCATTGAAAGCAAGGCAGAGATGCTTATTAGAGGAGGCGGCGGCAGGGGAGGCGGGAGCGGAGGAGGGGCGAGGTCTCGCCCCAGCCCGGTGAATGGGGCTAGGAGGGGGCAAGAGGATGGAGGAGGAAGAAAGGGGTGGGGAGAAGAAGGAAACCAAACAAACAAACCCACCCCGCGGGAGAGGAAGAGCTACAGTGGAGGCGGCGGGGGCCCCAACACCCGAGGAGGCGCGCCCTGGGACGGGCCCGTCCATCCAGCCCGGGAGCGGAGCCCACGGGCGCGCGGCATCCTCTGCCCGCCCACGCCGCACTGGCTTCAGTCCTGAAAACTGAGGGTCGGTCCGCGGAGGCTGCCAGTGGGATCACCCTGGACTCGGGTGTGTAAGGGGGAACCCTCAGGCAGAGACGCCGTGCCACCTGCGCCGCACCTCCCAGAAGCCCACCCTCCCGCGGGTCCCCACGGCGCCCCCGGCGCTGACAGCGGGCGCGGCGGGCCCGCCCACCACCCCGAGCCTGCGGCTGCCCCCAGCGCCGCCACGCCCGCTGCGGCCCCGACGCCCTCACGCGCACCTGGCGCTCCGGGGCTAGTCCCTCCGCACGCCCGCGGCCGCCGCTCCCCACGCGCGCCGGCCGCCACCTCACAACTTTGGGCTGGTGGAGGAGGATTCCGGACGGGCCGGTTCGTGACCCGGAGTAGGGAATACGAACCGGGCACGGCAGGGGAGGAGCCGCTTCTTCTCAACAAGGAGGCGGCCGCAACGGCGGCACCTCCGGGCGGTACTTCCACGCAGCCCGGCGCAACTCCCTGTAGCTCGGCCCCTTGCCCCAGCCCGGCCCACTCAGCGACCCTGCCCCGCAGGGCCGCCACCCTACCCCGCCCACACGGTCGGGCCGGAGCTCTTCCCGCCTTCCGATTGGCTGCGCAGTGGCGAGTGGGCGGAGAGGAGGAGAGCGGTCCGCGGCCCCGCGCGTGGGAGCGGAAGAGCGGCGCGCTCCCCGCCGGCTTTGTGACGTCATGGGGGTCAGACAATCCCTTCCATTCCGCGCGAGGTACCCATTGGTTCCGCGGGCCCGCCTCACGTGACCGCGCCCGCGCCTAGCCTGGTGGAGGGTGGGGCTGCGCGCGGTTACTGAGTTGGCGGCGGAACGGGCTGGAGGAAGCGACTGGCCCGGGACCAGAGTCCCCAAGCGAGCTGGGCCCCGGGACCGGTATCTGCCTGCCGGGCAGGCTTCCGCGAATCTCTGGCACCTCGGCGGGGGGGCTGGCCGAGCCTCCCCCGCGCCTTGCGGGTGGGCCGGGGCTTTGTAGGTTTAGGCTGTTGGGACGGCTCCCTGCCCAACGGGAAACTGCATTCGCTGCAGTCGCCCCTGCCTGGAATAACAAGGCGTGATAACCCAGGAGTATCTGTGGCCTCATTCATTTGATACTTTGAAGATTTTAGGAGTGTTGCCGTGGATGATGTTTTCTGTCATTTTCTGGGCACCTCTCAGGGCCCAGGGAGAGGAAGGCGGTCTAAACAGCAGCAAGAGGAAGTTTTGATGAAGGAAGTCTTTCCCCTGTAGAGTAGGTGTGTGCTCACGTTTTCTGAAGGGCTTTGAAATCAGTATTGACTTACTTGCCCTGAATGGTTACAAGGAAAAGGGTAGAATTAAGTCTGCATTTGTGACGAAGTGGGAAGAGCCCTGGACTCTTGTGTCAGGACTTTCATCCAAGTCATTTCCGCTCCATAAGACTCAGTTTCCCCTTCTGTGAGATGAGTTGGATTTGGGGTGGTATTGGCAGCCTGGGGTTAAAGGGAAGATATGTTAAGGGCTATTTCACTTGCTTCTGTCCACACGTAATCCCCTCGTTATGGGAAATGAGTCACTGATAGTGGCTTCTAAAAGCTTCCTCGGAGATGGTATCAGGTAGATCATTGCACTTAACCCGCCTACCGTTATAAACAGTTTACTTTGATTTATTAAGCATATCTGCTTACTAGCCAATAAAGTTCATAAAGTGATGTGGGCTGGATATAAAAACTCATGTTAACAGTATTGTGGAGTTTTGTTTTTATTAATTTGCATTATCTGATTTCTATGTAATAAAGGAAAATTTTTATCGACACAAAACAGTGCCAGGAACTGGTTCTTTATAACTCCTACGTCTTTCCAACAGCCTCCTCTATTCTCTAAATAAATTAGAGGGCCTTTTTGCCCAGCCCCAGGCTGCCCATGGAACTCTTGTGGCTATTTTTATGTGGCCTTCGTCCCATTTTACATGGGTCTGGCCTCACTTCACGCCTCCTTTCTACTTCTCAAATGAGTGTCCCATAAGTTTGTAAATATTTTTCATTGTCCTTTATTCTATTGAGTATCTGATTTATGTATCTGGTTTTCTGTGGTCTCATAGAGGCAGTATAGGGTGGTATAGCAAAGTGAATAAGAGCACAGCTGGAGATAGACTGCCTGAGTTCCAGTCCCAGCTCTGCAGCTTACTGTGTGGCCTTGGGCAACCTCTTCCTGGCTCAGTTCTTTCGTAAGTAAGATAGGAATAAAAATAGTAATATTTTAAAACTTTTTAACCTCACAGGGTTGTATTGAGTTGATACATATCATGCTAAGTAAGTACCAGCAGGTAGTAAGGGCTATATAAGTATCAGCTATTATTAATATTATAAACATGTCCAGATGAGTGTGTTTGTTTTAATTAAGGACTCCTAGCGAGTAGGAAACCCAGACCCTCAAGTGGAATATGTTCTACAGCTAGATACTAAGAAGTCATAATATTAATGGATTGGAGATTCTTAGAACCTTAGGAAGTCAGGTTAAAGTAATTTATTTACATGAGGAATGTCACTACCTCTTAGCCCCTGCGTTGCAGACATGGAGACCAGGCAATTGAAGGTAAGTGGATTTTTATTTTGAGAATTTCTGCCTGAGGACTCAGAAATGAAGTTTACACTAGGCTTGCCTGTTGTCTATAAACTTTTTCCTAGTGATTGTGAAAATAGAGTCACGAGACTCCAGAATATATACATCCATATCAATGACTTCTTTAGATCATCTTGGTAGCATATCTCATCATTCCACACCAACATTGCCATTATTCGGAGCACTTTTTAAATCACCTTTTCAAATTGTTTTTGGATCTGCACAGGAAACTCCAACTTAGTTTACTAGAACTAGCACCTTGGTTTTTATACCAAAATAGTATTGATTCCCTCCTGCTAACAGTCTTAGTTCTGAATGACCTATTTCTGAAAATAACACCCACTCTCAAAAAATTGGTAGTCGCCACCAGTAAATACAGTCAAAGGAATTTGTCATGAGAACTGAAGGCAATGCCAAGGTATTTCTGGAGTCAGAATAAAGGCTCCCCAAAGTAATGGCTTTGAAATAAACTCATTTCGATGTGTAAGTTTTGTTCTCTGGCTACAAAGTTGTATGATTCAGTGATAAGTATGTTCTAAATAAAGTCATAGTCCTTCGGCAGAGGAACCAGCTGCTTGTACCACTGGGGCAGATTCTTTCGTATCTCAACCTTGTCTTTCCTCTGGCCTGGCTTTCTTCCTGTCTCTAGATGGAGCTCCATTTGGCCACCCAGTAAATAGGCTTGCTTCAGAAGTGCTGTTTGTTATCACATGGCCATCTGACCAAGGCCAGGGAAGGTCTTTGGGTTTGCTGCTCTGGCCCCACGGACTGTTTTAGTCACCAGAACACCTGTTGACACTGTGACATTGGAAGGTAGATAAGAGTAGCACTGAACAACCCTGGATTGTTGTAAGGGCAGGCAAGGAGAAAGGAAGGGGCTTCTAAAATAGTATGGTACGAAGAAAGCACTGCGCAAAAGTACCTGTTTTGTCTACACAGTGCTTTTTGTGACACCAAAAATGAAAGACAGTTCCTGAATTAGACCATTAACATTTAGTCATTTTCTTGCCCTAGAATAAACCTGGAGATGAACAAGTGCTCAGCCAGGTTGGCCTAGTGTTCTTGTGGGTGGATGATAAAAACCCTTGGGGGTATTGGAGGTTAGCTGTGACAACATGGAGATGGTCCAGTAGAATCTCAGTGGTGCCAGCCAGGAAGCTTAAAATAGACCTGCAAGTGGGTCTGAGGTGCTGTCAGCCTGATGCCTGGTGAGCTACCATGCCTTTGCCAAAATCAATGATTAGAGGGAAGAGAGCCTGCTAGACATGCATCTTTAACTCTTCCAGGTCTTGGATAGGAAATCAGCAAGTACTTACTAAGTATGTAAGCAATAGGTACCTGTTTTATTACTATCCTGGGGTTGAGAACTGCTTCTTTGAAATTAAATTATTTGGAGTTATGCACTGAGATCAACAAATCATCTGTAAGAAAGAAACAGATCGTGTACTGTGGCTCATTTCTTGTGGGCCAGAGGCTGTTATAGGTGCATTCAGTTTTGTCTTATTTAATATTTTAAAAGTAGTCCCTTCTCATCAGAATTCATGAGGCAGTAGTATGTTTGAGGGAAATATATATATCATCGTTCTCTTGCAGAATTAGGGACAAAAATCTCCTGGGAAGAAGGAAGTTTCTGTGCATTAATTTAACATGACAAAGAATACGAAAAGTGGGTATCTAGAGTTGCTTTATTTCAGAAATCCCTGCTTATGGCGGTGTCTTTAAATATTAAGGATGATATGTTTGGGGGAAGGGGTATTCTTGTCCAGCCATCAGATAATCAGGCAGGATTACTTTTTCATTCATTACTTTTTGTAATTCTGTAGATAATTCTCCAGAATACAGAGGGTAAAAAAGTGAAGGGTTTCAGGGGAACTGAGACCTTGGGCTGGGTCTAGAGCACTTTACAGCAGGTGCCCGGTCATGAGTGCCCCTGAAGCAGATCATGCCAATATGCGGACTTCAGCAGAAGCTCCCACACTATGAACTCAAAAATAGTAGCTGCTGATCTGCACACTTCTTAAAAACTATAATTCTTTGCTTACCTGTACACCTTAACTGTAAAAGTATAAGCTTCTCAAGGGCAGGGATCCTGTCTCTTTTATACACCCATATAAACCCACAGCTTGGTGAATAGTGAGAACTAACAGGTAGTGAGTGCTTACTTTATACTATTCGCTGTTCTAAATGCATTGTCTCATTGTATCCTCATAACTCTCATATGAGGTAGGTGTTACCATTATATCCATTTCACAGGAGAGGAAACTTGAGTCTCACTGAGGGTGATTTGCACTATTTACATAAGTAGGAAGTAGTAGAATCATCTGCCTTGCATCTTAGCTTATGTTCTAAAGCACTATGTTATAGTCACCACTGCACACAATAGGTGCTCAATAAAGAACTCATTTCAAATAGAGACAAAAGTAGCATGTTGCAACAGGTGAACTGTGATAATTAAGGAACTACAGAAGGTTTCACATTTTCATTATGGATTTGAGGATAAACTATATCCTTATAATTGCAAAATTTCCACCCTTGTTATTATATCTGTAACCAGCGATAAATTTTGCACAGATAAGTGTATCACCACTGAATGGCCATTCTTGTCAGAGCACTGAAGCGTTTGGTTATGGTTTTTCAGGAAAAACAATTGTAGTAACGAGGTAGGAGATAGATGGGCCCCAGGCTGAGCAGCTACAACCGGCCCCTGCTAACACCTTGAGATAAGACACTAGCAGGAGCATTGGGCCCTGATTGGGTGAAAGACAAAGTGACCACATTTTTCACATTCTTGTGGTCAAAGGGATTTCCTAGCCCACACAGGCATAGAGAAGGTCCTCAGGGTTCAAAGGAAGGAGGGGGGGCTCAACCCATAATATGTCCTGCCAAGCTCCCAGAAACCTTCACACTGGAATCCATCTGGATTGAGAGATTCATGTACCAGGGAGGGCCCTGAGTCCAGCCAAGTATGGACACAAGTGAGATGATTGGCTGGAGACACTCTGGAAGACTGTATCCACGTAAGCAACCTAAGCCATCCCCATTCTGCGCCTCACTCCGAGTCCACCTGTATGATCTTTCGCGCGTGCTTTGCTTCTAATAAATGCTTCATCTCCTTCACAATCTGTCTCTTTGCTGAATTCTTTCTTCAAAGAAGACAAGGACCAAGGTCCTGCTTCAAGCCGCCGCACCCCTTGCGCCAAGATATCAGCTATAAAACCATGTTTTCCTTGGAAACTAGATATTTGTAGATGAATACCTAATGTATTCAATTCACATCCTAGTAATAAACTATAGTTGACATATGATATGAAGTGAACAATTTAATCTATTTAAAGCTATATGTTTCAGTTTACAATATTTTATATTTAAGCAGTATCAACCGGAGAGGGAAAAGTTCACGGAGAGAAAGAAGACAGAGGAAGAATGTTAATAAGAGCTATCGAATTATGTATCCAGTTTCTGCTAGGAATAATGGACTCGGGAAGTCTAATCAGAATATTTAGGGGACTTCCCTGGTGGCCCACTGGGTAAGACTCCACACTCCCAATACAAAGGGCCTGGGTTTGATCCCTGGTCAGGAAACTAGATCCCACGTGCCGCAACTAAGAGTTCGCATGCTGCAACTAAAGATCCCACACCAGCAACGAAGACCCCGCATGCTGCAGCTGAGACCTGGCACAGCCAAATAAATAAATATTTTTAAAAAATGTTTAGGGAATTACTAAGGTACAATATCTGGGTTGTGATTTCATCCCTTCTGAAGGCATTGTGGTTTTGTAAAACGAGCATAAGTTGGAGCCAGAGACACCGGAGTTCAAATCCTAGCTCTGCTTCTTACTAGCTGGCTAATCTTTGCAAATTTACCCAATAGCTTCAACACTTTTAGAATCTAAAGAGCGTTATAAGGATTAATGATAATCTAAAGGAAAATGCCAAATGATGGCTGGCAAATAGCACAAAATGGTAGCGCCTAAATGAATTTCCTATTGCTGTTGTAACAAATTACCACAAATTTAGTGGCTTAAAATGGCACACATACCTTACAGTTCTGGAAGTCAGAAGTCTAAAATGGGTCTCAGTTGGCTAAAATCAAGGTGTCAGCAGAGCTGCATTCCCTTCTGTTCTGGAGGCTTTAGGTGACAATCTGTTTTCTTGCCTCAGCCAGCGATGAAATGCTGCTGCGGTTCCTTGACTCCTGGCTCCTTTCTCCATCTTCAGAGGGAGAGAGTAGCATCTTCAGATCTCTCTCACTGTGATCTCTATTGCCTTCTTGTGATTACATTGGGCCTGCTGGGTGATAATCCAGGATAATGTCTTTACTTTAAAGTCAGTTCATGAACAACCATAAATCCATCTGCATACTTAATCCCCCCCTTGTCATGTAGCATAGCGTATTCACAGGTTCTGGGGATTGTGGTGTGGACATCTTTTAGAAAGGTGTGCTGCTCTGCATACCATAGTGCTTTTCTCCCTTAACACTTGTTCATTCATTCACATACTTAGTAAAGGAAAATATGAATAATAAAGTATCCTTACCACCCCAAGAATCCTTCTGTTTAGGTAGAGAGCTTAGATTTATACATTAAAAAATTAAATGATAATACAAGATAGTATGAACAAGCCCCAATATGAGCCATTCATGAGGAGAGATCACTTAGATGAATGAGGGAGAAAAAAAGAATCACTGAGAACTTTGATTTTCTACAATAAATAATAAGGGTGCCCCCTTCCCTCCACAGAAGGTAAATGTGATCTTAGTTTGCATTACGATAAGAACAAAGGAGGGGATAGCCTCCCTCCATTTTACCTTGGTGAATCCCCAACAAACTTTGAAGGGTATAAAAAATCTTCAGTGGAGCCAGAGGAGGGCAGCCAACAGGGTGAAGAGCCTAGAATCAGAACATGTAAGAAATTTAGGGATATTTATGGTGTGGTCTTCAAATACCTAAGTGACAGACATATGAAAAGAAATCTAGATTTATCTTTGAAACCTCTGGAGTTTGAATAAACTAGAGTAAATATGTAGAAGTTAGATTTAAACTCAATGTGATAACTTTATTTGGTTATAGTTCTCTGAAATGGAATGAGCTACCTGAGTTTCCTGTCCCTGGAGGTATTCAGATAGAATCTAGACAAGTGTCAAAGAATGTGCTCACAAAGCACTTTGTTCAGGTCTTGAACATTGTACTTACATTGTAATCATTTGCATTCCAGTCTCCCTGTGCAAACTGCAACCTCTTTTGGGGCTGAATCTATCATATTCATTTTTACTTGGCTTAGAAGTTACCAAATGAATGTTGGGTTGGTGAATAGGTGATGCATGAGTGAGGTTGAGGGCTGGGCAGAGTAACCTTTGGAGTCCTTCCAACTCAGACTCTCAGTTAGGATTTCAACTAGGTTTAAAGGATGGAATTGGCTGCAGAAAGGGAGTGGTGGTGTTGCATTCTGGATTTCACAGTACAGAAAAGGCCCAGAGCCAAGAGGGAGCAAATGTGAGTGGAGGAGCTATGTTGGGTGAAGAACAGGAATTAGAGTTGGGGCAGGCGTTTGGGTCTTGATTCTCGAAGTTCTTTAATATCAAAGATGTCAGATTTTCTCATGCTGCAGTCTGGACCCAGGCTGACACTTGACTAAATCCTGATGAAAGAAGAGAGAAAAAGCGCTCTTACAATCATATTCATTTTGGTTCTACTGGGAAAGACTGGAGACTTGCTATGGACTGAAATGTCCCCCACGATTCTTTTTTAAATGTTTTTAACATCTTTATTGGAGTATAATTGCTTTACAGTGGTGTGTTAGTTTCTGCTGTATTACAAAGTGAATCAGCTATACATATACATACATCCACCTATCTCCTCCCTCTTGTGTCTCCCTCCCTAACCCCCAATGTGATGGATTAGGATGTGGGGCCTTTGGGAGGTGATTAGGTTTGGATGAGATCATGAGGATGGGGCCCTCATGAATGGGGGTGGGGGGTTTAGTTCCCTTATAAAAAGAGACACCAGGGAGATTTCTCTCTCTCTCTTTCCCTCTCTCTCCCTCTACCATGTTAGGACACATGGAGAAGGGAGCCATCTACGAGCCAGGAAGAAGCACCCTCACCAGGAAACGGAATCAGCCAGTACCTTGTTTTGGATTTCCCAGCCTCCAAAACTGTGAGAAATTAGTGTCTCTTGTTTAAGCTGCCAAGTCTATGGTATTTTGTTATGGCAGCCCGAGCTGACTAATACAGGGCTATTGCCTAAATATGAGAGTAAAGAGTTCAAACTCAGAGCTAGGCAGTGGCAGCAAGAATATAAAGGAGGGGTCAGATGGGAAGAGACGTTACTGAAAACCTTAAGACTTGGTGGTGAGGTCAATAAGAAAGGGTTTAAAGGGGAGGGTATCAAAGAGGCCCAAAGCTTTGAGCATGAGTGACTATGAGGGTGGACATTTATGTCCACTGAGTTTCTTATTGCAATGTAAGGAATACGAGAAACTATTTGGAATATCCAGGATTTTCCACAACTGTTTCCATTAAGTTCGTGGGGGAAAAAGGACTATTTTTAATATTGATGAGAATGGAAAGTCAAGAGTATTAGGCTGTGAAGCTCATTAGAGATGAGCTGTAGTACTGGTAAAACTCTGCCCTCAATGGCAGTAGTAACAGCAGGCACTGTTGTATAAGCCCCACCATGGGCTGGCATGATATGAGACATAGTGTCATCATCCCATTTCCTTAAATTACCCCTGAGTGTGAAGGCCTCAGCTTGTACCCCACACAGTGTCTGCTTTAGGGAGTGCCCAAGGAAAATTCTCATCCATGTTAGCACTAAGGATAATTATATGTCTCTTCAATAATTGGATCTTCTTTTTTAAATTTTTGGACTCTGAGCTAACATCTGACCTTGTGTGTGGGTGGTGCAGTTGCGGGGGTGGGGTAGGAGGAGGCTGGAGGAATTATGCTAAGTTTCAGAGCCAGAGTGTGGCCCAGTTTTAACATGTGTGTAATGTATTATTTTTTAACCTCTTTCCCATTTCTTATTTTTCCCCTATCGTTGTTTTTCTATCCTCCCTCCTCTTTTAATCTATGCTTCCTTATATTTTATGTATCCCTGAAAGTAGTCCTAAATTTGTTCTGGAACAAAAGACAATAAGTATAAATATATTTCTATTTATATCAGTCCCCACTTTATAGATGAAGAAGAAGAGGCTCAATTAATTTATCCAACTTACCCAAGATCACAGTGGGTGTATTAGTTACCTATTGCTGAGTAACAAGTCACCTCCAAAATTAGCAGCTTAAACCAACAAACACATATTTTCTCACTTGGTTCCTGAGGGCCAGGAATCTGGGAGTAGCTTAGCCGGGTGGCTCTAGCTCGGTGGCTACTAAGGTTGCAGTCAAGCTGTCTGCTGGGGCTGTAGTCATCTGAAAGCTTGACTGGGGCTGGAGACTGCTTCCAACTCACTCACATGGCTGTTCACGGAACATTTCAGTTTCTTGCCTCATAGGCCTCTCTTTAGGGCTGCTCACAACATAGGAGCTGGCTTTCCCAGAGCCAGTGATCTGAGAGAGAAAAAGAGAGAGACTTCGGGACAGAAGCTGCAAAGTCTTTCATAACTTAATCTCAGAAGTGACATACACTCACTTCTGTATTCTGTTGGTCACACAAACCAACCCTGGTAAAGTTTGGAAAGGAGTCCACAGGGCCTGAGTCCCAGGGGTGGGATCCTTGGGGCCTGCCAGCCTCAGTGAGGAAATAATGTAGCTGTGCCTGCATGATGTTGCTTCTACAAAAGCGCTGGATTCAGATATGCTCAAGTTTGGCCCCCAGAGCTGTTTTCATTTCTTCAGCCTGAAGAATAGGTGAGTGAGCACAGCAAGCTGTGAGGCTCTGGGTTTCAGTTTTCTTCCTCTGATCGTGCTCACAGCTGCCAATGCTGCCACAATGTCATCCATAAAGCTTCGTGTAGCTTCATAGCTATTTAACCAATGCTAAAGGTAAATTTAAATTTGATCCATAGGACAACACTAAATGATTTAACTGTTGGATACCACTAAGAAGTGAAAAGTAATAGCTAACATAACACTATATAGGCTGACAGCCTCTGAATTTGTCAATTGTTTCTTAAGAGACAGTCTAAGAAACAATTGATTATAATTTTAATTCCTTCCACTTTTTATGTTCTTTGCTTCATGGAGGTATATGTGTATAAAGGATAGACGTTTTTGGTGATTCCGCGCCCCCATAAGGTGATTCCACCCCTCATTTGTCAATGTAATGAGAAAATCCATAAAGATATTTTTATGGAATATATTTTTACTGCATTGCTGATCTGTGGCCAAATTATGTCAGGGTAATAAATTAGGACATGTAGTTTTCCTGAATTTAGGAAACTGCCGGCTCAGCGTTCAGTATTCAGACCACAGATCCATGACTCACCAATAGACCACCTGGATAAATGAACACAGAGGATCTCATCTGCTGCTGGCTATTACCCTACCTCTTGATTCTTACTCTGTTCTGCATCCGGAAATTCCATCTTCATTTGAGGTATGTATAAATCAATGTCACTCTCCATGTTTAAACACGACCCCAAACCAATTTCTTAGCCGAGATTGTTTTTCAGAACAATGGTGTCGACTAATTATCTAAACTTCAATTAAAATTTGCAAGCCATAGCTGTGTGCCAGTGGTATTTGATGTTGTTATAACTTCCTTTACATTATCTCTAGGACCTCCCTCCAGGGCCTATTGTGGCATGCCAGTTTGCAAATAAGATGGTCAGTTTTGTCTAGGGAGAGAATTTTCTCTTTACGTTTGACTGACTTATATACAAATTAATTTGATAAATTCTCTTAGAGTGCTTACTGTGTTCTAGGCTTTGTGCCATGTTCTGTAAGTGGATAAAAGGGTAAGACACAATCTTGGTGGCTTTAAAAACTTGTGGTCTAGCTGCTAGATAAATATTAACAGGAATAATTATGAAACAATGTGATATAGCAGAAGTATTCACAAAATGCTTGAGGAGAAAGAAGGGGATTAGTTCTGGCCAGTGGTGGAGGGAGATGATAATCAGGAAAGACCTCTTTTAGATCAGTGGCGGCCAAATGTTGGTCCCAGGACCAGTGCCAGTCTCTAATAGAATTTTCACTGACTTGTGGCAGAGTGAGAAAAAGGCTAAATTCCATAAGCTAACTTTAAGATTAAAAAAAAATTCTTCATCTTGAAATTATGTACTGACATTCTTTCTCCTGTTATGTTGTCCTTCGCTTTATGAAGTCATGGTGGTAATATGTATTATTATTTGTTTTCTTTCATTGCAAATTGAAACTTGGCAACCTTGAATCATCCAAATTTTCATGTGTTCATTCATTTATTGGTCCTTGAAATCCAAAAGGTTAGGAGCCCTTGTTATGGATGGCTATATTTGCGCTGGGGTTGGAAGAAAGATACACTCATATAAAGGCGTTCCTGCTGTTTGCCTGTCAGTGGTTTAACCACATCTACATTAAGGGGAAATTAATTTGTGAGAAAAAAATATATATACACTTGCTTTTTAAAACTGGTTTTGAATGTTTTTCTAGTATGTGTCTGGGGGAGTGCAGGGGGAGGGTAGGTGTAAGAGAAAAAAACTGTGCCTGCAGTGGTGCAGAATTTGAACTGTAGCTTTGGAAAGCCGCTGTTGCCAACATGAATACTGGTTTTAGAAGGATTCCCACCCCCGTCTCACCCCCACCCACATAAAATCTTAAGAAGTTTAGATAAAATTAAGCTTGATGATTGTAAACCTTCTACTTCTTTCCAGGTGTTGGATTAAAAAATAACCTTTGTATATATGGGCCCTTTATCTCCCCTAAGTTTTCACCAGGGGACAGGAGAAAGAGTGAGCCGTTGTATCTGTGTGTCTGAGCAGCTCAGTGGTAATAGAATATTTAACGTGCCACGATTTCAGTCTGCCTTGTTCATCTCACCTACAGTAGAAAAGCTTTTCATCTATTTGCAAATGGATGCCTCTCAGGAGTTGAGCTATAGCCATAATTTTAGAGAATGTTTCATCTTTGAAGAGGGATTCAAGGAGAATGACGAAGATGATAAAAGGGCTGAATATCAAAAGATATTAGATTTAAGAACAACACTATAGGGTTTCCCCTATGTGAACTCTGGGGCAGTGATCTTACAGGAACTTATCTGCCCTTAGTTCCTCCCAGCATAAATACCTTAAGAAGGGCTTCCCTGGTGGCGCGGTGGTTAAGAATCTACCTGCCGATGCAGGGGACATGGGTTCGAGCCCCGGTCTGGGAAGATCCCACATGCCACGGAGCGGCTGGGCCCGTGAGCCACAACTACTGAGCCTGCGCATCTGGAGCCTGTGCTCCGCAACGGGAGAGGCCGCGACAGTGAGAGGCCCGCGCACCGCGATGAAGAGCGGCCCCTGCTTGCCGCAACTGGAGAAAGCCCTAGCACAGAAACGAAGACCCAACACAGCCAAAAATAAATAAATAAATAAATACTTCAAGAAATGATCAAAGATTTCCTTGAAAATTTGCAAGACAACACTTGTAAATAACAGGCTTTTCTTCTACTGTGCATTTGGAAGCAACCCCGTGTGTCGTGAAGTAAGAACCTCTGAAGTCAGAGGATTCAAATTTTGCTCACTCCTTACTACTGTCAAGTCACAACCTTGCTAAGCTTTAGTTTCCTCCTCTCTACAATGGGAATAATAGCCTTACTGCAAAGGAAGGGCTGTTGTAAAAGAAGTAATAAGCATGCAACAAGCACAAACTACTACTATTCTTATATTTAAATTTTTATTATTGCTACTTTCTTCTGGAAGGAGAGCCTCTCTCCTGGCCCTTCTCTCCTTCTCTGCTCTGCACTATCTTCCATCTCTGAGTCTGGAGGGTCCTGATTCAAGTGAACATGTGTATCGGTTGATTCTTTCAGCTTCCTTGAAACCTCCATCCGCACATGAACAACGACAACAAAACAATGTTTATAGGGCAGATCATTTATTTTGCTTAACTGTCATATATTAAAGCAAATTAATCAAAATTGTATGTCACAATATTTCTAGACAAAATCATGTACAGAAAAAATGTTATTTAAGCAAATTATACACTCTATCAACAATCCACAGCCTTCGCTCTCCCCATGACCTTTAGCAACTCAGCAATGGAATATTGGAAGGATATAAACACACTAGTGATGATGAGATGATGGAATATTTCATGTCCTTCCTGGTTCCTGCTTTGCAAAAAGAGAGAGAGAGAAAGAGGTAGAGAGAGAGGGAAACATGGCCTCAAGGGATAGAATCGTGATGTGGTCTGGCACACAGAGGTGTGCTGTCCACCCTGAAATGACCAGCTAAGCTGTTGGAGGTTAAGATAGAGAAGCTAAGAAGGGCCCTTTACATACACTCCCAAGCAGCAAATTTTGTAATTAAGTTAAAAGAGGATGAAGGGGCCATGAGGTTACATCTCTTGCTTAGAAATGTTGAACTGACCTAACCTTGAAGTGTACTGAGTCATTCCTTCATTCAACCAATAATTGTTGGACACCCAACGTGCACCAGACACTGTTCTGGACACTGGAGGGCAAACAGGACCAAGCCCCTCTTCTCATGGAACTTGCAATCCAGTAGGGAAATCAGTGTGTTAGGGGAAACACTGACTGAAGCTGCCCACCCTGGCCGGCACCACAGTAACCATCTGCATGAGTTATTTTACTACAGGAGGTCCTGGTAAGGAACATGGAACTAACAAGCCACCACCAACGGGAAGAATTCGGGAAAAGTCAAAAGGAGACGCCAGCCCGTATGTCCTACCAACCTCCCAGAATCCTCCTCGCTGGACTCCTTCTTGGCTGAGCCATGCGTGCTCCACCAGGAAGGACCCTGAGTCAGAATGATCGGCCAGAGACTAACCCAGAAACGAATTCCATCACCATAAAACCCGGGACTGTGAGCCACGTGGCACAGCAGTCCTCCTGGGTTCCCTTTCCCTCCTGCTCTCCACGCGGGCGCCCCTTCCCACTAAAGTCTCTTGCTCTGTCAGCACGTGTGTCTCCTCGGACATTTCATTTCCGAGTGTTAGACAAGAGCCCGCTCTCGGGCCCTGGAAGGGGTCCCCCTTCCTGCAACAAATGCAGAAAAAACTCCACAGGAACGCACAGCAGAACCAAACTTCCGGTGGCGTAGGAAGGCCCTGAGGGTGGCCTTGGTGACTGATGGGTCATAATCACCCTGCTTAATATGCACTCAGAGACTTAGTTGTGTTTTCGTGTTATTATACTAATTACCAAGGCAGTAATGTCCAATTAAAGCCACAAGGGGTTTTGACCTCTCAGAAATGATTGACACGGCTTTGGAGATCTATTTTTGTCCTGCTTTCTCAAGTTCCTATTCTTTGTGGTAGCCAACAAGGAAAGTAGCACACTGCCACAAGTGTAATTTTATAAGCTCTATGTTATCCGTGATACTTGGGCTGTCGTGATGCTGACGTGCTGAGAAGCAAACCTGTGATTTACCTAATGTAACTCTGTGCTTTAAGCATTGGGGTTACCTACCTAGGGCTTTACTCTCTGATATAGTTACCTTTGTTTTGGTATGCCTTCTTAAGTTTCAATGTAAATTTTAATGAGTCAGCAGTCTTGCCTGAGACCAAAACCTCGATAATATTATATGTGCTGGTGAAGCCATGAGAGTGACCTTCAGATTTCCGTGGGCAGGTGGTTTGTAAAGGAGGAGGGTTAGTTTTAACCTTAAGCCCCCTAGAACCCTTATGGAAAACATGTGGTAAATCAAGCAGGGCGTGTTAGGTGTTGCATTTCAGCTGTGGAGTGATATCTAATACCAAGTCAGCATTTGTTGTTTACTCTGGATGTACTGTATTAAGTAGTTAAGAGCAAGTCGTCACTCAAATACCCCCCGCAGATAATTCATTAATTACAACAGGAAAAAAATGGTAACTTTACAGTGGGGGAGACCTGACAGGTACCACCATCACCAGCGAACCCGACATCCTCAGCGATGGTGGTTGTTGTCTGCCATGAGGTTCCGCCAGGGATGCCATGGGAAGTGCACAGCCTCACCTGGGTAATAGTCCTACCAGAGGATGGTTAACCTGAATCTAATCATGAGGAAACAAGCAGACAAAACCAGATTGCGGGACACTCTGTTAGGCAATTGGCTCGGACTCTTCAAAAATGTAATGTTGGGAAAGATAAAATAAAAGGTGGGTAAATGCTCCAAATGAAAAGAGAAAGAGACCTGGCAGCTGGAGGATAGGGTGCTGAAGGAAACGGAAGGAAAGGACAGTAGAGGGAAGGGGAGGGGAGGAAGGAAAAAAATATCTGTAGAAGATATTTGGGGGGAAATTGGAGAAATCTGAATATAATCTTTATTCGATTATCGATTTTGGTGTTCAGTTCCTTGAATCTGATCATTATGAAGGAGAATGTCTTTGCTCTTAGGAGATACACGCTGAAACATTTTAGATGTGAAATGTCCTGAGGTCTGCCAACTTTCAAGTGCTCAAGACAAAAGTAAACATAGAAAGAATAAGAGAGAGAAATAAACATGGCAAAATGTTAATTGTTGAGTGTAGGTGTAGGGAATATGTGTGTTCATTGTGTTATTCTTTCAAGGCATCTGCCTAAAGTTTTTCGAAACAAAAAAGGGGGAGACAAGGGAAGTCTATATGAGGGAAATTATTATAGAAATCTGGAACAAAAACAAGAAGTAGGAAAACATACATGCATATAACTTAGCTGTGATGCCTCAGAGGAATAAAGCCCAGGACAGTGGACGGACCCTGGAGTGGGAGTCACAAAGGTTGTGTTCTGGTCTGTCCTCGGCCATCACCCTCCCTGTGATCACGGGCAGTTTGCCTAACTCTCTGTATTCATTTCCTAGGTCTGCTGTAACAAGTGCCACAAACTACGTGGCTTGAAACAACAGAAATGTATTGCCTCACAGTTCTGGAGGCGGAAGTCTGAAATCAAAGTGTTAGCAGGGTCAGGCTCCCTCTGAAATCCAGAGGGGAGCATCCTTCCTCTCCTCTTGCTCGGTTCTGGGGGGTTGCCAGCAGACCTAGGCGCTCTCGGCTCGCAGCTGCAGCCCTTCGATCTCTCCCTCCATCTGTTACGTGGTGTTCTTCCCTCGTGTGTCTGTCCCGTATCCCTCCTCCTCTAGTAAGGACAGCAGTTGTATTGGATTAGGGCCACCCTAGTGACCTCATCTGAAGCTTGATTACATCTGCAGACTCTGTTTCCAAATAAGTTTGCATTCACAAGTGCTGGGGTTAAGCCTTCGACAAATCTTTTCAGGGGATACAATTCAACCCATGACACTCTCCATCCTTGTTTCTCCAACTCCCAACAGGTGTGGGGTATGTGGTGGAGCTGGTCAACCGGAAAGCACCCTGAGGTCCCTTCAGCTCAGAGAGTCTGAGGCTCCAAGTGTCCACCATTCTAAGTGCAGAATTAGTCATCCATGGGCAACTAAGGAGTCCAAGAGAGAATGATTAGAAGGAAGTTCCAGGTCCTTATAAAACAGATAAGAAACATGGTCGTTGGAAACATGATTCATGTACAGTCTTGGCATATAGCAGGCTGTTTTATTTTGCTCGTCACAGTCACCTTTTTTGTTTTCACTTTTATTTGTTGAATGATTGTTGGTCAAAAGTTTTCTAAGCTGAATTCCCATCCTGTTACCCATAAAATTACATAAAATGAAATGCTAGAGTTAAAAAAAAAATAACTTTCACATCACAACTGATTTTAGATGTTGGCTAGGCTGCCAGCTGGAGCAGATTAACAAGGAAAATCAAGACTCCTCTCTCTGTCTTTGTCCTTCAGGCTAAAAAAAGGCAAGATAAGAAGAGAGGACGCTCTGTAATGAATAAGGGTGTTCCTGCCTCTTGCTGGGTCAGCCCTGGGTATCTGGAGGAGGAGACCCTTTGAGGCCCTGGGGGTGGGTTCTGGCTGGGAGGAGAATTGCAAGTGGAGGGGTGGGGGCAGCATAAATGGAGATGAGAACTGTCTACACTCTCTCCTGATGTTCCTGTGCTTCAAAGAGAAAACTGTGTCACAGCCGGGGAAGGGGAAAGCACTGATCACTGAGTTGAAAGAGGACATTTTCCCAGAGTTCTAGGCCCACAGTCCTCAGTGTGACATGTGTACAAAGATGCATCTGCCTCCCTCTTGCGTCTCCCTCCACGTGACCTAAGGTGGACACCAGATATATAAACAAGGACAGGGCAGTGTCCCATCTGGAAATCTCTGGCTCGTGTGCCAAAAACCTCAGCAAAATGGAATCTTCTCCAAAATTAAATAGTGCTATTTTTTCCTGGCTTTCAGAGATTATTTAGATAAACAGTGGTTAATTTAATTATAATGTTATTATGAAAGTCGGTCCTGTCACTTGCTGCCAACACAAGGTAAAGACACTGGGAATTCACACCGTGTTGTTACTATTCTGGTCTTTCTTTGCCATTCCTTCAGCAATGGGAGTTATGGATTTGTCAGCGTTTCCATTATTACCTCTTATTTTCAAGTTGCTGAAATTGCATTGTATTGGATGGAAGCCTAGAGGTAATTTCCTTTAGTGTTATAGCAACTGCATTCTTTCATGGTTGTGTGTGACTTTGCAAGTGATTTCAATATCTTTTTATTAAAAAATTAATTCATGCATAAGTCTCAACTCTTTTTTTTTAATGCATATAGCTCTTATCCAAGATTGAGGTATGAATCATATGAAGTAAACATTTACGAAGAGTCCACAACTCAAGAAAGGCGTTACCTTGGCAGTAACAAAACAAGGTGTGGCAAGGAAGTAATGAGATCAATGTGGTGATTACCAGTCATAGTTCTTTATGGTCATACATTGTGTATCTCTGATATTTACAATGTAAAACAGAAGGAAGAGCAGATATGGTCTTTAAATTGTGAATTTAAATGATATAAATTATACTTGTATAGACATTGGTATCTTCTCAACAAATCTTAGAATTTTAGTATCTGAAAAATACCTTAGACCTTCTTTTATCTATCAGTTATGAATACCTGTTCCATCAATTCCACATTCCCTCTTCTGCCCTTCCAGTAATAGATCAGTTATCTATTGCTGTGTAACAAACAATCCCAATACTTGTTTTTTGGTTAAGGAAACAGTCAATGAGTAGTTCACAATTCTGGGTGTTGGCAATTTGAACTGAGCTCAGCTAGGTGGTTCTTCTGCTGGTCCTGCCTGGGCTCACTCCCGTGGCTACAGTCAGCTGGCGGTTCAGCCAGAAGCTGATTGAATGTGGACGGCCTCATCACATGTCTGGTGGTTGGCTATGGTGCAGAGGCGACTGTGCCAAGTGTCTGCAGCATCCAACAGCTACCCCAGGCTTTTCACGGGACACTGGGTTCCAAAAGCAGCAAAAGAGAGCAGATCCCAATTCACAAACTCTTTTCGAGCCTCTGTTTGTTTCACCCTTGCTAATGTCATTAGCCAAAGCAAACCACATGGCCAGGCTCAAGTGCAAAGAGGTGAAGAGATAGGACTCCATCTCTCGATGGAAGGGACAACATAAATGGAAGTAGGCATCCATTTGTTTTTTATTTGGAAACTGGGGTGCCATCCTGATAGCTTCAGCTGAGATCTCCCTAGTATTCAATCTCACCTGAGAAGAAACAGAAGGGGAGATAGTTATGGGCCGCTGTGCATAGGACCAAAAAACCTCCTAATGGAAGTGACAATTCATCCTAAAGAGAGAGGAGAGTCCAAGATTGTCCAAGTTCATTAAGTCAGTGATGGGGGTGGCTACACCTCAGCACAGACCTTATCTGTCCCTCAGATGACCCAATCCTGCCCCCATGATCTGTACACAAGACCTGGAGAAGAGGCTGCAATTAAAAGAAAAAAACAGAGTTTCAGTGAAGTCTCTAGGGAAGAAGTGGGGATTTAGAGGGTGAAGGGAGTTTCCTCATTTGGGTCTCCTCTGGGAATGGGGTGCAGGGTGTTGGGCTGAACCCAGTCTGCTTCTGGACCAGAGTTGATGTGGGAGAGGAAACTGGCCTGGGACAGGCAACCAGGAGGTTGACATAGGCTTCGATGGAATGTTCAGGAGGAACTCACAGCCTTAGCAGGTCAAATCGGGAGAGAGGATTTATTCCCAAGAGCACATAAGACACCCACTCCCAGATGAACTGGAGGACATTGAGGGAACTCAATACTTATACTCAAGTATAAGTCATAGCTCCTGTGTTTAAGCCAGTATGTGAGTATGTTTGTGTTACTCTGTGATGATGTGTAAGCCATAACATAACATATAAGCAACAAGTGCTAGAGAAGGGGATCTGGGAGCCCTCAATCAGAGAGCAACTTCAGGGAAGGGATAAGACTGAAGGTTAAGTCTGCAAATATGGGAGGACTCAGAAGAGGATTAAGATGGAGAATATTCCAAAGAGTAATCAAAGTAATCTACCAATGAGGGTAGTTAATACTTTACTGAAAAACCAGCTCTTTTACGAAAAGCTATTTTGTCTTAGATCACTGTGGTGGAGACATGAGAGAAATTGTAGGCTCAGAGGAATTTGGGAGGAAGAATGTTCCCAGATGCCCTTAGAATCTCAATATTTAGAATCACTATGGAAATCAAGTTACTTTAGCAATGGCATTGATGAACTACTGCCAGAGAATAAATGAGTGGGGCGTGTGTGTGTGTATGTGTGTGTATGCGTTTAGAATCTCAGTCTTTTTTTTTTTTTTTTTTTTTTTTTTTCTTTTTGCGGTACGCGGGCC
>NC_041228.1:42306913-42331661 GCF_002837175.3 Physeter macrocephalus
AGGCTCAGCGGCCATGGCTCACGGGCCCAGCCGCTCCGCGGCATGTGGGGTCTTCCCGGACCGGGGCACGAACCCGTGTCCCCTGCATCGGCAGGCGGACTCTCAACCACTGCACCACCAGGGAAGCCCAGAATCTCAGTCTTTATTGGTTGCAAGGCTTAAAACACTCAGGCCCAGTGCCAGGGCTCAGATCTTGTTGAAAGCAGCAATGTCAACGCTCTGCACGTAAGGGGGCAAGAGGAAGCAGAAAGAACATAAAAGTCTTAGATAAAATGATGAATAATCGGCAGGCGGACTCTCAACCACTGCGCCACCAGGGAAGCCCAGAATCTCAGTCTTTATTGGCTGCAAGGCTTAAAACACTCAGGCCCAGTGCCAGGGCTCAGATCTTGTCGAAAGCAGCAATGTCAACGCTCTGCACGTAAGGGGGCAAGAGGAAGCAGAAAGAACATAAAAGTCTTAGATAAAATGATGAATAACGTATAACCCATTTATTAATATGTATTTATTTATACACTATCTTTTGCAGAAGAAAGGTAGGGTGACTTAAATGAATACATTCATATATTATATATTTACATATAACTTGAGGCATCTCCTTTTGACTTTTCCCGAATTCTTCCCGTTGGTGGTGGCTTGTTAGTTCCATGTTCCTTACCAGGACCTCCTGTAGTAAAATAACTCATGCAAATGGTTACTGTGGTGCTGGCCAGGGTGGGCAGCTCCAGTCAGTGTTTCCCCTAACACACTGATTTCCCCACTGGATTGCAAGTTCCATGAGAACAGGGGCTTTGTCCTGTTTGCCCTCCGGTGTCCAGAACAGTGTCTGGTGCACGTTGGGTGTCCAACAAACAAGGATGAAATAACTTTTGCATAAGTTTTTTTCTGCATTACTATATTTATAGCTTTGCACTTGTTGGGACAATTGAATGGTACTTCCATACTCCGACCTATGTGATAAAAACAGGTGTCTGACTGTTGTGTAAGTTGGGTCCCTTCTGAGTCACCACCTACTGTGCATCAAGTTTGGAATGAATTCTACAACCTCATCCGGTTTGGGTTAAGGAATAGGCTTTATTGGGAAAAGGGAATACCTAAAGGCAGATTACACAGAAAGAGAGTACTGGGTTCCCTACTTCCCACAGTCCCACAGAGAGACAGGCAAGGGTGCTTGGCAGGAAATATGGTGTGGGTTTGTGTTCCAGTAGAGGAACAGTATCCCTCCTTATTCTGCCTTTTCTATAAAGCAAGTATAAGAAAGCTGCCTTGTCAGTGGGAGAATACTCAGGCAGCTTGATCCAGATAGTCTGGATTGGGGGGCCCAGCTGTTTACAGGAGCTGCTGGGAAAGCCAGCAGCCAAGGTCCATAGGATGCTGCAGGCGAAGGATACTACCAGTCCCATGGGAAGCCAAGCTTGGGTGTAGCACTTCTGCTGGGAGAAGGAGGTCTCTGGTGCCTGCTAGCTCATTGGCCAGGCAACCAGAGTCAGCTGCCATGGTCATTTTCAGACTGTTTTGCTCATCACACTATAGTTAGTGAGAAGTCTGCAACCAGGAAGCCTAAAACTTGCTATGGTGGCCTTACAAAAGTCTCTTCACCTGTCTGACCCTAATTAGAGGTTCTAGTACTTAGCCTACTCTGTTGGTTGTTAGGGAATCAAAGGAGATTGACCACAAGAGAAACAACTAAAATGGGAGGCTGGCAATATAGCCAGCAATATTTTTCAGCACTCTGCTTTTAGAATTAAAAGGTAAATCATACAAGTGAATGTTCATAACTTATCCAAAGTATGCCTTCCAAATTATAAATTCAGCCATTCTTCCAAGCCTCAAAATGCTAGAACTCAGTATAATAAAATAATTGATGCTTACACTAGTGAGCTGGGGGCATTTCAACATCCCCAATCATCAAAAAGAAGGAATACGGACCAAAGCACAGGAGAGAAAAAAATTAGCCAATATGTAAATCAAAAACCAAAATAATAATAATCATAATAACAATAATGGATGGTTGTGGCAGACACTGGTGGCCAGTCACCCCCCAGGCAGCCCCTTCTTCCCTGCTAGAACCCCCATTTTGCTTTGGCTTTCACAGGGCACCTCCACAGCCTATGTGTAGATCTTTGTTATCCTAAGTCAATCATGGTGCTTCCACAGGCTTGCGATGTGATTCTGGTCAAAGTGTTGTGAGAGAAGGTCTTCAGGGGACTCATGGGAAAGGGTCTCCTTGTCCTTGAAGAAGGGTGGCTGCTGAGAGGTGTGAAGTGTATGCTGCCTTCAAAATTGCTGCCAAAGTCCCGTCCTCCGAACCCTGTCTCTAATGAAGCTGCCTGCCCTTACGGGGTCTCCCAGATTGCCCCCTCTCTCCCCTGTCAGAATGACTCTCTCCTCCAGGGTGCCCCATCGTGACGGACCCTAGGACACATTCCAGCCTGCATTGTGTAAACTCTGTGGTGATGGAAAGACCATGGGCTCTGGAGCCCTGCTACCTGGGGGTGCCCCCAGGTCCCTGGCTACCTATTTGGATGCCTGTATCCTACTATCCCATAATTATCCTGTTACTGACTTTCCCCACGGGACTGGGCCCCACCTCAGGCCCACGTCTAATCACCACAGTCTCCTCAACACCTGAAATGTTCATGGCACCAGAAGCAGCCAGAAAAGTTTTCCTGAAGGAGTCAGGGAGGGAACTAATTTATCCCAGCTGCTTTTATTCCAAATGATGCATCCTTGTGAAAGTGATATAACCTGTCTGTGACTTTATTTCCTTACCTATAAATTGAGGTGATAACGTCTGTTTTGTAAAGGTTATTGAGATAATGTATTTTTTTTAGAAACTGTAAATACTGGGGAGGAGGAAGGAAAATGAGGGAAGATCCGTGTCACATGAGTGGGGAGGACCATGTCAAGTAATAATGATACTATTAATAAGAGCTAGAACTTTTTAAATAGCTGTCACATGCTAAGTATTTTATACCGTTATCTCATTAACTACTTCCAACTCTTTGAGGAAGGGATTACTGTACCCATCATAAAGATAACAAAACTGAAACTCAGGGAGTAAAGTACTAGCCAGGTGGCAGAGCTAGGATTCAGAGCATGCCTTAGAGGCTAAGCATTAGCACTTCGGTGCCCATCTCAGCGACAAGCTGGTAGCTGGCTGCAGAGAGGCATCAGGCTGAAGACCTAATCCAGGCTGTCCTCATTTAACACCTATTCTTAATAACTTAGAAGATAGCAGGCACAGCGGGTGCTTCAAAGACCAGAGGCAGGGGCTCCCCTGGTGGCGCAGTGGTTGAGAGTCCGCCTGCCGATGCAGGGGACACGGGTTCGTGCCCCGGTCCGGGAAGATCCCACGTGCCGCGGAGCGGCTGGGCCCGTGAGCCATGGCCGCTGAGCCTGCGCGTCCGGAGCCTGCGCTCCGCAACGGGAGAGGCCACGACAGTGAGAGGCCCGCGTACCGCAAAAAAAAAAAAAAAAAAAAAAAAGACCAGAGGCGGAAACCAGAGCTGACGTCCAAAGGAGCTGGTGTAGAGTGGGAGGGAGGAACTGGGACTCGGTTTGGGGAAGTACAAACCAAACTAGCCACAGGGTACTAATCCACAGCAAAGGTGGAGAGGTCAGGAGAGAAAGGACAGCTGAGAGGCTGAAAAGCACCTGGGCAGACTGATGCACGGGAACGGAGATGCTGCTCTGTAACGTGATAAGGCCACAGCGAGGCCAGTTCTATTCTGGGCAGCACTCACTGGGGCTATGAAGGACACAGAGGGGGCCTGCTCCCTGCCTCTTGTTTATAGAGGTGAGTCCCTATCACAGGCCCACTGTGTGTGTGTGTGTGTGTGTGTGTGTGTGTGGTACACACACACTTTAATACTGACCCTTGTGACCCCCATGAAACACACACATATCCACACACACACTTTGACATTGACCCCCCCTTAAAGACACACAAACACATTTTGATACTGAGCTCTGTCATACCCCATGAATCTTTTAAACTTTCTTTCTTTCCAGGCTTTGCTATGTATTTCCTAGTGTCTCTAAGAGAAGTTGCATCTGTAGAATGCGGGGTAGAGTTCAGAGAGGACGGGGAGGCAAGAGTGAGTAAGTGAAGGAAGGCAGCGCTCAAGCACGCTTATGGGCTGGTCCCAAGTTCCAGAAGCTCTGCCTTTAGTCGGAAGCTCTGACCCTTCTTCTAGCCCATGCAGAGGCAAAGCTGCTTAGTGGTGAAAGGCAGGAGCCACCACCTACGTAAATGTAGGACTGTCAAATGATTCACATTCCAAAATGCACAAAAATCACCCACAGAGAGTGACACTCAGTTCAAAAGCACAGTCATTTAGGACATTTAATGGAGACATTTATCTACCTATTATAAAGGAAAAACAGCATGTAAACATTTTATTAATTGAATAAATCAAATACTACAGGAACAATTCAGCTTCATGTATCAGGAGAAAGATCCGTCTTGGGCTGCTCATAATTTTGCTTAGTCAGTTCTGCAGACAGAAGATAATGGCATACATTATAAGGCATTGATAAGGATTATAATGGTACCTCTTGATAGAGAAGGAGGGTATGGTCTCCCCTCCTCTTACCCCTTACATTCGTCCAGCAGACCTTCTTGAGAAGCTGATCTGGTAGATCCTTTTTTGAGAACTTTGCTTAGTTTTATCTGACACAGATGCTGAAATGTTTTGCCAGTTTCCAAGAAGACCAGTGAAGAAGACAGAATTACTGCTGCTCAGATGCAGTACAGAGGGGTGTCTAGGGGCCTTCCACACCCAGTAAGCCACGGTTCTCTCAGGCACAGCACATGCCCTATGAGCTGTGCAACCCCAGACAAGTCATACAACCTCTCTGGATATCAGCTCCCTTATTTCAGCAATGGGAATATTCATAGCATCTCTACCTGCCTTACATAGTTGTGCCGGGGATGAAAGGGCATAATGTATGACAAAGGGCTTTGCAGAGGCAATAAGCCATACAGATGCAAGGGGTAATCTTTGTGCTGTTACGGCTGTCTGTCCTCAACTGGCATCAGTCTGGAGAATTTTATTGCCCCAGGTGAAAACGTCTTTGTTTCCAAGTTAAAGTGGTTAAATATCATCAAGGACTGTGGGATAAAGGCATCCATCTTCTGCTCTCACTGACAATGGAACAGTACCTCTTGGAGACAAGTCTGAATGTTATTCGTGTACCCACTATTACTAAAAACTTTTCTAGACATAATGTCCTTGGATTTGAACATCGTTACCTAAAAAACTCTTTTCCTCTGCAGTTCTGCAGAGCTATTGTGCACCCACACAGATCTGGCCAGCATGGAGCTCAGACACAAGAGCTCCATGGAATTTCAGACACAAGACTCGCTTGTGGTTGAAGAATATTTCTGGAAACATGCAGGGACTTCAGGGGATGGAGCTGAGAGGACCTCACTATAAAGACCGGTTTATTCAGAGTCATAAATACTAAATTTGGAAAGTTGTCTGGGCCAAACTCTTCATTTTAAGATGAGAAAATATGGCTCAAAATAGGTTACAGGCTAAGCAGTTACTTTGGGAAAACTTAGTTTTTCCTGATTTCCAGGCCAATGTTCTTTCTATTACATCATTAATAATATGAACAACATCAACAACCACCAAACAGCTACTGTTTATTGAATAATGAGTATGTGTTAGACATTGTGCTAAGCTATTTATATACATTCACCCAGTTAGCTCCTGCAACAAACCGATGAGGCAGATATTGTTCCCATTTTACAGGTGAGGAAAATGAAGCTCAGAAATACTAACTACTTGCCCAAGGTCAGGGTACTGATATTTATATAAGTCCACAGTATAGAGAGCAAGAAGGGGTATATGTGTGAAGGATCGGTGCTGTTGTTTACATGCAACAGAGTGTCTACAAATTTTTTTTTAATTTAGAGATGAAAATTACATCTTACCCCAAATATCAAGGGCCCTAGAAAATATACTCTGAATTGAACCGTCACGTAAAACTTACCCTGAAGTGCAGCCTGACTTTACATTGACGGGAATTAACTAGAAATGAGGGTGTGGCACTTGCCCGTTCTTCCGCATGCCAGGCTTTTAGAATTCAGAGTTCTTCCGCATGCATGCCAGGCTTCTAGAATTCAGACACGAGATGAGTCATAAGAGAAATGTGCAGGCTTTTGGCCACAATGGAAATACTCATTTTCCCAATTGCTCAGCAGCAAAACATTGAGGCCAATTCTTTTTGTGTGCTAGGAATGTTAAAAGCATTTTTCAGTCTTAGCGTTGCTTTTAAAATCATTAAACCAACTTCTGTTGCCCCTGCTGTGGTTTCATTCTAAAGATCTACACTCAGGCTCTTTCTTCTCTTGCTTTATGGGAATTAGGATGAGAAACTCACTAGGCCTACAATCGTCAGTTGCCACAATAAATTTGCCTGCTCTTCAGTGCTGAGTTTATATTTTTCCAACTTTCATTAAAAAGCTTAACTCCTCTATAGTCTTCCCTCACTCTGGCACAAGTTATAGAACTTGAATTTTAAAACTCCAAACATGTATTTAATTATAACTCAAAAGATCAAAGAACACTTTTCAGAAATCTGTCTTCCCTAAAATGTTAACTTTACATTCAACAATGCTATGACGGATGTCCTAAAAACACCAGAATGAGTTCTTGAGATTTCTCCAGTACAAAATAAAAGCCTAATAAGAGAGAAGGAGAGAGAACAGCAGTGTCTGAAATTAGCCAAGGCTCTTTAAGCCCAAATAGACACTGGATGAAACTGGATAAAAATAAAAGAAAAAAATCTTAGGAAAACAATTCTGTAGTTGATTATTAGCTGTTATTGGAACACAGTGTAAAACAATGATGGGAAAGAAGTTCATGATATTCATTTAACAGGACATTTAAAGAGAAGAATGAGCTGTGATAACTAGGATATACACCGTCACGCTTTCTTTGTCTCTTCTATCCTTTTATCCATAGGTTCATATATCTATTCATGCCCAGCCTTTCAGCACTTAGGGACTCGAGTCCCTACTACATGCTAGACCCTCAGAAACCAAAACTTAGAAACTGTCATGGTCTGTGCCCTTGAGAAGCCCTGTTAATTGGCAGAAATGGACACTACGTGAACCCCTACAGTATGTTGTAATACCGGCCACGATGGAGACAGGTACAAAATGGAATGGGGCTCAGGCTGTGTACCCTTGGGCCATCAGGGATGGATTTACTGAGGAGGTGACATCTGGATGCTAATCAGTGGTTAAGCAGCCAGGCGGAAAAAGGGAAAGGGGCCCTCCAGACAATGGGAACAGTGGGTGCAAGAGACACAAATGTCTGAAAGACCATGATTAGTTTAAATGGTGGTATTGGTGCTGGGGAAAGAGAGGAAGGAAGGCTGAAGCAGTAGGATGGGGTTAGAGTTTGAAGGACTTTTTACTCTAGAGGAGGAATTGGGAGCTATAGGTAACTAGGAGGTAGAGAATATCAAGAGAAGGCCTGGCTTGCTCAGGTGTATGTTAGAAAGATAACTTGGCTAGAAATACCAAGTAACTGGAAAGGAGAGAAGCCTGGAGCAGAGACCAACGAGGGTGACAGGGTTACAGGACTACCCCAGTGTTAGCCAGGGTGCTTCAGAAAAATAGACCCAACAGGATATGTGCATGTGTGTGCGTGCGTGTGTAAAGAGACTTCTTACAAGAAACTGCCTCACCTGATTATGTTGAGTATCAAGGCCTGTGAACTAGGACAGCCAGTGATGTAAGTCCCAGTTTAAAGGCAAGAGAAGACCAATGTCCCAGCTCGTAGACAGTCAGGCAGAGAGAGAATTCTTTCTTCCTCCGTGTTTTCTTCTCTTCAGGCCTTCAGTAGTTTGGATGAGGCCCACCCACCAAAGGGAGGGGGATAAGCTTCACTCGGGTCTACCAATTCAAATGTTAATCTCATCCAGAAACACCCAAACAGACACACTCAGAAATAATAGTTAACCACATATCTGGGTACCCCATGGCCCAGTCAAGTTGACACAGAAAATTAACCATCACACCGAGCCAACCCCCCATTCACTAGTCCCCTGGCCCCTCCAAAACCCTGTCCCATCAGCTTCCAGAGTGATCTTCCCCAGAAGCCAATCTGGGTCTGCCACTGCCCTGCATGGAGTCCTCCACAGGTTTCCCTGCCTTCAGGCTAGCTCTCAGGCAGGGCCAGGGGCATCCTGCCCTTCTAGCCCCCATAGTTCAGTTTCTCCTCATCCTACACCCTAATCACACTCTCTGGATTGCTTCAGAATGAGCTATGTGCGCTCTCCTGTCCACTGGCATCACCCTATACCTGAATACCTTTAGCCTGGCCTCCCTCTCTCTTCTCCCTCCCCTGGCTAACTCCTGGTTAATCTCTAAGACTCATTTTCGGCCATTCTTCTTTTCTAGAAAACCTTCCCTGACTTTGCCTCCCTCCTGATCTAGGTTAAGAACCATGCCCATATGTTCCAAAGCATCTTACTGCATGCCCCTATTTGACCCTTGTCCCACTGTAATGTGATAGTGACAGAAACTGCTCATCATTATTGAATACCCACCATTTGCCAGGCTCCATGCTAGATGCTTTGTATGCACTACCTCATATAATCCTTGTGACAATCTTTGGTGATAAGTATTATGATGAACCCCATTAAGCCGATGAGAAAACTGAAGCTCAGAGAGGTCAAGTAAATTGCCCAAGGCTGCAACTAGTAAGTAGGAGAGACAATTCAAAGCCTGGTAGGTGGACTCCTAAACCTGGGCTCTTGACCACTGCACTACACTGCTTGAGTTTCTTTGCCCTCGACCATGTGCATTTTAATGATAGGAATGCTCCTTATCATTGTATCCACATTACCTAGCACAATGCCTGGCATATAGAAAAAAAAAAAAGTTTGTCGAATGAATGCAAATGCATGAATGAGAGGTGAAGGTAAGGAAGTTGTGCAGAGCAATTGTGGAGAACTCCTTTGTGGATTTTAGCTAAGTGGAGAGAAAGAGAGAAAAAGAACAAATAGGGTAATAGCCAGAGGGATACACAAAATGGAGGAATGTGTGGGTGAGTGTGTGTGTGTAGATGGAAGGGACTTAATCACATTTCTAGGCTGAAGAAAAGGAGCCAATGAAAATGGAAAGACTGAAGACATAGAAGTAAAAGCGATCCCTTGACAGAGCACGTTCCCAGTGCTCTCGTGAAGAGATGAGATCAGGTGAGAGCTTGGGTGAAGTGAGTCTGCCTTTGGGGATCATATGCACATTCTAAGTTCAAATTTTTACCTCATAATAATATTTCTCGAAGGATGTCTCTCCTTGAGCCTTCCATTTAGAAAGCGTTTTAAAAATATTTGTTATGGGGACTTCCCTGGTGGTCCAGTGGTTGAGAATCTGCCTTCCAATGCAGGGGACGTGGGTTCGATCCCTGGTCGGAGAAATAAGATCCCACATGCTGTGGGGTAACTGAGCCCGCACGGCAACCACCGAGCCCGCGCGCTTGAGGGCCCACGCGCGCCTCAACTAGCGAGCCCACGTGCCACAACTACTGAGCTCTGGAGCCCACACGCCACAACTAGAGAGAAGCCCGCACACTGCAGCGAAGAGCCCACATGGCACAACTAAGACCCGACGCAGCCAAATAAATAAATTTTTAAAAATATTTGTTAACTGGGCTTCCCTGGTGGCACAGTGGTTGAGAATCCGCCTGCCGATGCAGGGGATATGGGTTCGTGCCCCGGTCCGGGAAGATCCCACGTGCCGCGGAGCGGCTGGGCCCGTCAGCCACGGCCGCTGAGCCTGCGCGTCCGGAGCCTGTGCTCCGCAACGGGAGAGGCCACAACAGGGAGAGGCCCGCGTACCGCAAAAAAAAAAAAAAAAATTTGTTATCATGGCTTAAATGAATAAAATAAAATCATATGAATCTAATTAACTTGTTTTAACCACATTTGCAGCTGCTCTAAAGGTCAAGTCTGAAACATGCTAAGTAACAAGACTAGGCAGGGCACAGAACATGAGAAATGAAGAGGCCCAAGGAAAAAGATAGTCCAAAGCACTCACTGTGCAGAGGAAACAGAGGCCCAGAGAGGACAGGTAAGTGACGTGGGACTACACAGCTACTGAGGGCCAGCAGAGTCGTACCTGGGCCCTGAATCTTCAGACCCTTAGGCGGGGGCCCATGAACCTCACCTTTCATCACTTGGCATCATGAGCTGCACACAAACGGGGAGTCAGGCAGACCAGAGACAACACTTACCTTTGCAGACTACCTTGAAAGGCTATTATGAGGATTAAGAGAGAGTGAGTGTGAAGCACCACATGTGTTATCTGACATATATTAGGTGTTCCAAAGGCGGCTGTCAACGGTGTGACTCGGCACTGAATCTCCCCAACAAAGGTGTGCGATTGCACAAGCATGTTCGCCTGCATCAAGCCAACAGTTACCCAGGCTGGTTCCATCGCATTCCATTCAGACGCACAGGAAAGGATCTTTGATTACTTTAAAAGTAAGTGTAGCAGTCGTAGATACAGTGAGTGCGACCTGAAATCGAAACGTTTCCATGCTCCTGGGAACGTCTGAGTTTGCTGACAAAATCCATTATCTGCCCATCTGCAGGACCCGGGCTCAGATCTGAAGATGGGTATTTCACCAAGCGCAGTCTGAGGCCCTCTGAGAAACACCGCCCTGGGCCTGGCAAATTCACCGGATTCGGAAACATTCCGGTGCCCTGCACTCCCCGCTCCCACGTCCCCAGCTTGTAGGAGTCCTTGGAGAGGCAGGCTGGCTGGCTCTGCGCGCCTCACTCCCTTCGTTCTCCACCACAGGCCTCCTGCAGCCGCCCCAGTGGGGCAGGAAGAGAGGTCGCTGCAAGGGGGCCAGGGGAATACCCTTGCTTGGAGGCCAAGCAGGAGAGGCTGGGGCTTGGCTAACTTAAGGGGTTTAGGCACATGTTTTTTCAGACCCCTTGGGCCCTAACGTCGAGAGCTCTAAGGACTCCCTGTGTTCCCTTCGGCTCTCACGGCCACTCTCTTTCCACTGTCCTCACTATACTCCCTCCCCACCCACGCCCTGCCGGCCAGGTGAGGGAGCCTCGTATGCGCCGCTGGACCGGACTCCCCTGTGTGGTGCAGGACGTGCTCCCGTCTTCCGCCTGCTTCAAACCTTCTCTTGTCCGGGACTTCCCACCCTCAGCCCTGCTGACCTCACTCGCAGATTCTTCTTTCTTTCTGGATTTCATTTAGCAGCATCTTTAGACCCACTCCCTCGGCACCATGCTGACAGCCTAAGGGCAACGGAAGGCCTGCTCTTGGCCAGACTTCAGGGGAGGGGCTTCAGATAAGGTCTAGGTTCTGTTCTGCCGCAGACATTGCTTTGCCTTCACCCCAGCCCAGCCGCACCTCGCACCTCGACCTTAAAGTTCCGCTATTTGCATCTCTGTGCCTAAGAGCCTTTGCCCCCAGCTTTGCTCAGAAAGGCCACAGCCCCCAGAGCAGTTCTCAGTGAAGACTGATGGGGGCGGTATACAGACGCCCAGCTCCCTCCTCCCCCAGGGGGTGGGGTTCTGAGCAGTGTGCTCCACACCATGGTTTCCCCAGGGGTCAAGGTCTAGTCACCCCCTAGGGTAGCTGGTTTAATAGCCCACACATTATTGGCTGCTCTCTCTTCTCTATCACTTTCCCATTCCCCTGCCGGTGGTCCCTGTGTCTCCCAAATAAATGACTTGCCCTCAAATCTCTGTCTCAGAGTCTGCTTCTGGGAGAAGCCCAACTAAGACATTTTCAAAATTCTTTCCTTGGTGGAGACTTGAAAACAGAACAGACTAGAGAGTAAGGCGCAAGCGCATACCATTTAAGGAGGCCTTCCCTCTCAGGGTCCTGCGAGTGGTGACCGTGCACTCGAGTGGCCCCGAAAGGGAGGGTCTCCTTAAATGTGAGCCCCGGGCAGCTCACTGGTCTCACCATAGTTCTGGTCCTGCTTGGGAAGGTACAGCAAGTGGCATCCAGAACTAACTCCTATTGTCTATAACACTCTCACCAGTCTAGAGCTCTTTAATCATCTCATATCCACATGTTTGTTGTTTATAGAAGTATCTTCCATTTTAACATATAATCTCTGAGAGGGGCTGTGATGATTTGAATTGTTGTTAGGTTACTCAGTATGGACCATATGTTTAACAAGCCAACACTATTGAGGGAGGAGATAGATGAGCTCCAGGCTAGACATTTACTAGTGGCCTCCTCTTGACACTTCCTGGGGTGAGAAGAAGATGGGCTCCAGGCCAGACGTTCATTACCAGCCCCCTGTTTACATTTCCTGAAGTAAGGGACAAACAGGCTCCAAGACTACATATTTATGACCGGACTCCTGTCTATATTTTGAGATCTGTGCTTCGATATAAAAACCAGCAACAGAATAGGGTAAAGAAATAGGGTAAATAACCAGATATTGGACATTTTTATGGCAGGGACAGAGTGGGACTTAAACCCTGTTAAAAGATCAAGAGTTCATACATTTCCCATCCTTGGGGCAAGGGAAACATTGCACATGTGCAGAAGGCTCCTTGGGGGTCAAAAAGGAGGGGGCACCACCCCATAATATGTGATGCTAAGGCCGTCCCACAGCCCTCTGGGCTGTAATCCATCTTGGAAAAAAGTTGCGCACACATGTTGGGGAGGGTCCTAAGGTAGGTCAGGTGTGGAAAAAGAAACCAGATAATTGGCCAGAGGTAAACAAAGACCCGGAAGACCTGCCCTATATAAATGACTTAACCGCCTCTTTACTGCACACCTCCTCCTTCGGGAGGATGCCCACATCCTTTCTCTCCGGGTGTGTGTCCCTGCCTTGCTTCTGTCTTAACTAAACAAACTGTTTCTCTGTGTGCCCGCCCACTTTTTGTTCTGCTATGTCTCTAATAATAAACTTTGTACCTGTTTTTACAGCTTTGCCTCCATGAGAAATGCATCTTTCACTGGGGGCAAGAGCCAGGGGGTGTGGTGGCCTGGATCCCTGGTTTTCCTCCAGGCTCCCCAGGTTCAGTTCCTGGGCGGGGAATTAAGATCTCGCTTCACTCCACCACTCACTGCTGCCTCTCCGAGACCACTATTACCTTCATTCATATGTTTTCTCATTCATTTTCATAAATATTTAAGGAATATCTACTATGGGTGACAAAGATACGGTGATGCTGAAGATGCCCTGGGAACACAGACATGAATACCATTCCCACCTCTGATTCAAGGGCCATGTCATTATCAGCATTATTATTTTAAAACACACATTTGGACATGTACCCATGGATTTCGTCCTTCCCATGACTTGCATTTCTTTAGGGAGGTGTCAGTGATGATAGGACCCGACCCTGGGCCCTTTCCAGATGTATCTCCAGTCATCCTCTCTACCTCCCATGTATTCTAGCCACGTAGGACTATTTGCGGGGCTCTTTCATTACTTTGTGACTTTGCCTGGTCCCGCTGGAATGCTACTTTATCCTTCCAGATTCAGGAGAAATGGCACTACTTCCATGAAACTTTTTGGATTCTTCCTGAAGAATTAATTGCTCTTTTAACTGTCCTGGTAACACTTTTACACCTCTATTATAGTATTTACTGTATTTCACAGTTTAATTTTTACACATTTGCTTCCAGAGCTAGACTGTAGGTGCCCTCACAGCAGGGCCTTCTCTTCTCTGATTACCTTCTCGCACCTCGTACGGAGACCCTCCCAGAGCAGGTGCTAAATAAACGTGAAGGGATCCGTATGATTCCTCTGGGAACTGAAAATCTATTAGGATAAACCATCCACAGAATTATTTTGTGAGTCAGGCAATCATCATTCATTTTTTAAATAAATATTTTAAGAAGAACTTATGCATAAAGATTTACATTCCTCAGCAGGAACACAATTCATATGGATTCCTAAGAAGTATTAGTTAGGAATAGGTTCAGGTGTAAAAAACAAAACAAAACAAAAAATCCCCAAGTAACAGAGGTTTAAAGAAGATAGAAGTTTATTTTTCACTCATGTAGAAGGGTCCAGAGGCAGGATCCAGGGCTGATGTGGTCAAACCATGACCCTCAAGGACTCAGGCTCATTTAATCTTGCTTTTTTGCCATCCGCCATGGTCGTCACATCTATTTTTCAGCCAGTTTGAAGGAGGAAGAGCCAGAGCAGGACATAACTGCTCCACCCTGACCCCACCTAACCCCTGAGAATTTTTGGAAGTTGCACAACACCTCCATTTGTATTTCATTGGTCAGAACTTAGTCACATGACCATACCTAGCTTCAAGGGCAGCTGGAAAATGTAGTCTTTATTCTGAGGTGGCCAGAATATTATGAATATTAAGTACCAGAAGAATAAGTGTTCCATTACTAAGGAAGAACGGCAGAAATGGATTTGAGGCAGACAATTAGCAGGCTCTGCTATACCCAACTTACATATCCTGGACCTTGTTTACTTAAGCAAATATAAGCCACTGTCAAACTTGTTATATCCAGTACGTTTTATGCAGCTAGTGCACCAAAATAATATATTTCGTATGAAAAAATGTACTCTGGTCCTCTAGAATACACTTGGCATTTAGTAAATAATAATAACTAAGAAAGACCACCTGAGAGGGTGGGGAGTGGGCGAAATGGATGAAGGGGGTCAGAAGGTACAGATTTCCATTTCTGAAATGAATGAGTCATGGAGATGTAATGTCCCACATGGTGACTAGAGTTAATATTGTATTATTGTATGTAATATTGCATTGCATATTTGAAAGTACCTAGGAGAGTGGATCTTGAAAGCTCTGGTCATGAGAAAAAAATTTTGTAACTGGGTATGTTGATGGATGTTAATTGGAGTTACTGTATTGTTAAGAAAAAAATGTTGCCTGCCATTCCAGTTCTACAAGGATCAAGCCATTAGCCACTGCAGTCATCCACCGACAGTGTGCCCTGAAGGGAAGTCACGATGGAGAAAAACAGGAAACATTCTTTGCTTTGGATACACGTGCCGAGAATTCCCTGGTGGTCCAGGGGTTAGGACTTTGCACTTCCACTGCTGGGGGCAAGGTTCAATCCCTGGTCGGGGAACAAAGATCCTGAAAGCTGTGAGGTGTGGCCAAAAAAAGAGAAAAAGCCATGGATATACTTGCCCCTAGATAGTTAAGATGCCTATCTAAGGAAAAATTTCAAATGACCACAGATTCTTACATCTTCCTATATAGAAAAGCACTAAAATCATTAACTCGAGATGTCTGTTCTTAGTAATTAGAAGTAATCTTTTGATGCTTGACTACATGCTTTTCCCAGCAAAAAAAGTTCACATATATCCTGGCTTCTCCTTTGCCACTTTGAAACAGTTCCTCAGAGCTTTCTGAGAGGCTGCCTCCTGGGCTATAGTCCTCAGTAATGTACTCAAATAAAACTTAACTCACAACTTTTATGTTGTGCAATTTTCTTTCCTTTGACAGTGGTGAGATTTTACAATATATAACAAATATCAAATCGTTATGTTGTATACCTGAAACTAATATAATGTATGTCAACTATATCTCAATATTAGAAAAAAATTTAAACAAACAAACAAACAAAAAGGATCACCTGAAATTGCTTTGGACACTGCATTTTCCTGATTAACCTGAAATACATCCTCCATGAAGATCAGTTTTGTTATTCAGAAGGTACAACTTGGTATACATGTTCCACTGAAATGAAGCACTTGGAGCTATGTTACCAGTGATTTTGTTGTTTTTAGTGGCATTAGATCAGAATTTTATGTCAAAACAGTGAGGCCGCAATAAGCCAGCAGCCTCAAGTTGGGTGGGAGTTATGAATTCCCTCCTCCAGCATCTGTTTCTCCCATAGGGAAGAATAATACCTTCCTTCCAAAGATTTTATGACAATTCAATGAAAAAAAATACATATGTGGAAGGCCTTTCAATTCTCTGTTTTTTTTTCTTTTTTTTAATGTTAATCCCAAACTCCGAATTTATCCCTGCTCCCTCAATTTTCAAAATACACCACTGTCTTAAGACTTTTAGGCAGTGAGCAGATATCAAACCATTTGATGTAAAAGATAAAGTAAAACGCAATAGCAGTTGTGCTAGAGCTAACAGAGCTTTAAAAATAGAAGGACTGCCCACATATTGTCTGAACCTCAGGGTTGGACAACCTGCACAGAGCAGACACACCTCCACATGCGGGGCCAGCAGCCAGAGTTCCCAGGCATTCTACCCCACTCCACTCCTCCTGGAGATGGTCTGCATCACCTCCCACCCTGGAGGGAAGAGAAGGGAAAGCCAACAGGGGCTGGGACATCGGCATCTGGCTGACTGACCCGGACACGGATGTGGATCGTGGAAACTGAGGCTGGGACTGGAAAGTTCCTGCGCTGGCTGACCTGTCAAGTCGTAGAACCCTGGAGAAAGCCTCAGGCCCCAAATTAGGAAGTGCGTGTATAAGTAAAGGGGCCACACACCAAGACCTGGGAGTTGAAGAGAGACAAAATCAAAGCAAAAGCAGATGGAGAGGGCTTCCCTGGTGGCGCAGTGGTTGAGAGTCCGCCTGCCGATGCAGGGGACGCGGGTTCGTGCCCCGGTCCGGGAAGATCCCACGTGCCGCGGAGCGGCTGGGCCCGTGAGCCATGGCCGCTGCGCCTGCGCGTCCGGAGCCTGTGTTCCGCAACGGGAGAGGCCACAACAGAGAGAGGCCCGGGTACAGCAAAAAAAAAAAAAAAAAAAGGCAGATGGAGAAGAAGAACCTGAGAAGATATGTGGGAGAGGCTGATTCTGAGGAATCTCCTCAAATAGCCTGAGGGCCTACAGAGTACCTAGAAGAGACCTGGCTTACAGAACCACCTGGCCAATGTGAAAAAAGCCTCAAAGGAAACGTTGACCTACCTTGAGACCCCCCTCCCTTTCCCATAATTTTATGACTGAAAGCAGGACTTGCTGCTACAGTGGAACAACCTCTTTTTATGGATGCTGGTGGTCTTCAGTCTATGTAGGATTTACATACTGCACAAATGCATCCCAGAGGTGGGGGAACAAATGGGACCTGAAATCTAGCCCACACATCATTCACCAGGCCATGTTCAGGTGTGGAGCTGAGTCTGCCCAGAGGGAAGAAGAGGCTCGTCCTTTGCTCAAAGGCACTGTTATGGACTGAATTGTGTCCCCGCACCCCACATTTCATATGTTGAAGGCCTAACTATCAGTGTGATGGTAGAAGGAGATGGAGGTTATGAAGGTGGAGCCCTCATGATGGCATTACTGCCCCCCTAAGAAGAGACACCAGAGAGCTTGCTTCCTCATTTTCTAGCCACACTCCCCAAGGAAAGGCCATGTGAGGACACAATGAGAAGGCAGCTGTCTCCAACTCAAGGAGAGAGCTCTCACCAGACACTAATCCTGCTGGCACTACGATCTCAGATTTCCAGCCTCCAGAACTGTGAAAAATCAGTTTCTGTTTAAGCTATCCAGTCTGTGGTATTTTGTTATGGCAATTGGAGTTGACTAAGACAGGCACCTGCAGGGCTGCTTCCATCACAAAAGCACAATACAGGATGACCGGAGACCTGGCCTCACCCTTGCATGCTGCAGTGCCAACAAACTGTGATTCCATTTCATTTACAAGACATTTAACTAAATTTTAAAGTATATTCCCCAAATGCACTCAAGTGTATTATGTATTTTTATTTTAAAAAATTTTAAATTTATTTGAAGACCATCAAACCACGTTATTCTATCTGGGGATAGAGACCTTAGGATAAAGCTTCTTACAATCTCTAAGCACATATCTGAACTCTTTATCAAGGTGTCTTATATTTTTGACAGTTATAGCTCCGCACTGGACTTGTAATAAATTCAGACCTGCATGTAATTGAGCAAATGATCTGGGAGTGGTCTGCTGGAGCTAGAAAAGGGACCCCATAAGGCTAAGATGGGTCATTGTGTCTCTGTATTTTGGGATGAGAAGGGAGGCAGTGTGGTGGATGGTGATCTGACCCGTCTTTTTCTCAGGCTTTCATGAAGGTGAGGACCTCAGACTATATAACCAATTCCATTTTACATTTAACTCATGCAATAATCTTTCCTTGCTCTGAATCCACACCCTCTGGATTAGTTTGTGAGGGCTGCGATAACAAAGCAGCACAAACTGAGTGACCTAAACAACAGAAATATATTGTCTCACAGCTCTGGAGAGACTAGAAATTGCAAAATCAAGGTGGCTACAGGGTTTGTTCCTTTCTTCTAAGGGCTGTGAAGGAATGATCCATTCCCGGCTTCTCTCCTGTCTTATAGACGGCAATCTTCTCTTCACATCACCTTCCCTCTACGTGTACCTGTCTCTGTCCAAATTTCCCTTCTTTATAAGGAAGCCAGTCACACTGGATTAGGGCCCACCCTAATATCTCATTTTAACTCAGTTACCCCTGTAAAGACCCTGTCTCCAAATAAGTTCACATTCTGAGGTACTAGGGGTTAGGACTGCAACATATCTTTTGGGGGGTACACAATTCAAACCCGGGCACTCACCAAGGGATCTTCTAGAGACAATTTGGCTTGCCTGAAGTTTCTCCTACGTGGAGAGAATATGGGTAGTGAGTAGGTGGAGCTCTTCTCCCTGTCAGTAAGTGACTTGTGTTGGGGACAGAAACTAAAACTCCCTGCCAACCCACAAAACCTGTCCACAATAGTAGAGGAGAAAGGGAACATTTTTATCATTGAATAAGCATTCAACCAGGATGTGATGCACCTCACAGGCAATCTGCTAAGAGATTGCAAAGACGGAAAGACATCTCACCTTATATAGTTAAGCAGATACAACTTACTATTTACATATTTTAAACAATAACTAGTCCTAAAGTAGGAGGGCTAGGTAGTACCATTTGTCACACATAGTAATTGCCACTTGGTAATCGCAGTGACCATTTATGTTAGCTATTGGCTTTATCCAAAGGAGAGATAAATGTCTTCTATCCTTTTCTCTCCAGTTTTATTGAGATACAATCGACATATAATATTGTGTTAGTTTAAGGTGTACGACAAAATGATACATGTATAGATTGCAAAGTGATTACTGAAATAGGTTTAGTTAACATCTATCACCACACATAGTTGCACATTTTTTTCTTGTGATGAGACCTTTCAAGACCTATCCTTTCAGCAATTTTCAAATATACAACACAGTACTGCTAGCTATAGTCACCATGCTCTACATTACATCCCCAGGACTTACTTAGCTTATAAAACTTCTCATATCCTTGTGACAAGAGGTAGGTTTGCAAGTTGGAGCCAGGTGCACCACCAAAATTAGGCTCCTAGCCTCCCACAGAAACTGGCTGCATTATCCTTCTTGACAAATACATTTCAGAGATGACTCCTAGGTTCCTGAGAAAAGTATTCCTGGGTCTTAAATCTGGTAAGAAGCTTATTTAGCTTTTAAAAAGTTTACGCTCATCTCAGAGGGGCAGAGAAAGAATTTATAATTAAGTTTTCTAAAGTAAATGCTGAAAGAAAAGGGGGAGGGGGTGTGGGTCTCCCTTTTTGTACCGTGGACATTTTTTTTTCTTTTTTGATTCATATTTACCCTTGTACTTGGCATTCTTATATATACACCAACCCTTTCTGCGTTCTGTTAATGTCATTCAGAATGCCCAAGCCCAGTTCACCGTGAAAGCACAGGACAAACTGAGTTTCTGAAGATAAAAATGTAAGCGGTGATTCTACCTTGTGAGATCCTGAGTGGCCAGTTTGGTTTCCTAATGATCCCTCTATCTAATAGCTCTCTGACTCTAATAGTCGTTAGACATTTTAGATATTAAATATTTTTTTCACATAGTAAATCCAGAACTAATCCAAAATTTAGTTTTGTTCATAGGACTCATTTTCTCTCTCTCCTCTCCCTTTCTCTCCGTACCAAGAAAGTTTGCAAAGTCCAGTGGGAGACTAGAGCTTAATCATGTGGAAAACTCTAGGAAGCAGTGTAAACCACATGCCTCAGAATTTTCCATCCAAAGAGTGAGAGAGCTGGGCTATGTATACACCACCTCCCATCAGCCACTGGTGGAGAGGGTTACTCCTAGATGTTAATTCCTGGGTACTTCTGGCTTCAGAGGAAAAAAGGCCCTGCAAGTTTCCATAAGAATCCATTAGGTGCAAAGATGTAGATGTCAGTAGTTGGAAGTCTGCCATTATCTGACAGACTATCATATCATAGAAATGACAGCATTTGAAGAATGCCAGCAATCACTGACAACTACACTATATAGACGCTTTGTACATATCATGGTAAAAAAAAATGGCTCAACATCTTGTATTTATGGAGCATATATTCCATTGAAGGGAGATTAACAATAAACAAAAAAATACAATAAATAAGTAGATTATTTAGTATTTTAGAGGATGATGAGTATAGGATAACAGAATGGACGTGTTGGATGGGAGGATGGCAGGTTGTAGTATTAAATATGGTGGTCAGTGTAGGCATTTTTGAAAGGGTGACATTTGAACTGAGTCTTAAAGGAAAAGAGTGAATTAGCCATGCAGATACCTGGGGAGAGCACTCCTGTCCAAGGAAGAGCCATTGCAAAGGCCTTAAGGCAGGAGCGTACCTGGTGTGGTCAAGGAACAGCATGGCCGATGTGGCTGGAGTGGAATGAGCAAGGAGAGTGATAGATGAGGCAAGAGAGGTAAAGGGGCCACATCCTGTGGGGTCTTGGGGGCCACTGCTTTTACTCTGGATGAAATGGGAACCTACTGCAGAATTTTCAGGAGAGGAGTGACAGATACAGAGTAGACCAGCAAGCAGTAAGGATGGAGCTCATTTAGGAAGCTGTTGCAATGCTCCACTTAGAGAAGATAATGACTTTGCCCAGTTGGAAGCAGGAGAGATGATGGAAAGTGGTCAGATCTTTTTGACCTTTTGGGTGTGTTTTGAAGGTAGCATCAACAGGATTGGCTGAGGAGCTGGATGTGTGAGGGTAGGGGGATAAAGTCTAGTCAAAGACGATGTAGAGTTTGGGATTGTAAGGACAGAGTCACTACCAACTGAGACACTGAAGAAGGTGGCCCTTTATACATTAAACATTCTTGATACATTAAGGAAATTTGCTCTTTGCCTCTCCTCCATTTTTTTGTCTCTTAACTTTGTTTTTGCTATTTAAAAGTTTTCATTTTGTTATAATTAAGTTTAAATCTTTTCTTTTTTTTTCTGAGTTTTCTGTCTTGCTTGGAAAGGTTTTCCACAAATCCTGTATTTATAAAATAATTCTTGCATGTTTTATTTAGAATTTGTATGGCTTTATTTTATTAGCTTTAAATCATTAATCCATCTAGAATTTGTTTAAGAATCCAATGTTGATGGGTTTTATTTTCAGATGACCACCTAGTTGTTTCAAGGCTTTTATTAAATAATGTTTTCCTCACTGATTTGAAATGCCCTCTTACCGTATTCCAAAATTCCTTTGTCTTGGGGTCTATTTCTGATCTCTATCCTGTCCCATGGATTAGTCCATTCAAACTGCTTTAATTAGGATAGTTTTATAATATGTTTTAGAAACTGATACAGGTCATTCTTCCCTTATAACTCCTCATTCTTCCCTTATAACATTTTAATATTTTTCCGTATGTATTTAAGAATCCATTTGCTTTCCACCAGCAAAAGTGTATTGATGTTTTTAGTGGAATAAGGTAAAATGTATAGGTGAATTTAGGGAGTAATGTTATCTTTATAATAGTCTTTTCCTACACAAGTCTTTGTTATGCTTGTTCATTTATTCAAGTATATTTTATGTTTTACAGCAACATTTTAAAGTTTTATGCTGAACTCATCCATTTCTCAAGTCTGTCATTAGTCATAGTATCCTTTTTTGTTAGTATAAAATGAGATATTTCATTCCACTATATTTTTCAACTTATCTGTATATAGCAAAACTATTGATTTATTACGATGTTGATTTTGCTCCCACTCATCTTACTGAATACCTTCACTCCTTAATAGTTTTTCAATTAATTTTCTTGGATTTTCCAGGCAAGTAAATCATATTGCTTGCAAATAACAATAATTTTTCTCATTCTTTCCACATTTTTTACACTTTTATTTAAACTTTTCTTCTAATTGCAACAGTTAGTGCCTTCAAAATAATGATAAATAAAAGAATAGTAGACATTTTGTCTTAGCTCTATCTTAAAGAATGTGTCTTGCATTTCACCATATTAAACACAATGCTGTTTTTAGATCTGATTGTTTTAAATTAATGATTATTTTAAAATTTTATAGGTATTAATAAGTTACTCTTCAAAACTAGTCATTTGAATTTACACTCTCATCAAGAAAGTATGAGAATGTTTTTTTCTTACAATTTCACCAACCTGTAAAAAGATATTTTATATCTTTGCCAATATGATAGACAAATAGTGATTATTTTTATTTGTTTTTCATTCCTGCAATTAAGATTCTTTTTTAAGAACATATTTATTGGATAAAGCTTTTTCTTCCTTTTATTTCAACTCCCTGCATAATCCTTGGACCACATTTCTATTGGATTGTTCTTTTTTTTAATCAAATTTTAGAAGTTTTAAAAATATATTATGGGCACTATTCTTGTGTCATATATTTTGTAAACACTATTTTCCCTGTTTGTCTATTTTGTTTCCATTTTTATTGCGGCTTTTTTCTATACTGAAATTTTAATATTTAAGCAAACTGGTAAATCTTCTTTCATAGTTCCTTTACTTCAAAAACTATGAGATTAGTCAATATCTGAAGTTCTCAGATTTAAAGTCCTTTCTCCCAGTCCAGCCCTGGCCTAGACAGGGGTATTAATCTGGATTTACACTCAGTAAGTGATTCCATTATCCGAGCCTCTGCTTCCAACCATATGCTTTGAATCAATGAAACTCAAATGTACTTTTTTCACCTTGAATTACCCACATTAAAAAAATTCAGTATTAAGTTACTGAGGGTGTAATGGCATTTAAAGGAGAATTTCTGGGCCATGACTGATGTGATTAGGAAAACATTCAGGCAATACTGGAAAATACAAAAGAATAAGCAATAATAAAACTTGGCAGATCACTCACTGAATTGCCATTAATCGCCTTGCAGTTTACTTGAAACCTGGCGGAACAGGCCCTTCCTAACAAGCCTTTCATTCCTCTACTTCCCACAATAGCTAGATCCTCGATGTTTTTCAACCTTGCTTTGTAAAAATCATCTTTTATTCTCCTTCACAATCCATTTCTAATTCTACTTGCTTTTTTCAGCTTTCCCTAATGCTCACTGTCTTTGCTGGGCTTCTGGCGCACTATAGCCTTTTATTTTCAGTCTAAAATTCCTAACGGTTAGAACGTGGAGGTGAGGGAAGGATGACATGAGCTGCCTTGAGAAGCTTTGAGCTTTCCAGATTGAAAGTGTTACAGAGAAGAGGAGCACCTGTCAGGAAATGTGAGGCAGGGATTCTAATACTGAGTGCAGTTTGGATTACACGACCTGCAATATTCTTCTCAGAACAAAGATATTGTTTCCAAAGAAGACATACAAATGACCAACAAGCACATGAAAAGATGCTCAACACCGCTAATCATCAGAGAAATGCAAATCGAAACCATAATGAGATACCACCTCACACCTGTCGGAATGGCTATTATCAAAAAGTCTACATATAATAAATGTTGGCGAGGATGTGGAGAAAAGGAAACCCTCGTACATGGTTGGTGGGAATGTAAATTTGTGTAGCCACTATGGAAAACAGTACGGAGGTTCCTTAAAAGCCTAAGAATAGAAGTATTATATGGTCCAGCAATCCACTCCTGGGTATACATCCAGAAAAAAATGAAAACACTAATTTGAGAAGAAACATGAACCCTAATGTTCATAGCAGCATTATTTACAATTGCCAAGATATGGAAGCAACCTGTGTCCATCAACTTATATAGTGGAATACTACTCAGCCATAATACTACTCAGAATAAAATTTTGCCATTTGCAACAACATGGATGGACCTGGAGGGTATTATGCTCAGTGCAATAAGTCAGACAGATAAAGATAAATACTATACGTTATATAGAGGCCAAACTAGTGGTTACCAGTGTGGAGAAGGAAGGAAGGAGGGGCAAGATAGGGGTAGAGGGAATTCCCTGGCCGTCCAGTGATCAGGACACTGTGCTTTCGCTGCAGGGGACACTGGTTAAATCCCTGGTCAGGGAACTGAGATCCTGCATGCTGCTTGGCACAACTAAAATAAAATAAAATAGCTACAAAGATATATTGTACAGCACAGGAAATATAGCTATATATAATAATTTTAAATAGACTATAATCTATAAAAAATTGAATTGTATGTTGTACACCTGAAACTAACATAATATTGTAAATCAACTATATTTCAATAAAAAACAAACAAAAATACATTGTCTCCAATAAGCCTTAGCACATGCACACACTCAGATTCAAAAGACTCAAAAACTATTCTGTAGAAGAGAGGAGTATCTAGGTTAGAAAATTCTTTATTACCTTATAATTTCAGCTCATTGTTTTGACCAGACCACTTTTAATTTCTAAATTTATCCACTGTCAGAAAGATGGCTTTGCTACATTTAAAAAGTCTAATGATAGAAGGAAGGAAAGAAAGAAAAGAAGGAAGGAAGGAGGAAAGGAAGGAAGGGAGGGAGGAAAATGAAAGGAAGAAAGAAAGAAAGAAAGAAAGAAAGAAAGAAAGAAAGAAAGAAAGAAAGAAAGAAAGAAAGAAAGGA
>NC_041228.1:42331855-42334360 GCF_002837175.3 Physeter macrocephalus
AAGAAAGAAAGAAAAAGAAAAGAAAGAAATGAGAGAGAGAGAAAGAAAGAAAGAAAGGAGAGAGAAAGAAAGAAAAAGAAAATAAAAAGAAAGAAAGAAAGAGAAAGGGAAAGAAAGACTGGAATGAAATATACATACATGTAAGTTTATATGCATAGAAAAATCTGGGAGGGCAAACATCAAAACATTTCAGTGTTTACCTGTGAGATGTGAAATTATGGATGATTTCAATGTTTAATTTTTTTATTCTCCATGTTTCAGATTTTCTACAGGAAACAAGAATTATGCTTACAATCAAATGTCTGTCTGTCCACCTGTTTATCTGTATAGATTTGTTTTCCCTTGAAAGGCTGGAATATGGTGGACTCATGAATGAATGGTAGGGGGCAGGGCTAGGGGTCCTTTGAGGCAATATAAATGTAGCAGGAAAATGATGCTAAAGATGGAGAGCAAGCATAAGGATGACACCAGGTCTAGGCCCACAAGGAGCTGTTTGGCTAAGACAGTTAAGGCAGCAAAAGCCATGGCCCTGGAGTTCATGACGGACAGCGAGGCGACTGGCTCTCTTTCATACAACTTGGTTTTAACTCAGAAGCAAATAGATCTTCCGTCCCTTCCACACTCAAGGCATCCTGAGGAAAGAGCAGGGGTTCTGTAACACGGTGTGTGGAGAAAGGCAACCTCACTCCTTGGTTGGCTTTTAGTTATTGTGGTGTGCAGCAAGTTTGGTGGATCCACTGAGGATATTATCTTGATGTGACTAAAGTAGTCCCAACAAAATGGATAAGTGGCTTAAAATGATTCCTGCAAACAACCGGTATGAGCTCAAGGGAACACCAAAGATATGGCAGAGCTGGTGCTTCTCCAACTCTGAGAACAAGCTCTCTGTCAGCCACATGGAGGTAAAAACAAAATCGAATCTGGCGAGAAGTTGGTCACACACAGTTAAAATTATCAAAAGGGCTATTTGAAATATGGATTTACGTCCACAACCATTAACAATATAAAGAACTGTAAGGAAGTATTATGCCTCAAGATATTAGCCTATGATAATATGAAGCCATCATGATTGTCAACACATTTAAAAAGTGAGCATTCAGAACATTATTAATAATGGTATAATTATAATGAGAGCAAAGGAGGTGAATAACATTAATAAAATAAAGTGTAAGATCCATTTCAATGTAGTCAATACATCATCTTTATCTCATCATTTTTAAATTTCTGTTTTTATGCCTGTTGTAATAGTACATGTATAGAACTGCATACATGTATAGAAATATACCTGAATAGAAACATATGACATATACTGATGGGGTGCCCAGTGCGATATAGGACAGGACAGTGGATGGCACCCAAGTGACCACCCCGATGATCAGACACTTGATCTCACATGTATCCACTGACAGGAGAAAAAAATTATTAGGCTTAAAACTATGAGTCTGGGAGATAATGAGATCTATCACTCGAGCTGTTCACACTTAGGGTAAATAGATGGTTATTTGATTATGTTGTAGAGGGATTCAAGTAGCCTTTGGAGAATTAGATTAGATGACTTTTAAAGACCTTTTAATCCTAAATTCTATATTCTCATGATTCTTCTGTTTCCAATGTATTTTGGGTCAACTTCTTTCAACAAGTTTATCTTACTCTGCCTTTTATTATATTGATTTATGTATGTGTTTGTCTTATGTATGTATTTGTCTCTTCTGGTAGATTAAATTTTTTGAGGGCAGAGTTTACTTTGTATTACTGGTTGTATCCCCAAATTACCTGAAACCATGTTTTGCAAATTGGAGGCATTCAATAAATGCTTGCTAATTTAAAGAGTGAAATGTTATCATCTTTAATAAAGCAAAAATAGTGTCTGACTGTTTGGGAGATAAAGTAAATCAAAATCCAAATAAAGCAGTAGAGTAAGCTGTTCAGAGGTCTCAGATCATTTTTGATATTGAATACAGATCAATTTCAGCATTGAATGAACCATCGTTTATTAAAATGTTGTCCTTGTGCAAAGAGGGTAGGGGCTGCCTCATCACAACAGGTTGTGGCATTGCATGATGTTTTGCTCTCCCGGTGATTATCAATCCATACGTATTTATTGAGCAGTTATCCTGTGTCAAGAGCTGTGTTGTACACTGTATTATAATAAATATTAATATGGTTTCTATTCTCAAAGAGCCCAGAATTCAATTCAGGAGACAAAGGAGAAGGCGTGCTCATGAAGCAGAGAATGCTGGAATACAAGATATTACCATGTTATAAATTGGTTTCAACTGAACGCTCTGTTGCTCAGGGACAGGAGGGTCCCTGTGGGCTGGAATGATTGGGGAAGGCTTCTTGGGATAGAATGGCTTTGAGCAGGGCTTTGAAGGCACCAGCTGCTTTGGTGTCTGGCAAGAACGGTATCCCCCATCAAGGATCAGCCCTGGGCTTCCCTGGTGGTGCAGTGGTTGAGAATCTGCCTGCCGATGCAGGGGATACGGGTTCGTGCCCCGGTCCGGG
>NC_041228.1:42334540-42344324 GCF_002837175.3 Physeter macrocephalus
GCAGGGGACACGGGTTCGTGCCCCAGTCCGGGAGGATCCCACATGCCGCGGAGCGGCTGGGCCCGTGAGCCATGGCCGCTGAGCCTGCGCGTCCAGAGCCTGTGCTCCGCAACGGGAGAGGCCACAGCAGTGAGAGGCCCGCGTACTACCAAAAAAAAAAAAAGATCAGCTCTTTTTTTGTGATCCATTTGGACATTTGCTGTTAGAATTCTGGGGTAAAATTCAGGCCACAAATCAGAGAGTTTCTTTGTGATCAGAAACATTGACAATATGCTTTGTTGCCATCATAAAGCCCCCAACTCAGTGTTTTTATCTATAACTGTGACAAATTATGGTTGACCTGGTGTTGAAAATTCCTTCCAGCTGTAAAATATCTGTAATTCCATGAGAAAAGAAAATCTCCTGAGAGAAAGACGGATCCAGGGCACTTGGCCTTGCAGATGGTCTGTCTAGGTATAGCCTGAAGAAAGCAACAAAGCCCTAGGGATACGTGGAGAGCACAGCTGGGTGAGGAAACGAAAGCACTATGCTTGGGCTTCGTGCTGCGGGCGACTCCAGCATGGATGGCCCTGCTGAGGCTGCTTAGCAGGCTTGTCCTTGTGAACATGGACTTGGTTCTCACCTGTCTTCGTGGAAGCTGCAGTCCTGCAGCCACAAAGAGAATTGATTTGGTTTCGTCCTTCATCAAATCCATCTTGGCTGCTAAGAAGAGCTCAGAGACTCTCAAATGACAGTGCTAGAGAAATGCTTTGCCATTAACGGGTCAAGAGAGAAAGTGACTGTGAGCTCAAGACATAGGACAAGTAGAACTCAGTAAAGCTGTAACATCTTTTCTATTTGTTGTTACCGAGGATGAGGACGGCTACATAGGAAACCAACTATCAGAGACATTTGTGTATTGCTTTTCATTTTTTCACTTAACACATACTGATTGAGCAAAATTTACTCATTTATGTAACTGTTCATCAACTCAGTAATTCAACGACTTTATATGGATGCTCTAACACATCAGGCATTGTGCAATATGTTTGCAGTGTGGAGACCAATACCACCCTGTCCTGACCCCTAGGAGATGGCAGCTTATGGAAACGCAGGAGAGGATGCAGCAATTATAATGTACTGTGACAAGTGGATGCCAAGGTAACACAGAGAGCAGATACTGGTAGCTCATGGTTGGGAATCAGGGAAAATGTCAGGGATGTGAAGCCTTGGTTAAATCTGCAAAGTCTGAGAGGTGGGATGGGAGAAGAGAACCCAGGAAAAAGGATCAGCTTAGGCAAAGGCACAGGGGTGAATATGGTGAGTTCTATGAAATTCATTTACTTGACAAATATTTATCGAGCCTCTCTTATGTGCCAGGCACTGGGTTGAAGCATGGAACCCAACAGACAAAGTCCCTTCTCTTTATGGAGCTAATATTCTAGCAGGGCAGACAGACAAGAAATAATAAACATAACAAATAAGTATGCAGCATGTTAGAAAGTGAGACGTACACAAAAAAGGAAAGAAAGAAAAAGCAGAGCAGGGTAGTGCGGATGTGGAACACCCAGGATAGTTTGACGCTTCTAAAGGGCAGGTGCAAGTAGGAGGTAGCTGGGAACAACCTTGAGCTGCTTCTCTTCTTAACTTCCGGGTTGCTCCTTCCCAATCCATCTTCCAAACTTTTTCTGGAGTGAACTTCCTGAAATTGATCTTATCAGTCCTCTGATTAGATCATTCAGTGGCTGCTCACTGATTTCAGTTTCATTTCTGAACCCCTTAGCAGGGCACATGTGGTCTAACCTCTGCTCACCTCAAGTCACTTCTCCCGGGGCTGTGGATGTCTATTGACTGCCTCCCCATCATCAACTTCCCCCTTCATACTTCCTCTCCGCCCAGCTTCAAGTAGAAGCCAATTCACTTATTCTATACCTTGAGCAGAGTAACTGGTTGTGGGGGTATCAGATCTAAAGAGATCCAATGAGGCTTGTGCCTGGAATCTGGGCATTTTTCCTGCTCTGGACCACGTCGTATATAGACATGAGACCTGGAACTGGGGTAGACATTTTAGCAAAACCCTCCGGAAGATAAGTTGAAAGATGGAGGTTAGAAGAAAGAGACTAGTAGAGAGCCTGAGCCAGAGCCCCAGAGACATAGATGACATATGAGCCCTACATCAGTGGTAATTGACGCAGCCTCATCACCACCGGGCAATGGGTGAGAAATGCAACTTCTCAGCCCCCATCCCAGACCTACTGAATCAGAAACTACAGGGTGGAGTCCAGCAATCTGTGTTTTAACAAGTCCTGTAAGAGATTCTGATGCTCTTTAATGTTTGAGAAATACTGACCTACAGCAGTTACTTAAGCCTATAAATCTGCTTTCTAGTTTAAGTCAGTCTGAGTTGGATTTTCGGTTACTTGTGTCACTCGCACAGTCCTACTGAACAGGTAGGACTCAGGTGGTGTGAAGACAAATGCGACTTCATTTGTGTCCCTCACTGCCCTGTAAACCTGTTCAGTGTGGGCAGTCTCCTTACCACTAGGAGAAAATTTGGGCAGGCCCCATAACTTTTCCATTCTTTTTTTCCCCTGTATTTTGTATATTGTGGCAAAATATGCATAATCATAAAATAAACATTAAATTTACCATTTTAACTATTTTTAAATGTACAGTTCAGTGGCATTAACTACTCACACTGTTTGTAACCATCATCACCATCTACCTCCAGAACTTTTATATCTTCCCAAACTCAAACTCTGTACCCATTAAAAACTAATTGACCATTCCTACTACCCTCAGCCCGTGGTAACCTCTGATCTACTTTCTGTCTTTTTAAATTTGCCTGTTCTAGATAGCTCATATAATTGGAAATGGAAAATATTTGCCCTTCTGTGACTTGCTTACTTTGATTAGCATAATGTCTTCAAGGCTTGTCCATTTTGTAGCATTTGTCTAAGTTTCATTCATTTTTAAGGCTGAATAATATTCCACTAGATGAATACAAGACAGTGGCCAAGATGGCAGAGTGGGAAAACCCTGAACTCATCTTCCAACAGACACATGGAAAGATGTTCAACATCACTAATCATTAGGGAAACGCAAATTAAAACCACAATGAGATACCACCTCACACCTATCAGAGTGGCTATCATCAAAAAGACAACAAATAACAAGTGTTGGCAAAGATGTGGAGAAAAGGGAACCCTCGTGCTCTGTTGGTGGGATTGTAAATTGGTGCAGCCACTATGGAAGATAGTGTGGAGGTTCCTCAAAAAATTAAAACTAGAACTGCCATGTGAGCCAATAATTTCATCTCTGGACATTTACCTGAAGAAAACAAAAACATTGATTTGAAAAGATGTATGCGCGGGCTAAAAAAAAAAAAAAAAAAAGATGTATGCACACCATGCTCATTGCAGCATTATTTACAATAACTAAGATATGGAAGCAACCTAAATGCCCATCCATAGATGAATGGATAAAGAAGACGTGATGTATATTTACAATGGAAAATTACTCAGCTATTTAAAAAAAAAAGAAATATTGCCATTTCCCACAAAATGAATGGATCTAGAGGGCATTATGCTAAGTGAAATAAGTCAGACAGAGGAAGACAAATACCATATGGTCTCACTTGTATGTGGAATCTAAAGACAAAAACAAAAGACAAAGCAAAATGAAAACAGACTCATAGATACAGAAAACAAAGGGATGGTTGCCAGAGGGGAGGGGAGGAGGAGGGCAAAATAGGTGAAGGGGATTAAGAGGTACAAACTGCCAGTTATAAAATAAATCAGCCAAATGGATGTAATAGGTAGCAAAAGAAATATGGTCAATAATGTAATAATTTTGTAGGGGGACAGATGGTTACTACCATCTTATTGTGGTCATCATTTCATAATGTATGCAAATGCCAAATCACTACATAGGACACCTGAAACTAACATAATATTGTACATCAACTATATTTCAATTTTTAAAATATATTTAAAAAATTTTGCACTTGATGTATATACCACATTTTTTTAATTTGTTGAACGTTTTGGCTTTTTCCACCTTTTGGCTATTTTTATCTTTTTTAAGAATGAACAATACCTTGATCTGTTTAACACAAAACACAGTCCTGATTCAGAAATTAGGAAGCTCATTTCAATACATTAACACTGCAATCTTCATTGAAAGGCAAGACTTTCTAGAGGTCTATCCTCCATACCTGCCAGGTAGGACCTCAGCTCTCTGCACTGGGGTTGTGGAGGAAGGGGTTGGGGCAGCTTCTCCTTCCCTAGATCTTCCTGCCCTTCAGCACTGTTTGTGATTGTAAATCGCACCTGCCCAGGACTAGCTCAGGAAGGAGGGAAGCGGGGGAAGGGAAACCAAGAAGTTCTTATCTGATAGTTTGCACTCTCTGGACCCAACTGCTATATTGCAAAATTTTTTGTGGATTCATCAGAGATTATAGCATCTGGAGGGGAAAGTTACTTTCAAAAGTCAGCCCTCTGCTCTGCAGCCACAGGCTGCCTTGACTCTCTCAGGCAACAGCCAGGCTCCAGTCCATGGTTCCAGCCACTGCTGGAAACCCACATTTGACTCATCTTCTTGGGACGTGGTTAGGGTCAGGACCTCACCAGGCTTTCTTCAGAAAAATTCCTTTATTTAATTAATCTATTTATTTTCATTTAAAAAATACTTATTACAGTAAAAATACATAACATAAAATTTATCATTTTAACCAATTTTAAGCGTACAGTTCAAAGGCATTAAGTGCATTCACATTGTTGTGCAACCGTCATCACCATGTACCTCCAGAAAGGTGACATCTTCCCAGACTGAAACTCTGTACCCAATAAACACTAATTGTCCATTCCTCCTAGCCCCACCCCCAACCCCAGCCAGCATTCTATTTGTTTTGTCTATAAATTTGGCTACTCTAGGAACCTGATATGAGTGGAATCATGCAATATTTGCCCTTTTTGACTGGCTTATTTCATTTAGCATAACGCCTTCAAGGTTCATTCATGTTGTAGAATGTGTTAGAATTCTAATTTCCTTTAAAAGGCCGAATAATGTTTCATTGCATGTATATATCAAATTTTGTTTATCTGTTCATTAGTCAATGGGCACTTGGGTTGCTTTCCCCTTTAGACTATTATAAATAATACTGCTATGAACATGAGTGTACAAATATATTTTTGAGTCCCTAATTTCACTTCAGAGAAATTTTTATCACAAATCCACTTCACAAGTCCTCTCTCACTCTCTGCTCTCTCGCTTTGGGATGAGGGAGGGGATTTTACTGTCCTGAAGTGGGTCCTGGATACTTGGAATATTTTCTCTTGCATCTCAAAGTCTCTGTTAAAATGTACAACTTAAAATCCTGTTATACAACTGAAAACACATGAACTAATGTTAATCTTTTTTTTTAACAGCTTTATTAGAGTATAATTGCTTTACAATGGTGTGTTAGTTTCTACTTTATAGCAAAGTGAATCAGCTATACATACACATATATGCCCATATCCCCTCCCTCTTGCGTCTCCCTCCCTCCAACACTCCCTATCCTACCCCTCTAGATGGTCACAAAGCACCGAGCTGATCTCCCTGCAGCCATGCAGCTGCTTCCCACTAGCTATCTATTTTACATTTGGTGGTGTATATATGTTAATGCCTCTCTCTCACTTCTTCTCAGCTTACCCTTCCCCCTCCCCATGTCCTCAAGTCCATTCTGTAGTCTGCGTCTTTATTCCTGTCCTGCCCCTGGGTTCTTCATAACCATTTTTTTTTTGCCACATCTTCTTTATTCATTTATCTGTTGATGGACACTTAGGTTGCTTCCATGTCCTGGCTATTGTAAATAGAGCTGCAATGAACATTGCGGTACATGACTCTTTTTGAATTATGTTTTTCTCAGGGTATATGCCCAGTAGTAGGATTGCTGGATCGTATGGTAGTTCTATTTGTAGTTTTTTAAGGAACCTCCATACTGTTCTCCATAGTGGCTGTATCAATTTACATTCCCACCAACAGGGCAAGAGGGTTCCCTTTTCTCCACACCCTCTCCAGCATATACTGTTTCTAGATTTTTTGATGATGGCAGTGTTAATCTCTTGTGATAGTTCTTTAAGTATGAGTCATAGTCCTGACTTCAAAGAGGAAAGGAAATGCACAACCATTTAGGAACTGCCAAGTGCTAGGCCTCAGAAAGAGCTTCGTATGTTTCTACGTCATTAAATTTGTGTAAGGACCCTGCCCAATGAGGGCTCTCATCTTCTTTTCAGGCCAAGAAACTCAACTTCAGATAAGACAATTAGCTTAGTGTATGTGAGGTCCCACAGCCAGAAAATGAAATCCAAACACAGGTCTGGTGGTCTGCTAAGCACTTCCATAATCTTTGCACCCTATGCCAGTTTCACTTCTAATGGAGAGACAAAACTGTGAATAAGTAAATTCTAGAGTACTGATCATATGATAAATCTCAGGAAAGGGGAATACCAGTGTGGGCTGTACTGGTTTGAGAGTAGTCTATGCTTAATATTGAACTTGATCTTGAAGCATGAGGAACATTTAGGCGAACAGAAATTAGAAGGGAGGGCATTCCTGGGATAAGGACTATACTAGGCAAATAAAAGGAGGAGGGAATTAGTACAGAATATGTGAGGGACAGAGACTGGACCTACCTCATTAAGGAGATGGTGCCTGTCGAAGAGCAGTAGGAGATAAGTTTAGATCAGAAGAGCCAGAGCACATTAGAACAGAACTGGAAATCCGGCACGGCATAACACATAGAGCATGGGGATAGACTTGGATCACTGCCTGGCCTTACTTGTGAAATCTTGGGCAAATCATTTAAACACACTGATCCTCAGTTTCCTTACCTGTATGGTAGAGACGATCGTACACGTGTTGTAAGCAGTAGTGATGATATTGGGTTGGCCAAAAAGTTCGTTTGGGTTTTTCTGTAACATCTTATGGAAAAACCCAAACAAACTTTTTGGCCAACTCAATGTATGTATAAAGTGTTTGTCCCAGACCTGGCACATAATAAGTGCTCGATATACGGTAGAGGCCTTTGCTACCATCACCATCATTATTGTCCTCATCCGCACGTTAGACGGTAGGGAAGCAACGGATATTCTTAAACATAGGAGTGGCTGAGCAGAGGTGGTGTTTTAGGAAGACCTGTCCGCAACAGAATGCAGTCTGATTGCTGAGGGTGATGTTGGAGGCAAAGGGGACTGTCAGAGGACCCTCAGCTTACTGGGGTGTGAAACCAAGGGCTTGAGCAGGTGGAAGGAACTGGAAAGAAGAGGGAAGAGCAAACTAGAGGTTCTTTGAAGAAAGAGATGGCAGAGCTGTCAGAATCCTGGGAGTGACGTACCAGGGAGAGAAAAGATTCTAAAACAACAGCACGCTTTCTAGTAAGAGGGATGAGGAGGAAGATGGGAACACCAGTGCTGTGAACTAAAACTAAGGAAGGAGAGCTGATTGGGGAGTGGAAACACCACGGGGGAGCGGCTATGGTCAGTTCTGGGCTTGTTGAGACCTTAAAGTAAGACAAAACCATACATGCGGTGAGCGGGAACTGATACCAGAAAAAGTGAGGAAAAAAACAGAGTATCTGAGAGAGAGAGCAAAGCAAGAGTCAATTAGGGTTGAATGAACTGGCAACAGTACTCTTCATACAAAGAATTCTTGTTGTCTGAAGCCAATAACAGAAAAACAGTGCACTTGTTTGTACTGTGGGAGCAGCCGCAGAAAGCCGGGAACCACGAGATCCTGCAAGGCTGTCCTTTGCCTACTTGGCCCATGGATACTACTGCACTGGGCACAGTGCCAAGTGGTCACTGCTTGTGGCAGAAGGAGGGAAGATGGTGTTATGGGAAGTTGCACATTTCCTCTGCTGGGGAACTCTGAGCCTTTGCCTACACGTACCTCATGTGTCAGCTCACATGACATAAAGGCAATGCAACAGCACTGATCCTAATGCTAGGGTGCTGATATTTGATGTATATTCTGTTGGAAATCCCCTTAACATTTCCAGGTTGCTAGGATACTCTTCAGAACCACTCAGAACTTTGCATGTCTTGAAAGTGTTCACGTAGATCCCCCAAGACTTTAACTGTGACCCACTATATTTAAAAACTAAAGTGGAATTCATCTGATTTAGCAACAGTCACAAGGTTTTATCCTTTGTGTTTTTTAAAAAATCGTATTTCAGCAAAATTTACCTAATGCATGAGTTATTCTCGGAGTAAAGGGTTTCTTTTCAATTCAAATCATGTCTGATTTTTTCTATGTGAATCACAATGTTGATCATTATTCCAAGGAACAAAAGCATCAGCATGTAGGTACATTTATTATTTGAGTGAAATGGCGTATGCATCATTAGTTGAATCCTAGATATGGCTTCCATTTTATTGGTATTCTGAATTCAAGCAGATTCTAAACTAAAGTATTACATTTTATACAAGCAATACAGTATCACCAGAAGTGCCTTCTGGATAGGAAGGGGAGAGTCAGGAAGAGATTTTATTCTTGCTTCTGTTTTGGGACTATGCAGATCAGATGTCCAGTGCCAACTTGACAACAAAGTTCAAACCTGAAATTGTCATGCCACTAGCTTTTCTGTTTGGCCCATGTTGCATTATCATGAGCTGGTAGCCCTGGTGATTTTTCTCATAGAATTTAAATAATAAAATTTACGATTTACTGATGATGCCCCTCCTATGTTCCCCCAACCTTCTCTAACACAGAAACCCTGCGGTGTGTTTAATTAGCATTAAATCGTCAGTTCTATGAAGAAGAGACCACAACATCTGCTTCATTTACCATTGTAGCCCCAGTACAGTTCCTGTGTCAAATTGTGACATGCATCCAGTACATATTTGAATATCTAAACCCATGAATGATGGCAACAAGCTGGTTCATTTGACTAGTTACATGAAATGCTAAGATATGTTTCTTGATTGAGTCATTACAATTTTTCCCATCACCTATTGTTTTACCTTAGACTCATAGAAACTTAAAGTTATAGAGGTCTTATAAGTCATGTAGTGCAGTGGTTTTCAACTTTAAATGCACACTGGAAGCATCTGGGAGCTTTACAAAAGACCAGTGCCTGGGTCCCACCACCAGAGATTCTGATGCAATTGGTCTGGGATGTGGCCCAAGTGCTGGGAGTTCTAAAAGCTTCTCAGGAGACTCCGATGAGCAGTCAAAGTTCAGAGGCATTGCTATGTTGCAGCCTTTTAGAGATAAGGCAGTTGAGGTCCAGAGAGACTAACTGACTTGCCCCACATCACAGAGTTAGCTAGTGGCAAAGGAGGGAAACCCAGGTGTCCTGGCTCTCAGATCAGTGTTCTTCCCACTTATACCTGTGTTTTTCAATCTGGACTCACTCACAAACCATTTACTCTATCATTCAATATTTTCCCTTAAAGGGACTCCTTTTTTAGCATTTAACTGATTTGTCTTAAAAGAAAATTTTATATCATTTGATAACTGGAAAATCTGTTTCACTTGCTATACATAGATGAGAACTAAAAATAAAAATGTTACTAAGTTTTAGCTCGATGAAGTTGCCTGCTGAAGACTTTCAGCCTGAAACTTGTTCTCTCCCTGAAAAGAACAGCAAGAAACAGGTAACTATCATTAAGTTGAGGCTTTCTCCTTAACAAGAGGATTGAAAGGGAATTGAAATGGAATGACCAGACATAGAGAACGGAGATTAGGTTTGACATAAATACACTACCAAGTGTAAAATAGATAGCTAGTGGGAAGCAGCTGCATAGCACAGGGAGATCAG
>NC_041228.1:42344381-42355101 GCF_002837175.3 Physeter macrocephalus
ACGTGGGGGGGGGGGGGGGGGGGTGGGGGGGGGGGGAGGTCCAAGAGGGAGGGGATATAGGTATACATATAGCTGATTCACTTCATTGTACAGCAGAAACTAACACAACAGTGTAAAGCAATTTTACTCCAATTAAAAAAAAAAATAGTGGTCTTCAAGAATCAGAAAACAGGATATGAAATTCCGTGAAAGAAAGATGACACTTGCTCCCTCTTCTCCCAGAGGGCAGAATCATTCATTCATTCATTCATTCATAAAAAAAGAAATGAAATGGAATGACTTTTTAACTATATGAGTCAAATAATACATTTTAGAAGAATGAATGAATTCTTTTATTAATTATAGATTCCGTGTCCACATAGCACCTACAACTGCCTCAAAGGTCAAGGTGGGCCACATCACATCCTCTCTGAAATCCCATGACGCAGGCGTAATCGGAGCCACAGCTGTTTTGCAGCTTTCTCTGCAATGGCCGTCTAATCAGAGTGGTTAAAGACCAAAATATGTTAAGGGTAGAATTCTGGCATAAAAGAAATTGTATATAAAGGGGAGAAAAGAACAACACAGCATATTCTTCTGATACGCCAAAAAAGGAAAAACTCACCAAGAATTTCTCTTACTGGGTTTAAAGCTCTTTCAAATTTTTCAGTTATCAAGTTCTGATGCAGATTACAAACTGGTATATTTACTAAGTGCTCTCTCCAGGCAGAAAAAGCAAAAACACTGGGTGGAATGAAAATAGAAGATAAAAAGTGGATGGAAGACCCTGCTGAATTCTCAGCTAAGTCAAACCTGATTAGACCACATTTTCTAAAGCAAATGTTTATTTTCTGAGGCAAAAGTTAACCTTATCAGACACACATGGCATGGACAGTGGAATGGGACAAATTATGAGGGACACAAGCCTGATGTCTGTTTCCTCAAGCATTATTCCATACCGAGGAAACGTTTGCTGGAACAATCCTTATGTTCTCCATAGCATTTGAACTTATAGGCACTCATCCAGTTTCTTTCTTGGAGGCTGAAAACGTCTTTGTCTACTTTGTGCTGTTTAAAAGTTGTCTAATCAACGTTGGCCTAATGCTCTGTCCTTCCTGCTGAAGAGTCAGCTGGGATCTTTGGTTCCATCAGGGGGTAAGTTATAATACAGCCATTTTCCTTTCAACACACTGGCTGGGAAATCTCCCCTGCCAGGAACTAAAAGGCTTTAATTTTATGAATCATCAAAGCTTTTTCTTATACATGATGTAGAATAACCTTTTCTTTTCAGAAGGTCTAATCCCACAGCCTCCCAGAAATCAAGATGTCACCAAATGGCATGTGCGTGGAGCTCAAGAATAACAAAGGCGAGCGCTATTCAAGGCCAAGCTGCGTCTTGCAGTCTTGCATAACACCCGGTGTTAGAAAACCTCGACCCATAAAACACTCACCTACTTTGTGGAGTTTAAATAAAGCAGAATGGTGTTCCTTTTTAAAGAAGTGCTTTACAGTTATCTTCCTGTCAGAATTTCAATTATTCTATGACTCAGTGGGTATATGTCTAGCTTTTTTTTAATTCTTTTTTTGGGTAAGAATGTGAAGAAGTTTTTCGGAGAAGTTTGTAAAGGAGACGTTTATATAACAATGCTAAGCTGCATCAAATACAAATACCGCTTATGTCATTATTGGAAATACAATGTTTTAAAAGTAATGTTTTAAGAATTGAGCCTTATCTATAAAAGTGAACAACATTTTCTTTGGTGCATTTGAAAACATGGTAGTTCACTTAGGAATTAACTGACATTTATGGCAGAGTTGAGGTTCTTCAATATTCACCTGTCTCAGTCCTTCGGATTCAGACTTCCATATTAGAAGATAAATCAGGCTGAAATTTCTTACATGCAAGGATTCATTTTTCCTGGTTTTCACAAAACCTACGCGTCTGTCCTCTCTCTCACCTATAGCATAGCCTGGCCAGCTGTTCCCTATACCCACATCCACCTCTGGACACACAGCTGGACTACATTCCCAGCCCTTCGTGCAGATTGACACGGCCTGTGACTAGTTCTGGCCAGCAGAACGTGGACAGAAGTGGTGCGCTTTTCCGGCGTGGCCCATAGAAACTCCCTGTGACACCTGAATCCATCACCAAATGGCCAAACATCCAGGGAGGACGCTGAGGCCGAGTCACAAGCTGAATGGCCATGGGCCAACCACAAACACGCACAACACTGAACTCTGAGTCTGAAATAAGCTTTCATTGTGTTAAGTCACTGAGAGTTTAGAGTTTTTCATTGTTTTTAACAGTAACAACCTATACATCACTGTTGTCTTTTCTTCTCTCTTTCCATCTCCTGCTCTCCTCTTTCCTTCGCTCGTTCCTACTGTCTCTCTTTATCGTGTGATTAGGTCTTTCCGATTTAATAACTAAACCAAATTGCTTTTATTGGATTTGCGATTAAGGCCTTAACAGTGTTGAAATAATAAATTATTTTTATTATAAATTATAATAAATTATAAATTTATAATTTATTTATTATAATTTAATAAATAAAATTTATAAATAATTTATAATTTATATTTATAATTTATAAATAAATTATATTTATATGTATTAATTATATTTATATTTATAATTTATATATTATAATTATATTTATAATTTTTAAATAAATTATAAATAAATAAATTATAATAAATAAATATTTTTATTATAAATTATAATAAATAAATATTTTATTATAAATTATAATAAATAAAATAAATTTATTATAAATTAGAAATTATTTTTATTAGAAATTTATTTTTAAATAAATTTCTCTCAATTAATTTAATTGGGAGAAAAACTTCAATCAATTCAACTTTTCAAAAAGCGTACAATATTTAGGATAATTTTTATTAAACAACTGAGTAAACAGTGAACATTTTATCTCATTTAGAAATCACATGAGAGCCTCAGGGTAAGTTATCTTAATGCTAACGACCCAGCAGATGTGTACGTGACAACCATCTTCTAATGAGGAAAACCGGCGTCCATGCACTTGGAAATAGACATAACCTTATGTTCTCAGACAACTCTATTTGAATGTCACTGTGACTTCCAGTGGGCAAGCATGGGCACTGTCACATCAGGCAGGCCAGAAAAAACACTAGTACTACATATGACCACGTGAGGCTTCCAAAAGAATTAGAGTTTCAAAGTGGCTTTTAGAAAATCCAAAATGAAAACTCCGATCTGATCTTGTGTAAGCTGCTTTCTTTCAGACTCAATATGGCAATTAACCCTCCTCCTTCTTTTTTTGCTCCGAGTTGGTGATTCTCAAACTGGGCTCAGGGAAGCCCATTTAGAGGTTATCTCAAGAAGTAGGCTCCAGGCAACTCACTCCAGATTTGACCAGAAAAGCTTTATTTTGATCTGTTTTGCAAATTGGGTTTCTGCATAAGCATTTATTTTTGTGTGTGAGTGGAGAAGATTCTTTTGCTTTAAAGCAAAAAAACATTGTTTCATATGTTCTACCGGGATATGACATCCACTCTCAGAGTTTTAGTCACACAAATGTCCAAAGATGTCCAAATCTGAACCTCTAGCACATCATCCCACTTGTATTTCACCACCTCCGCTTGCTGGATGCCTCATAGCCACCTCTTCACAATATTCCTGAAATAGAATGCATTATCCTGCCTACCCTCTTCCTGCATTAACGACATAGCCTCTACCTGATTACTCAACAGAAAGCTCTGAATCATCCTGACCCCCTTTCCTTTTCCTCGCCATATCCCAGCAGTCGTTTAGTCCAGTTTGTAAACTGTCCTAAGTATCCATTGAATATGTCCTTCCTCTCCATCCTCGTTGCCACGGCCTTAGTGTAGGGCCTCGTCCTACTCCTTCTGGACCATCACAATAGTCCCCAGTGGCTCTCATGTTACTCTGCCCCGACTGCACTGATTTTTCTGAAATACAGTAGAAACCATAATAGTTAATATTTATTTTTAGCTTGGCGGTTAATAAAACGCTTTCATGTACATTGTCATGTTTAAGTATCACCACACTCCAGCAAGAAGACATTGTTAGTCTTCATATAGATCAGGCATCCTCAGAAAGTCAAAGAGCTGGTGTTCGAACCCGAGGACTCTGAAGTTAATTCAGATGACATTTACCACACTACCAAACACACATCAGTCCTTGGCTTCAATTCCTCACCACTGCCTACAAAAGAAAACCCAGACCTTTTAGCACCTCGAAAACGGCTCGCTCTAATAGTGCCCCAGGAAGCTTTAGAAGTTAGTAGTAATAGCTAATTTAGTAGTTAACATTCCAGCTCTGGAGTTAGAACACACATTCTAGTGTAAAACCTTGGATAAGTTACATAACCTTTTTAAACCTCAGTTCCTGAATGTGCAATGTAAGGCTAATAATGCAGTTTATCCCACGAGGTTGCTGTAGGGCCTAAGTAAGATTGTACACAGTGAAGTGCTTTACACACTGCCTGTCCCATAGAAAGTGCTCAGTGAAGGTTGGCTGTGGGGAGAAATTTACCAGCCTCTTCCTGCTCTTGTTTACTTTCTATCCTCCACCCTTCAAGCTGCCACACACTCTGCGATGTCCTCCATGAAACCCCGAAAATCCCATGTGGTAAGCCCCCCACCACTTTGTACACACCTCTACAGTTAGATACTTGGCTGGGTTATACCACCCGTAAGACCAGGGGTGTAATGTTCCCTGGGGCTGGTCACTAGGTCTTGGAGAAAGTCCCCACAATGGAAGCCTCTTCCCACAAGCTCTCCTAGGTCTCTTGCTTTAGGTGTCTTTGCTCTGCCTCTCCCCCCACCCCTGGCACTTCTGACATCAGAGTTGTTCTCCAGGCTTGCCTGTGCCCCGGCCGGCTAGCCCTGCTGTCTAACTCCGGCAGTTCGATGGCTATCTGACCTCAGCTCTGTGTCAGCACAGTTGTTCCTCGTCGGTGCAAAGCTTTGGCATCTGGTCTGGGTTCCTTCTGGCATCTGACCTCCCCCTTCTAGCTTTTCCGAAGCTGATGACTCCCAGGGTCTGACCCAGAATGGGTCAGATGGGACGATCATGAATCTTATCACACTGTTTTGTGTTGTTTGTCTTGTCTTTGATCTTGGTAGGTCCTCCACAGCACCTAGTTTAGAATAAACAATCAGTGCTTGTTGCCTGAATATGAGACAGGCTGGGACCTGCGACCCTTTGCTGCAGTGCTGGCACCTGGACAAATGTCTCCTCAAACAACAAAATGTAAAGAAACTATAAGGGACTAAAAACAACTGTGTGCATGCCCAGTTGGGGCAAATTATGGACAAGAAGATACAAAAAGACAAACAAACAAACAAACAAACCCTAACTGCCACTTCTGAAGAGCCGGGAGCAAAAGCGGGGTACTGTGCATGACCCCTGCACACAACACTACCAAAGGGGTGAGCAAACCACCTAAGCTACCTCTTCAGCCAGACCCCTGGACAAGCCCCTACCCTCACCCTAGATAAGGAACAAGCTCACCCCACCCCCGCCCCCCAGGGAGTGAGCAAGTAAGGAAACTTGTTGCTTGTTTTTGCTCCCCCCTGCTGTAGCAGAGGTCCCAGTAAAGCTTTGCCTGAATTTCTTGTCCGGCCTCATCAATTTCTATTGATTAAGGAGGTCAAGGACCCTGGTCGGTAACAAATAGACTATTCTTTCCCAAACGAGTGGCTGTGAGTCTTGGGAACTCCTGATATATAGGTTCTTAAGACCACCTAGAGGCATCTGACAGCGAACTCAGTCTTCTGAAACCTCTCAAACACCACAACATTCAGATCAGTGGGAAGTACACCTAACTGTGGTCATACCTGAGGGTTTTATCCCCAGTGGAATTAAGAAAAGCATTCCACCTGTAAAGTGTTTTTTTTCTTATTTTTGTCCATTATGTAATAATAAGCTTCATTTTATGTATTTTCAAGATTGACCGCTTTTTGCCAAGCACTGTGTTGATAGTAATTCCTCGCAACTGTACATAAATTCCTTGAAAGAAGTCTTATCTTTGTGTACTGTTTCCTTTTGGTGGCACCTTGTTGAGCAACTTTATGAAAAGTGCATGCCACAAAATGTTTCTTAAGTTGAAATACACTGCAGTTTTCCAAGTTTTGTAGCTGAACAATATTCCCATTTTGTGTTTGATTCAGTTATTGTGGCTTTCATTGGATATACTTTTTTAAACCACTGAGCATTATTTCTTTTTTAAATCTGTAAAACAAAAAAGTTGCCTAAATCATCACTGTTTCTTCTCAACTCCAGCTATCTGTAGTGTATAGTTAAAAACCCTGGTGTCTCCCTGTCTCGAATGGTCTCAGAGTTAATCAACAAAGATCCTAAAATTCTATTGGTTTACTAAAAATAAGAATACACTTTGAAATTATTAAAATTTTAAAACATATACTTTAGAGAAATGCAAAATAGTGCAACAATGAGATACTACATTTTGCCTACTTATTACTTAAAAACATATACTTTAGGGAAATGCAAATTAATGCGGTGAGATACTGTTACCAAGTCCAGGCTCACTCTACGACAGGCCAATGAATTGGAGACGAGTTGTTGAGGCAAGGAGCACGACTTTAATTCGGAAAGCTAGCAGACCAAGAAGATGGCAGACTAGTATCTCCGCAAACCATCTTTTTGGAGTCTGGATGCCAGTTTCCTTTATAGAACAAACAGGGGGAGGAGATGAGGAAGTAAAGTAAAAAGGTCATAAGTTTTACAAACATCCCCTGGAATGGACAGCCTCGGGGAGGGGATGTGTTAATGTTAATTTCTTCTTTCCTACAGCCATCCACAGGTGGACAGGGTCCGGATGTTTCCCTGAACAAAGGCATTTTGGTTTAACATTCAAGCAGAGGGGCAGGGTTCCCTGAGGCAGGCCATTATGTATAGACAGTATCCTTTTAGTGAACAAAAGCAATGGGACGCAAGGGTTAAAGTAAAAAAAAAAAACAAACAGATCCAACATGTAGTCAGATTTGGCTCTTCCCTGTTAAAATAGCACAAATTGCCTACCAAAAAAAATGATTATCCCCAATGCCAGGAATATTATCAGACACCACTGGTAGGAATGTACAACCATTATGGAGGACAATTTCCCGATATGTATCACCAGACTTAAAAATGCATATTTAAAAAATGCATATAAACTCTGAACCAAACATTATTCTTCTAAGTTTCTCCTAAAGAAATGATCAAGGATAGATGCAAAGCTTCATTTTTTTTTCACATCTTTATTGGAGTATAAATGATTTACAATGTTGTATTAGTTTCTGCTGTACAACAAAGTGAATCAGCCATATGTATACATATATCCCCATATCTCCTCCCTCTTGAGCCTCCCTCCCTCCCTCCCCATCCCAACCCTCTGGGTGGTCACAAAGCTTCGAGTGGTTTTGTGCTATGCAGCAGCTTCCCACTAGCCATCCATTTTATATTTGGTAGTGTATATATACCAATGCTACTCTCTCACTCCATCCCAGCTTCCCCTTCCCCCTGTGCCCTGATGTCTGTTCTCTACATCTGCATCTTTATTCCTGCCCTGCCCCTAGGTTCATCAGTACCGCTTTTAAAAATTCCATGTATATGCATTAGCGTACGGTATTTGTTTTTCTCTTTCTGACTTACTTCACTCTGTATGACAGATTCTAGGTCCTTCGACTTCACTACAAATAACAATCTCATTCCTCTTTACGTCTGAGTAATATTCCACCGTATATATGTGCCACATCTTCTTTATCTGTTCATCTGCTGATGGGTGATACCTCATAGTAGTTTTGATTTGCATTTCTCTAATGATTAGTGATGCTGGGCATCTTTTCCCGTATTTTTTGGCCATCTGTATGTCTTCTTTGGAGAAATGTCTGTTTAGGTCTTCCGCCCATTTTTGGATGGGGTTATTTTTGTGATATTGAGCTGCATGAGCTACTTGTATATTTTGGAGACTAATCCTTTGTCAGTTGCTTCATTTGCAAATATTTTCTCCCATTCTGAGGGTTGTGTTTTCTTCTTGTTTATGGTTTCCTTTGCTGTGCAAAAGCTTTTAAGTTTCATTAGGTCCCATTTGTTTATTTTTGTTTTTATTTCCCTTACTCTAGGAGGTGGGTCAAAAAGGATCTTGCTGTGATTTTTGTCACAGAGTGTTCTGCCTATGTTTTCCTCTAAGAGTTTTATAGTGTCTGGCCTTACATTTAGGTCTTTAATCCATTTTGAGTTTATTTTTGTGTGTGGTGTGAGGGTGTGTCCTAATATCATTCTTTTACATGTATCTATCCATTTTCCCCAGCACCACTTATTGAAGAGGCTGCCTTTTCTCCATTGTATATTCTTGCCTCCTTTGTCAAAGATAAGGTGACCATATGTGCATCGGTTTACTTCTGGGCTCAAAGCTTTAGCTGAATGGTAGTTTTCAATCTTGAGATTGGAAAGAAATGAAACAAATGTTTGCAGATTGGCTGAAATGCCATTTCCCCAACAAGTTGGACAGATCTTTGGGGCGATTGTTCTGTAAGTATCGTAGGCTGGGCAGACAGTAGGTCAGAAACTCACACAGACTCTTTCTGGAGCTCAAGTCTCGGGGCTGAATCCCACGGGGGTTAGGCTGGGCAGGGCCCTTTTCCTTTATCCCCTCCCTGGCTTCGTTATGTGACAAACCAGAGGGAACTGAGCATCTCAAAATCTGAACCAGAGGTTTGAGGAAGAAGAGCCTGGATGAGGTAAGGGAGCCGAGGAGAGGAACAGAGGTAAAAAGCTAGAAGGGAGGACAAAAGAGGAGGCCAAGGCAGAGCCACTCCCGCACCCCCTATGAGGGGACGAGCTCCGAGAACAAAAGATGACTGGGTGGAAAAGGAAAGCGCTCTCTTGCGCCACCTTCTGGTAACTATGTGTATATGCACCATGCAGACATTTTCTGCTCATAGACTCTGCTTGCTCTTCTAGATGGTTAGGACACAGTTACCGGATTACAGTAGAAATTGACCAAAAGGTCCAACAGTGGAAGATGGACTGAGAAAATTTTTATAGACTACTGTAGAGGAGGAAAAATAATTTTCCTTTTACTCTTCTAAGTTCTTAGCTGAGACCCCTGTAATAAAGACATTAACAAGAGAAAAACAGGAATTTTATTAACGTATATGTCATGTATACATGGTAGAGACCCAGGGAAAAATGAGTGACTCCTTGAGGTGGATCTTAGAATTCAGACTTAAATACCATTTTAGTAGAGAAAGGGGAAGGGAATGTAGCCCTCTCAGCAGGGAGTGAATGATTTTTAGGAGAGATGGCTGGGCACTTAGAAGAGCAGGTGGGAGGTATGATGATTTGTGGCAAAGCTTGTCTGGTCTCCTCTCCTGTGGTAAAAGTCAGTCTTCCCTGGTTGATGAAACTCCCGGGGAGGGGACTTATCACCATTGAGTTCCTTTTGGAGAATCTGTCTTTAGGCAGATAAAGGGAGTTCAGAGAAAGCCTCTCCCTGCATTTGCTGCTTTTCCAGTAACTACAGATGAAAATTTTAAAAAATATACAAAGCAGCATATTTTGGGGTTGCATACTCTGCTGCCCTTCACTATTTTCTAACATGAAATGCTATTTACAATACGCAGTTGAGTGAAAAAAGCAGGTTACCAAAAAAGTGTGCAGCCATTTCATTGCTGTAAAAACAACACACAAGTCATATATTGTATATATACAGTCAGAAACATGGAAAAAATATGAAATGGTACTCTTTAAGGTGTTAACAGAGTTCTAGGCCCTGGGGTTAGATACAGAAGCAAACAGGACAGACAGAGCTCCTACTTGTGGACCTTTCATTCTTGTGAAGATACACATAACTTAAAAAATAAGCTAATAAATAAATAAATAATATGTGCCGCATACTGTTACCAGTGCTGGGGTTCAAATTTAGTGTACATGACGGGTTGATATGGTCCCTATCCTGATAGAAGTCTCACTCCTTCTGAGGAGGCAGGCAGGAAAACAGGTTAAGTGGATGCCACGATCAGTGCTATGGAAGGCGAAGTGAGGTCGCTGTAGGGCTGAAGGGAAAGGGTGCCTGACCTTATCCTGAGGGTCAGGGAAAGCTTCCTCAGGAGGGAAGTCCAAGCTGACAGCTGGAAGATGAGGTAGGAGTTAGCTGAAATACGGGGGAGCTTTCCAGAAAGTGGCCATTGCAGGTTGGAAGGCCTCAAGGAGGTGGGGAGGTGGGAGAACAGACAGACACGCTGGCTGAATGACAGAATGAGTCATTCCGAGAACCGAGTCTGGGTTCTCTGGTGCTTAGAGTTTGAGTGTGGACAGAGCAATGAGAAGAGAAGAAACTGGAGAAGCAAACAAGGGAAGCCCAAGAAACCATGTTAAGCAGTGTTTGGACTGGACCTTGAGTTACCTCTCAGAGATTATCATGAGTAATTTGAGGGATCAGTAAATGGGGTTAGCCCTAGTATGTTCCTCCTCAGGAGGAAAACATTTTAAAATAATGATGTTGTTAAAATCAATTTCTGAAAAATATTTAATCGCATGGGAATATGTTTATTCTATGTAGTTTTTTTTTTAAAAAAGTAGGCTACAAAACAATGTGTAGCATATAATACCATTATGGAAAAAGGTATAAGTTTGGCATCATTATTTAAAATGCAAAGAAAAATGTCTAGGGGGGCTTCCCTGGTGGCGCAGTGGTTGAGGGTCCGCCTGCCGATGCAGGGGACGCGGGTT
>NC_041228.1:42355413-42359288 GCF_002837175.3 Physeter macrocephalus
CGCGTACCAGAAAAAAAAAAAAAAAAAAAAAAGAAAAATGTCTAGGGAAATACATTATGGTTAAAATGTAATCTGTGCTTATTTATCTCTGGTGATAGAATTTCAGGCGGTTTTTGTTTTCCTATCTTTACACTTTTCTCTATTGCCCAGAGCTTCTTCAAGGAATATATATCATTTTTATGATCAGAAGAGAAAATTTAAATGCATTAGAAGTATGATTTGGAGATAGAGAGCAGTGTCTTAAGGGTCAGAAATCTCCAAGCATCCTAATGATGTGAAAGAGATATAGGCACTGAGTAAAACTCAGAATCAACACTGAGGGTCCATGAGATTTTACTCATTTTTCTGTAACAATTTGAATTGTAATCTGAGCAGCACTAAAGTAAGCTCTGTTTATCTTTTGACAATAAGACATAAATTTCCCTATTGGCAGGTAAATTTCACCTGTACAACTACTCTATATGCACATATTTTTGCATGTCTAATAGTGTCATTTGCATATAATTTAAAATCATAAGTCATGTTGGAAGAATTCTGAGCCATACTGGTTGTACTCAACAAGCAAGGGAAACAATCTAAATTATATCCTGTCTCTATTTAAACTATTATCAGACCAGCAGTGGGTGTCCTGAGGAGGCTTTAATTCCAGCTCTCCATTGAGGGGCCTTGGATCTACCACAGAACTCCATAGGGCTTCAGTTTTCTGATCCACACTTGAGGGAGGTAAGCAACCATTGCTAAGGTCCACTGAAGTCTATGATTTGGGGACTTCTTTTTCCCCATGGTAAAACTTGACAACATCCTAAAAACATTCTACAACTGAGCACTCTTTGGATACTAATAATCTTTATTCTACAAGTTTTACAGAAAAGGAACAATTGTTTTTTTAAAAAGAAATGTTTGAAGCTGCTTTCTCATTCTGGAAGGTGGAAAAGACAAGGCTGATTTTTTTTGTTTGAGAAATACCTGGAAAGAGCTTTTGGGTTATAAAAGGTGGGCTCTGTCTGGCATATTCTAGAAAGAGGTATTTTGACAGAGAACCTAACTGTTCTGTAGGTAAACTAGAGAGATTGCAGATTTGCAGTGGTAAAATGAGTGGTGACTATCAACAGAAGTGGCTTCAGCTGTTATTCTATAACCTCCAGTAGACCCCCCAACCCACTCCAAGTAACATATAATCTAAGTTTTTAAAAACAAGGTGCTTCTAAACAAAGGACACTTGGACAGAGGGTCTTTACCCCTCATCTGCAATCAAATGTTCCTCCCCAAGGCCCTTCCATATAGTCTGAGAGTCACCACTGGCAGAAGAAAAAGGTTTAGGAACCCTGGGGACTCCAAGAAGAAGATAAATGAGAAAAAGATCAGGGTGGAGAGGAAGGTAGGTCTCAGCAGCACACAGCAGGCCAGCGCCTGAAAGTTAAGACAACAATGTAAATTCCCCACAGTGGAGAGCTGGCTGAAGGACTCTGAGAACAAAGCCTAACATTCAACTTGAAGTTGTTTTCTGATCCATGCTATGCTGCAGCCCTTCCTCTGTTATTCCAGATCTGTGGCAAACCGTTAAAACATACAGCTATCTAACAGGGATCAAATGGATGCAAAAAGGTATTAACAGATATAATCAAAGAAAAAAAATCCTCAAAATGAAGATTTGAATCTCCAGAACTAAAGTACACATTCTATTTGAAGAAAATTAATATCAGTATGTTTAACTCTAAGGTAAGTAATTGGACTTTAAAGATAAAATTCTTTAAGCATCCAGGCAGAAAAAAAAGTCACCTACAGAAGAAGAAAGTTAAACTGCCCTCAGACTTCTCTACAACATTATTAACTGTCCAGACATAATGGAAGAGTCTCCAAACTTTGGAAATAAAATTTGACTCAAGGATGTTAGACCTAAGTAACCTGTCTTGAATTCAAAGTTTAAGAGACAAACATCTTCAGACATGAAGGAACTCAGGGTATATGACATACACAACTCCTACTTGAAAAAATAAAAAAAAAAACCCAAAATTATTCAATGATGAAATTCAGCCAAGATAATGCAAATGTTTAAAATATGGTAAACGGGATTAATGTAACACTCAATTACAAACAATAAAGTAATGTCTCTGGGTCCTGAACAAAACTAAATGTAAGCCGAGAATTTTGAACGTAGTCAGACTTTTCTTGAGTATAAAGAGAACAAATATTATCAAACATGGAAGAAATCAAGAAATGGATCATCCATGAGACTTTTCTGGAAAGTACAACCTGCCAATGGAATTAATTCAATTGAGAGACAAATAGCATGTAGACATCAAGAGTTAGATTTTGAATATTAGAAATACTACAGAATGGAGGCTTCCCTGGTGGTGCAGTGGTTAAGAATCCGCCTGCTGGGCTTCCCTGGTGGCGCAGTGGTTGAGAGTCCGCCTGCCGATGCAGGGGACACGAGTTTGTGAACCGGTCCGGGAAGATCCCACATGCCGCGGAGCGGCTGGGCCCGTGAGCCATGGCCGCTGAGCCTGCGCGTCCAGAGCCTGTGCTCCGCAACGGGAGAGGCCACAACAGTGAGAGGCCCACGTAACGCAAAAAAAAAAAAAAAGAATCCGCCTGCCAATGCAGGGGACACGGGCTCAAGCCCTGGTCTGGGAAGTTTCCACATGCTGCGGAGCAACTAAGCCCATGCGCCAAAACTACTGAGCCTGTGTTCTAGAGCCCTCGAGCCACAACCACTGAGCCCATATGCCACAACTACTGAAGCCTATGCACCTAGAGCCTGTGCTCCACAACAAGAGAGGCCACCACAATGAGAAGCCTGCGCACCGCAACGAAGAGTAGCCCCCACTTGCCATAACTAGAGAAAGCCCACACGCAGCAAGGAAGACCCAACACAGGCAAAAATAAAAACAAAAAATTTTTTTTTAAAAAAGAAAGAAATACAGCAGAATAGGGAGTTTCATACTCTTTTAGTGGAATTTAAATTAGTAACATTGTTCTAATAATAATGGTAATGATTTAAAAAATAGGTCTGAATAGTTATACCCTCTGTTCCAATAATTCACTTCTAGTCATTTATTCTGATGAAATTATTAAGGATTTGAAAAAAGATATCTGATGAAAGAAAGTGATGTCAACACCGCTTGTGAAAGGGTAAAATTCTTTTTTGATCTTCTAAGACAAGAATAGTTATGGAAGATCTACAATATTATGCATAAAATTTCTGAAAATGTATATCTTGCAATTTTTTATTAATGTAAATTACGTTCTTTCTGGACACAGAAATAGTCTCATACTGGATGGATAGATAGATAGATAGATAGATAGATAGATAGATCAATAGGTAAATTAACTGATTTGGGAAACCCAGACATGTAAATGAGACCCCGCAAACTGACTATTACACACTCAACAGTTAGTATATAAAGTAACAAAGTAAGGTAGCCTTTGACATTTGAAATAAGGAAATTAAAACAATTTTTCTATCCTGATGAATTTTTACAGATAATTTATATAAGTAATATAAATCTGCCTGTGGTGTAGTTGTTAGTCCAACTCTGTTGGCAGTTTGGGTTTCTAGAGTGAAATATAAGCCTAAGAAAATTTATGAGTAAATTTATTTTTAGCATTTAATTTTTCAAAATATAGTTTCAATGTATTTTGTATTTATAAAATATTTCACAGGGCAAAAAAGGAACTTGTGAGTAAATTTAGTTGTTATGTAAACTGATTGACTTATAAAAAGGCTGACATAAACTCAAAATGGATTAAAGACCTAAATGTAAGGCCAGACACTATAAAACTCTTAGAGGAAAACATAGGCAGAACACTCTATGACATAAATCACGGCAAGAGCCTTTTTGACCCTCCTCCTAGAGAAATGGAAATAAAAA
>NC_041228.1:42359298-42359778 GCF_002837175.3 Physeter macrocephalus
AGATATACAGATTGCCAACAAACACATGAAAGGATGCTCAACACCAGTAATCATTAGAGAAATGCAAATCAAAACCACGATGAGATATCATCTCACACCAGTCTGAATGGCCATCATCAAAAAATCTACAAACAATAAATGCTGGAGAGGGTGTGGAGAAAAGGGAACCCTCTTGCACTGTTGGTGGGAATGTAAACTGATACAGCCACTGTGGAGAACAGTATGGAGGTTCCTTAAAAAACTACAAATAGAACTACCATACGATCCAGCAATCCTACTACTGGGCATATACCCTGAGAAAACCATAATTCAAAAAGAGTCATGTACCACAAAATGTTCATTGCAGCTCTATTTGCAAGAGCCAGGACGTGGAAGCAACCTAAGTGTCCATCAACAGATGAATGGATAAAGAAGATGTGGCACATATATACAATGGAATATTACTCAGCCATAAAAAGAAACGAAACTGAGTTATTTGTA
>NC_041228.1:42360304-42372373 GCF_002837175.3 Physeter macrocephalus
AAGCAGCTGCATAGCACAGGGAGATCAGCTCGGTGCTTTGTGACCCCCTAGAGGGGTGGGATAGGGAGGGTGGGAGGGAGACGCAAGAGGGAGGAGATATGGGGATAAATGTATATGTATAGCTGATTCACTTTGTTATAAAGCAGAAAATAACACACCATTGTAAAGCAATTATACTCCAATAAGGATGTTAAAAAAATAAAAAAGTTAAACAAAAATTTTTTTAAAAGGCTGACAAAAAATTCAGAAATCAAAAAATAATACAGATGTCTAGTGTTAATAGTACTTCAGGGAAAGATGGAAGAGGGGTGGGGTCCCCATAGGGGTGAAGTGACAGGAGCCAGACCTGTAGCTGCAGGAGGTGAGATGAGGAATAGGACTTCATCAAAACCATTCAGCGTGAGAGTGACTTGAAGAACATAAGCCAACATGGCTGCCACTCGCACTGCTCCTCTACTGCGCTGTGAGCCATGCCACACCCCTGAGCACCTGAACTTGTGCACACACACAGCGCACAGAAGTGCCTGACCCACCCCACAGGCCATGTCCCCTTACCTGTCATTAAGGTCTCTTCATTTAAATGATTGAGTTTTAGTATCAGATGCTGTGTATACTCCCCGATTCAGTGTGTGTAAAACTAGGAACACTTAGCACGTGACTGTAACAGAAGTAAATATACAAGTTGTGAATTGGGTCTCGAGGGTCTTTCTTTTTTGTTCTTTTGTTTTTTGTTTTTTATTTTTTTTTAATAAATTAATTTATTTATTTTTGGCTGTGTTGGGTCTCCGTTGCTGCGCCCGGGCTTTTCTCTAGTTGGGGTGAGTGGGGGCTAGTCTTCATTGCGGTGCGCGGGCTTCTCATTGTGGTGGCTTCTCTTGTTGCAGAGCATGGGCCCTAGGCACACGGCCTTCAGTAGCTGTGGCACGCAGGCTCAGTAGTTGTGGCTTGCGGGCTCTAGAGCTCAGGCTCAGTAGTTGTGGCGCACGGGCTTAGTTGCTCCGCGGCATGTGGGATCTTCCCGGACCAGGGCTCGAACCCATGTCTCCTGCACTAGCAGGCAGATTCTTAACCACTGTGCCACAAGGGAAGCCTTCGAGGGTCTTTTTTATCCTGATTCATTCTGTGTCAACTGAAGAAAAACGCACAACCTAAAATTTGTGAGTTAAGTTTTATTTGGGGACTTTACTGAGGACTGTAGCCCGGGAGACAGCCTCTCAGACAGCTCTGAGGAACTCTTTTGGGAGGAGCCAGTATACACAGGAGTTTTTACTGGAAAAAAAAAAAAAGTGTAGTCAAACATCAAAAGATTACTCCTATTCACAAAAAAACAGACATCTCAAGTTAATGATTTTAGTGCTTTTCTATGTACGGGAAGATGCAGGAGTCTGGGCTCATTGAAATTATTTCCTAGATGGGCTTCTTAAGTATTTAGGGCCCGTATTCAGAGCACAGAATGTTTTCTGGTTTTCTTCTCCCTGAATTCCCCTCAGGGCGCACCATCAGGAGGGCAGCTGCAGTGGCTGATGACTTGCTGGCGGGCAACATTCATTGTTTATTGGGATGGCAGGGGACATTCCACTTCCGCATCTGTTAGCTTCCATGACCACCGCAAGCTAAAGAATGGTCCAAACCCTCTGTCTGTACTCTTGCTGCCCTCGTAAAAGCGAAGTTTAAAGTACAAGATCATGAAACCATTCTGTGAGCCAGAACTTTCTTTGGTTATGAATATATGTGAGTAAATGCCTTTTGGGTATGATGATTATAAGTGTAACAAGATGGGAGGAAAATTCTATTAGCCACTGATGCAAGCATCCCTCTCAGGGAGAGCTTGCCTCCCTTAGGAAAATGCCATTCTTGCCCGAGCTAAGAGCTGAGTCTACGGTGGTGGGGTATGTCTTATTACTCCGCAAGGAGCTCCCGGGTGAATTTGGGAGGGGTGTGGGGAGAGGAAGAGAGGGAAGGACAGAGACAAAGGGAGAGAGGAGATGTCCAGTGCTGTGCCACGACTGGGATCTCCTGAATCCTCAGAAAGTTAAAAGAAACCCAACACAGAATACTTGGTGTGATTGCATTTCTCATGGAAACCCTCAGTGGGACTGAGAAGCCAAGCAGCTAGCGCCCATGCAGTCACAGGGAGAAGAGCCCCTGTGCGGGTGACAGACAAGATCAGCCTGCTGGGGGGAGATGGAGGAAGAAGCTAAGAGAACAGAAGCCGAGGTCTGCGGCAGGTATGCACACTCGGGAAGTGGACTGAGATGGTTAGTGAAAAGATACATACAGGACAGATGAAGGAAATGTCATGAGTTTGAGGGAAGGCTTGAGTGGAAGAGCTTGTCCTGTCCAGCAGGGACATAGGAGCCCAATCCTTATAGGAAGAAGAAAAATATACCTATCTTATTGTCTGTTCTTAAGAGGAGTGCAGGCATTCTTGGAAACTGTGTCATAAAGCAGAATGCTACAAAATAGAATCTGTTTTCTCCCAAGGAAAATTATTATAGCAGAGTAGCATCCTGACTGAGAACTCAGCATTGCATAAACCATAAATACAACCAACACATATTGTGAAACCAAAGATACATATAAATTTACATAACCACTTAAAACTGTAACATTATTCTTGAGTTCTTTAAAACAGACATAAATGTAATATACACAGAATTTTATAAAAGACTCCAGTATGCTATAAAGTGAATAGCTGTAAAAACAACTAGTGTAACCAATTTAACATGAAATATGTTAGTTATAAGAAAAAATAAACAATTAATAATATTGTGTTTGCCTTCTTAGCACTTAAATATAGTTTTCTGGAACAGTAAGTATAAGCCTTAAAGGGGTTATTCAAGAAAGTTTGAGCTAATGCCTTCTTTTTTCTATTAAATGTCCCTGAATTAAGCAATGCTGCTGGCAGTCAGTCAATTAATCAAAAGTTTCTTAAGGAACATAGTTGATACTCACTACTTGCTTGCTATTCTTGTTGAGGGTGAAGATGATGTCTTGTCAGAAAACCATGAATAGCATATTTAGAAGAAAGAAGCAGAGAGGAAGGTATGAGAGGAGGATTCTCCACTGTGTCATTGAGTTGAGTGGGCTGCAAGTGGTTATTTGCACTCTTAGGAGGTAGGACATTGTATCAAGTGAAATTCCTACTATGGTTTAATTAGTTTGGGCTGACTGGGAAGTAGTTGTTTCCCGGTGTTTTAAAAGTCAGGATTGCATTATATTGCATGTGATGGACACCTGTCTACACACGGGCTTATAGTTCCCAGTAACAAGAAGTGCCAGCAGCCCTGGGCTGACCTAACTGCTCGAGGCAGTCATCAAAGACCCAGTCTTCTGTACTCTCCTGCTCTGCAGCCTCATGCTTGAGCTCAAGATGTCTTTGGCACCTCCAGGCATAATGACCACACTCCAGGCAGGAAGAGGGAAAGGGCAAAAGTATGTTAGTTCAGTTTATCCCTTTTTATCAGAAAATCAATAGCTTCTCAGAAGTACTAATGAACTTCTATCAGTCTCTCATAGGCCACCATGAAACATGGCCACCTACACCATGGAAGTTGAGCATATTCCATCCCAAATGAAACCAGTGTTCCATAGTGAAGAAGGAGGGGAGGATGGATATTCCATAGACAGCTAGCAATGTTCTTCCACAGGTTGATTTATTTGGGATAGGAATTCAGGGCTTTGTGGTGGCGTACTCCATATTACAGGCTGTGTTCAAATGTCAGGGCCATTAACATCTTTCACATACATTGTCTGAGTTTAAACTGATGTGCTGCTTATAAACCTGCCCACCTGCCCTCTCAAGATTATTATTTACCATTTTAAAATATATAAAACTAAATATTAGGTTAAATGACATGTCCAAGGACAAGTGGGCTCAGTACAAACATTAATTATCTTCATCTGGCATTTTACATGGAGAAAGTTGTCAGTTGTGGATCTCGTACTTAGAGATAGAAGAGGCCTTAGAGATTACTGGGACTACAAATGATGGAACAGAAGCCCAGACAGCAAAACTGGCTTAGCCAAGGTCTAGTTACCAATAGAGACAGAACTAAACCCAAACATTTTGACTTCAGTCTCGCATACTTTCCAAGATCTGCCTGATAAATATTCATCTAACCTTTGAACTCCTTTCTTTTGTGAGGAAGAAGAAATGAGTTTCAGAGCTTTCATTTGATCTCCATCCATTTCAGACTCTCCTAAACCACTTCTTATTTATAGAGCCCCTCAAGACAACCCTAATAACAAGGCTTGTTACTTTGCCGACTTAGACACATACATCATGGGATAAATTCTATTTCCCAAAATGGTAGGACTATATAAATAACAGCCTTGCATGGTCCAGTTAGTCTCTGACCCTTGAGCTTATTCTGTGTGCAAGAATAAGTGTTCTTTTGTATTTTATTTCTCAAGGCTCACCATCCAAGGGGCCAAATAGACACCCTCCTTTGATGTGGTGATTTTGTCTGGGAAGGTTTAGAATTAATTTTTATTGCAGTATAGTTGATTTGCAATGTTGTGTTAGTTTCTGCTGTACAGAACAGTGAATCAGATATACATATACCCACTCTTTTTTAGGTTCTATTCCCATATAGGTTGTTACAGAGTATTGAGCAGAGTTCCCTGTGCTACACAGTAGGTTCTTATTAGTTATCTGTTTTATATATAGTAGTGTGAGTATGTCAATCCCAGTCCCCCAATTTATCCCACCCCCTCCTGGGAAGGCTTTGTGTGCACGCCCAAGTGGCAGACTGGGAAAGGACCATGGAATCCACATGGTCCATACTTTTCCCAAGGAAAGTAACCCCTCTCTGCATCTCTACATGTGCCTTTCTAAGGCATGTGTAGGAAGACCTGAATGACGAGGAACCACTATTATTTAGGTGGCTCTAAATTATCTGAAAGTTCTTCCCTCTCTTGAGCTGAAATCCACTGTTTCATAGCTTCCATTCATTGATTCTAAGACAGTGGTTGGGAGCTATATGGACATTAACTCCATATTCCACAGGACAAATATTTGAAGAAAGCCACCGTGGTCCTGGTTAATCTTTTTCCAGTTCCTTCTGTTATTCTTCCTGGGGCATCTCTAGATCCTTCATCATCCTAATCACCACCCTCCAAATAAAATCCAATTTGTCAAGGCCCCTAAGAACCAAGTACATTTGGAACCAGACACCATGGATGAGTGGCACATAGTAGGGCCATTCCCTCCTTTCTTTTGGATACTCAATTAAAGTGGCCTTACCTTGCATTAAGGAAGTTAACACTTCTCCCAGTGTTGTTCCATCTTGAGGTTCTTGGTCAATCAAAGGTATTTCTCTTTTCCTGGAGCACCGTTGTTTGGCCACATCTTGTCTTCTGGACTGTCATATCTATACTCACCTCAGGTATACACAGAGGCATTCAAATAAGTGAATGTGTCACATCAATTTGTTTTGAGGTTGTCAAAACAGTAATTCAGTCTCAGTGATGTACATTCATTGTACACGTACCTGTTCCAGGCTCTGTGCTAACAACTTTATGTGTATTATCTCCTTTGATCCTTACAATGACCCTCTTGAGACAGTTATCTTCTAGTTTGACAGAGGAAGAACAGACTCAAAGAGGTTGAAGAGTCTGCTTATGATCACATACAAAGGAAACAGAGAAGTGGGGAGTTCAGATCCAGGTCTCTCAGAATTCAAAGCTTTTGCTCTGCGCTACAATTCTATTCTGCCTCTTTACGGTAAGCACACAAAAAACCAAAAAATGGATTAAATGAGGGCTCTTCCTGCAGCTTTATAATAACCAAAGAGAGAGGGAATAATAAGAGAAATGGGTTTGAAGTTCTGGTTTGGTTAGTATCTAGGATAGATACTCTGGTCATAAGATCTCATAACCCTCTACCCTCTGGGGGTTAGAGCTACATTGCTCTCATAAGTTACAGAAGTATTGAAGATGTCAATTTAATGAGTCTCCCTGGCAGCTGGCATTGCTGTGCTCATAATACAAAGCAGCTGAAAAGGATACATGGAATGACACCCAAACGTTTCTTAACATATTGGGAATCAAAGTGCCGTGGAAACACTAACTACAAATATTTATCAAAATATTGGGAATCAAAATGCCATGCAGACAGTGGCTACAATTATTCCCAATGAGAGCTGGCCTGAGAAAAGTTCAACAATGACATAAGGGGAAAAAGAGCTCTATGATTTATTTTAAAACTAGTTTTTAAATGCCCTGGTCTACTAACAGCTGTTTTTTCCTGCTGTGTTAGTTCTGTCCTTCAGCTCCTCACAACAAGAGTGGCTGCAAAAAGAAAACTGCTAACATGAAAACATGATCAGAATAATAGGCGACCCCCAGCAAGGAGCAGACCTTCCCCAGGTAGGACTGGGGCCTTGGCTTTGGCTTTGTGTTCTGAGCTTGGTCTCTCTCTCTCTCTTTTAGGTAACAATCCTTTGAAACTATGTGTAATGATGGCTTTGAGAAAGGCTCCAGAAAATGAGAACTGTCCAGTGGATGGAACCACATTTAGCTAGCTAAAACAAACAAAACTAAATCTTGCTCTGGTTGCTGCAATGGTGAAGTAGACAGAATCCAGAACTTAAGTTTTTTCTTGCTTTGAAACTGTATGCTTGACTCTAAGCAAATCCTCTCTCTACCGTTGGTAAGTTCTGTCAAATGGCCCACCCCGAGCTCCTGTAAATGGAGTTGCTCCTACCTCAGGGCCTTTGCACATGTTCCTTCTCTCTGGAAATCTTCACCCTCATTCCCACCCCATCATCCTGGCTGACTTCTGCTCATCCTTTAGGTCTCCGCTACCCTCCCACAACAGGCCTTACAAGGTTACCCAAACTATTTTAGGTTTTATGTTCTTTTACCCTGTACATTTTCTTTTAATTGCTTGTGGTAAGCAGAATAATGCCCCCCTCCAAAGATAGTCACGTCCTAATCCCCAGAATCTGTGAATACATTACCTTACATGGTAAAAAGGACTCTGAAGATATGATTAAGTTAATGACCTTAAGATGGTGATTATCTGGTGGGCCCAATAATCACAGGAGTCCTTATGAGTAAAAGAGGGAGGCAGGAGGTTCAGAGGCTGAGAGGGATTTGAAGATGCTACGGCTGCTGGCCTTGAAGAAAGAGGAAGGAGCCAAGAGCCAAGGAATCCAGGTGGCATTCTAGAAGCTGGAAAAGGCCTCGAATCCTTAGGACCTAGCCCAGTACCTGGTATGTATAAGCACGGGATAAATATTTGAAAATTGATTATGCTCCAGAGGAGCAAGCAGTAATGGCATCACGAGATCTCCCCCAGTCTTCGTGATAATAGACAATAACTCTGACCAGAATACCCCTCCATTCATTCATTCATTTTCATTCCTTCACACATTTGCTTTTTTTTAAAATTTATTTTTGGCTGTGTTTGGTCTTCGTTGCTGCAAGCAGGTTTTCTCTAGTTGTGGTGAGCAGGGGCTACTCTTCATTGTAGGGTGCAGGCTTCTCATTGCGGTGGCTTCTCTTGTTGTGGAGCACGGGCTCTAGGCGCGCGGGCTTCAGTAGTTCTGGCACACGGGCTCAGTAGTTGTGGCTCATGGGCTCTAGAGCACAGGCTCAGTAGTAGTGGCGCACGGGCTTAGTTGCTCTGCGGGCATGTGGGTTCTTCCTGGACCAGGGATCGAACCCGTGTCCCCTGCATTGGCAGGCGGATTCTTGCACCACCAGGGAAGTCCCTGCTATTATTTTCGAGGTGCAATGCCAGACAATTGGGATAAGAGAGTAATCAAAACAGACCTGATCTTTCCCTTAATGATGAGTCTAAGTGGTGCCACTTGCTACCCAGGAGCTTCCTTTTCTGTCACACAATTGTGCCCAGGTATCCAAAGTGATTGATTGTGCGGTGGGGGGGGAATACAAATCTTTGGTGAAAAATCTTGTTTATATTTGCTATGTCATTTAAACATGGATTTGTAACTGGAAGATGTATATGAGAAGGTTGTTTGTAAGCTCATAGTTATAGGATGTAGTTTTAGTAAGCAGCAGGTCACTATATACAAATCCCATCATTCTCTCCCCAAGGAAAAGAAACAGGTACAAGTTAAAGATGATCAGACTGGTAGAGACCAGGCCCAGTGACAGGCTTGACCATGGCTCTCTCAGGTCAAGACTGTGTGTGATTATTTTCTTCTGATTCCATCAAGTAAATGAATAAATATGAGATATAAACTAGAAAACTAATGGCATCATAGTATTAAAAAGTACAAATATTTGTTTTTTTTTTTTTTTTTTTTTTTTGCGGTACGCGGGCCTCTCACTGCTGTGGCCTCTCCCGTTGCGGAGCAGATCACAAATGTTCAAAACAAAAGGGAATTTTTGCCCATTGAAACCATTCAAGTTGACAGGGAGTTATTCTCATTTTTATTGGTTTAATGACAATAAAATGGTGATTTTTTTACTCTTAAGTCCAATATGCCCAGGATTATTTTATTTTATTTTATTTTATTCTTTTTTTTGCGGTACGCGGGCCTCTCACTGTTGTGGCCTCTCCCGTTGCGGAGCACAGGCTCCGGACGCACAGGCTCAGCGGCCATGGCTCACGGGCCCAGCCGCTCCGCGGCATGTGGGATCTTCCCGGACCAGGGCACGAACCCGTGTCCCCTGCATCGGCAGGCGGATTCTCAACCACTGAGCCACCAGGGAAGCCCCAAAAAGTACAAATATTGCGTAAACAAAAAATAGGGGGGAAACATACACGTGTCATCACACTTATACATGCTGAAAACCTCTCTTGTAATCTTGCTTAATATAGAGGCCTCACTCATGTAAAACAAACTAAGAGAATCTAAGAAAAGAACGTGGGCTGCATGGTTTTGGAAACTATATTGCCTTTTGCTGAAGGTTTAAATTTGCCACATTAAAACATATAACATATAGTATTAACATACAATATAATATGTCACATTTTACATTATGATATATCGTATATCATAGCATATAAGGAAAATATCATACAGAGTCCCATTTGGTGAGATTATACTTATAAAAGAGGCCTTATATACTCTGGATAATGTTTTGTTTTGTTTTTTAAGATTTTAATGTAAATGTGTATTTTATTAAAATGAAGGAAGATTCCATAATCATTAGATTTTTAATGAGCTTTTTTTTCCTCCAGACATGACCTGTTTTGTGATTCTCTCTCTTATATTTCTACTTTTAGCATTCAATTCCCAAACCTGGGTTGAAAAAACCTCAGCATTACATATACGGGGAGGGACAGTAGAAGTGAGGAGTGGTGACAAGGTCAAGGTCCTGAAGTGCGGCGCCAGGGAGCCCTGTCCCCAGGCTCTGCAGCCCAGGGAGCTCAACACCCCGGAAAGCTGGCCAGAGTTCAGCATGCGCTCTACTGCCATCCGCTGTCACTGTTGCTTCAGTCAAACAGGGCAGAAACGTCGAAAACAGGGCAGAAACGTCAAGTCTTAACATCTTTGAGATACCTGGAAAATAGTCCAGTCTAATAAGACAAATTCTCTTGCTTTATATAACATAGTATCAGTCATTTGTTCCACTTCCTTACCAACAGTTGGTATTTTAAGTTTTAAGATATTAGCCATTTTGATGGTTTGGTAGTCGGTGGTATCTCTTGATTTTATTTTGCATTCTCACGATGACTAAGGTTGAGCACTTTTCACATGTGCTGGTTGGTCATTTGCGAACCCGGTTTTGGGTGATGCATACTTCAGTTTTTTGCCCATTTTTCCATTGGATTGTCTGTCTTTTCCTTATTGATTTGATGAGTTCTTTATTCTGGATGGAAAGCTTTGTCAGATATATGTTTATAAATTTTTTTCCTCATATTGAAGTTTGTCTTTTCATTCTTATAATGCTATTTTTTGATGAACAGAGTTCTTAATTTCAACGTAAATTGAAAATTTACATTTACTGTAAATATGCATAATTGTAAATTTAATGTAAATAGTGAAGTCCAACTTACCAATGGTCGGTCTTTTCTGGGTCTTAAGACATCTTGGCCTACACCAGTGTTATGAACATATTTTCCAATGTTATCTTCTAGAAGCTTTATCATTTAAACTTTCACATTTAGATCTACCATCTGCCTAAAATTGATTTTTGGGTGTTACACTGGGGTAAAGATTCATTTTTTTTCCCTTGTGATATTCAATTGAACATTAAGAAACCACCCTTTCCTCACTGCACTGCATGTCACCCTTGTCATAAAATCAAGTGACTGTATACCTGTGGCTCTGTTTCTAGTCTCCCTCCCCCTGGTCATTTGTTTATCCTTGGGCCACAGCCATGTATTTCTTTTGTAATAATAACTACAATAGAAGGAAAGTTACTTTTTAAATCCTACAGATTGCTTTGATTGGGCAGTTTGTCTACTGTTCTAGCATTCCCAGCAATGTGACAGTGTCTTAATACAGGCTCCCAGGGGACTAATCTGGGTCTTTCTTTCATAATTAAATATTCATGGGACTTACTACCACTACTACTACTACTACTACTATTACATAGCTAACATCTACATAGCATTTACTATGTGCCAGGCACTCTTCTAAGCACCGTACACACATTAACTCATTTAACCTTCCCAATAACTCTATGAAATAGGTACTATTATCCCCTTTTACAGATGAGCAAGATACCCCAAATCACCCAGTTACTACGTGGTGGAGCCAGGACTTGAATACAGGCAGTGCGGCTCCAGAGTTTGTGTTCTCAGCCACTATCCTTTACTGCCTTACTGCCTCTCTTATAGGCAATGTATTTTCTTGTGAACCATGACATGCAGCCAGGCGGTCTCCTAGCCCATGGACTATCAATTATACCAGTACCAGAGCAATCTGACTGTGGAAGGTCCCCTCTTGCCCCTCTGTCCATTCACTTACTCTTCGGGGTACTGAGTATTCATTTGTAGGTAGGCTGGGAAACTTAGCTTGGTTAAACTCTCCATACACTGTGGCTTGATGCAAAAGCCTTTAATGATATGGCTCCTGTTTTCCTTTCCAACCATCTCCCTCCAAAACCCCCAAATGTACTGTCCTGTGTTCCTTTATGGGATAGTCAGTCAGGTTTGGCCACAAGAGGAGACACAGTAGAGGCTCAGGAAGACAAAGTTTATTATACTCACAGGTCAGAGCCATGCAGAGCCACATGGGGAAGCACCAGTGTTGGTCAGGAGGCAAAGGGACAGGAGCGAGGGGAGAGCCTAGGCCATGGCCTTTATTAGTTTCTGCATTTCTGCAGGAAAGGCAAGGCAGGGCAGTGTAACAACTTAGGACTGGTTACTTTGAATAATTACAGCAGGCTCTAAGCTATAGGAGTGGTCCCTGGTTGCCTGGTACCTGGTCCTGGGATGACTAAGGCAGAGGAATATTGCTTCCAGGGAGGGTAAGGGCCAGATAGTGCAGGTATGGCTCTGGATTGGTGCATATCACAGGCCTGCTTCTGTCTGGGTCCTTTGCTACCTCTAAGAATTGGCTAGTCTCAGCAGGGCAGTCTCTCCCAGTCAGTAAAAAATTTTAAGATGTTAAAACATCATAATATACAGAATATTTTTTTAAAAAAATATATGTATTCTGTATTCAAACAATCTGTAGCAGCCAATGGCCATGTGCTTCACCTCAGAGTATATATTGTTCCTTGCTTTGATTGCACTTGTCTTGTTTATCTCAAAATCTTAGATCAAATACCACTCTGTCAGGTCAAAGCCCTGATGACCACAGATGCTCAGTTACGAGCTTTCCCCACATCACACCCTAGTGGCCGCAGCACTTTTGAGATTGCTGTAATTATTGGTTAATATACCTGTTTCCTCTACTAATTGTCTTACCCTTCTGAGGGGCTCGGGTGTGGGAATGGGTAGAAATGTTGCTTGAATGAATGTATAAATGAATAAGCAAATGAAATAAACCCTCCCTTCCAGAGACAACATTCCACTCTCTACTCTTTTCTTTTTTTTTTTTTTTTTTTTTTGTGGTATGCGGGCCTCCCTCTGTCGTGGCCTCTCCCGTCGCGGAGCACAGGCTCCGGACGCGCAGGCTCAGCGGCCATGGCTCACGG
>NC_041228.1:42376978-42377756 GCF_002837175.3 Physeter macrocephalus
GGCCATGGCTCACGGGCCCAGCCGCTCCGCGGCATGTGGGATCCTCCCGGACCGGGGCGCGAACCCGGTTCCCCTGCATCGGCAGGCGGACGCGCAACCACTGCGCCACCAGGGAAGCCCCCGGATGATTTTTGACTACTCTTTCTCTCCTACCTTCTTTTCCTTAACATCTCTGGCAATCTTTTCTTCTTTAAACTCATCACCACTGCCTTAGCTCATATTCTCCTAATTTCCCAATAGAGATGAAGAAGTTGTTGATGATGATTGTATTATTATTATTATTAGAAACGGTAACATCATTTTTCTGAGCGCCTACCCATACCAGGTTCCTTACACGATGATTACACATGTGTAAACGCAACAACCTTTAGAAGGTTATACTTAATTTTATAGAGAGGGCTTTAAAGTTCAGAAAGGGTAAACAACTTTCTCAAGCGCACAAAGCTATTAGTGAGATTTTGAACCCAAGACCAGAAAACTTTGAAAGCTGTATTCTTAATGACTAAGTTATATTGTTATAGTCTTACATCTGTTTGACTCAACCTATTCACTACTGCCAGAATAATTCTTCCAATTTATAAATTAGATATGCTGAAGGTTTTCTGATGACATCCATGTTCATTAGCAGTGGTTTCCAAATTGTTCTGATCATGTATCCTTATCAGAATAAAATTCTGGGCTTCCCCGGTGGCACAGTGATTGAGAATCTGCCTGCCGATGCAGGGGACACGGGTTCGTGCCCTGGTCCGGGAAGATCCCACATGCGGCTGGGCCCGTG
>NC_041228.1:42377766-42382459 GCF_002837175.3 Physeter macrocephalus
GCGCGTCCGGAGCCTGTGCTCCGCTACGGGAGAGGTCACAACAGTGAGAGAGGTCCGCATAACGCAAAAAAAAAAAAAAAAAAAGCAGGGGACACGGGTTCGTGCCCCGGTCCGGGAAGATCCCACATGCCGCGGAGCGGCTGGGCCCGTGAGCCATGGCCGCTGAGCCTGCACGTCTGGAGCCTGTGCTCCGCAACGGGAGAGACCACAGCAGTGAGAGGCCCGCATACCAAAATTAAAAAAAAAAAAGAATAAAATGCTGAGCATGCATCCCATAATAGGCATAGTTTATTAATTACTATTACGTATAATTTTTCCAAAATATAAATTAAGAATGATCCTGCATCGGCAGACGGACGCGCAACCACTGCGCCACCAGGGAAGCCCCTCTACTCTTTTCTAATCTGTACCACAAACCACACCTACAACATGGGGTAACAGCTCCTTCTTGCCTCCTTTCACTAAAGGTCTGACATCTCCCAAGGCCTCTTCCTTGTTGAGGGTGGGGTGACTGAGGCAGAAGTAAGGTCCAGGATTTTCATTGCTTAGTTTCTGAAATCAGTAATCTCAGTTTTAATATCATAGAATTAATTTATTAGCAAGATGGAACATACATTTGAAGGCACATATTTCAAACTAAAATATTTTAAAATTCCAGTGTTCATAGTTTACTCTTGTAAGCCTACCTTAATGAATTAATCCTTACAACAAGTGGTAAGCAAAGGATATTATTTCCATTGTAAAGATGTGGAATGAAGCTCAAAGATGCCAAACAACTTGGTGTAAAGTCACAAAGCTAGTAAGTGACAAAGGGCAAAATTCTAATTCAAATCCATGGCTTCTGTTACTAAATTTGGAGCATTTTTCCATTAAGCCCCACTGCTCTTCAATTTACATTTATTTCCCCTCAGCTTTTATTGTCAATGTTTACCGACAACAAAAAGGTACATGTTTCATGCTTGCAAGCAGTGTTAATGCTCATTTTGAATGCTTCTCAATCTAGGTAAACAGCAGAGCCTTCTCAAAAGGCAGTTTGCTAGAGAAGCAGTATGAGAGAAGTAAGCGAGTATAAACATCTCATAATAGAGAGACTGATCTGCAGAATTATTTCAAGGGCCTATGCATTTCTAAGGAGGATAGAAAGCACACAGCAGCTTGTAAAGAAGCTCTAGGTGAACCTAGGGTCATTATGAAATGACCAAGAGATTTATCAAATGTTTCTATGTAATCAGTAAAACTAAGGATATAATATACAAAGTACAGTGGGTTGGTTTTCCAGAAATACACAAAAGATTATGGGTCTAGCAGAAAATTAAGCACATGATCACAAAGTTTAAATCATGGCAATATGAACACAAGAGTCAATAGTGTATGAAAACCTGTACACCCTTTTATGTATCTAACCACAATAAAAATAATATTGTACAAAACTACTTTAAAATGATTTTTTAAATGTCTTTTCTCTGTCTTAATTTATCAGCAGGTGAGCCAACCGATCATATTTTTTAAAATTTCCACTTAGATATATTCACACAAATATTAACTTCTTTTATGTAGAATGAGAGTCGTATTTCTTTCATAAGCGTCTGAGTAGGTGGCTTTAAAAATCCATGCTGGTACATTTACTTATCTCTGAGGCTTTTAGAAAGGCATTTCTGTACTGTGACCCTTAAGAAACCAGAGTTTCAAATCCTCAACTTATTAGCCTCCCCTCTTCTCAGTCATCCTCAAGATTCAGAGAATGTAAAGGATTCAGCTTTAGCAATGGCTGGGGACACCCGCCCCAATACTGTTGTATTCCTAAGTGCTATTTCATAAAATACATATTAATAAAACAGGAAAGAGAAACACCAAATGTTTTATTCTATATTTTCAATTCAGTAATATAAACAATATTTACATAGCATTACATTTAAGTATTTACACAGCATTAACATAGAAGGCGGTAAGAAATGTTGCTTTGGGGGTTAATGACCATTATACTTGAAATAAGGTGGCTTTCAAGTTCATGGTACACAATGAACAGGATTATTAGAGAGCATACTGAAGAAAAATAATATCACGGAAAATTATTAGCTACATGGCTCAGGATTTACATTAATAATATTTTGGCTCCTCATATTTTTTTCCTTATTTAAAAAAAAATACTAGCCTACTAACTTATAAAGCCTAAGTTTACTTTCAATAAATCACCTTGTTAACATAACTTACAGTTTGTTATTTACAATCTTTAAACATAATTGAAGAGCAAAGCTTTGGGAGTGCTCTTAAAATGTTAAGTAATGTATAAATGTATAAAAAACTATATTGAGGAAAATGTCACATATTACAGCTCAATAATGTAAATGATATTAGACATATAAACATACTTCATGGAGAGAGTATATTGACCTAATAATACAGGTATACAAAGGAATAACTACGTACCATTTCACGAGGTGCCTATTAATCCAATAGTGAATCAGTCCACTGCCAAACAGGGTGAACAATTAAAATGAGGCAAATTGATTCAGCCCATATACAATTTCAAATTTCTAAGTAAACTTGAAAATATTTTCAACATTTATTTAACCATAAAATATGTAAAACAAAATACTGAATTGAAAACTAGGCTTGAACTTGGAATCAAAATTCTTTTTCAATGTGAGAAAATATAGGCAAATCTAGTTCATAAAATAATCTACAGAGACAAATGATGGGGACTGTTTTGAATATCATTAAAAAAATGTTACGCTGAAAGCAATATTTAGAATTTTTTTTGTCCCATTGTCAGAGCTATCTAGTCTATGAGCTGGTGAATTAAATACCATGCATAATAGGAAAATAATATTTTCCATTGTATCACACTACATGTTCACAAAGCAAGTTATGTATCTACAAGTTATAAAAATAAATCTTTCTGTAGATTAAAAACCAAATAAAAATAATTTGTATTACAAGTTTTAAAAAATATGGCAAACTAACCTGATAATCATGGCTTTTTTTTGGCCATGATTATAATTGTCTTTATCTATTCAATAAATTAAATCAGAAATCTTTGATCCACCAATGTTTTGGATGCCAAATTCTTCTGTCCTACTGTATTACGAATAAATCTAAAAATCTGAAAAAAAAAGTAAAACAATTCAGAAGGAAAAAAATATATATAAAGGAAATTAATTGTGCACATCAATTAAAATATCTAAATTAAACTAGCTAATTCTCTCAACTATTTATTTTCATGTATCAGACATCTGAATTCCATGGTGATACACAAAATTATTTCAAGACTATTATCATCTTTCATAATACTGAAGCAGTGTGCGTCCCTATTCAGAATATATTTTTATAAATTAATAATACAAATCCCCTTATGTTCACAGGAATATACTTTTAAATATTTCGCAAGACAAGTTTCCTCTAGCTCTAAAAGCTATGGAAACATCAAAAGAAATGTTAGGAACAGAATTTGTTCATAATTCTAGATCTCTATCAAAAACTAATACATTATATCTTATTAACTCATATACTTCTTTGACATAGTGGCGAATATTTGGGTGACATGAATACTAACATTTCTAGAACAAATTTGGTTTTTCTTAAAGTCTCCATTTCAGGCTCCACACCCATCCACGCAATTGTTTTCTAATCCAAGCAGATAGGGGATGTGTGAGAGTTACAAGTTAAAGTGGCTGAGCCTCGAGCTACATCTCAGAGCTTGCCTTTTTGTTACAGTAACATCTGGTGCAGAGGGTGAATGGGACTCTAATTACTGCTCACTGCTGGCATCTAGGAGAGATGGGTAATTTAAATGTCTTCCTATTAGGTTCCTTTCACATTTGCTCAAGCAACTTATGCCTTCCCCGAGACCTCGGTACTTCATTGACCCTGAAGGAAAGTGTAGAATGAACCTCGTTGAAATGTTTTTCCTTTTTTTGGCAGGGCTAATCATATTCTAAATCTTTATAAATTCCTAGTGAGAGTATACATTGTTACTCTCTGCTATAAAAATAAATATCTACTTCTAACATATTTCTTTTAAACGAAACCCAGAAAAAATTCTTAAATTTACCTCTTGCTGTAGGTACGTAAGGAAGGATGCTAAAATAAAATTTTGGCAAGCCAAATCCACAACACAGAAGAACATCAGATCATAAATAAGAAGAGTGGCTTCATTTCCATAATACAGAACACTGCTGAAAGAATAACTTTCATCTATCAAAAAAAAGCAAGTTATAAGACATAAATTAGAAATTTAAAAATAGAATAAACCTGTGATAAATTTCTGGTGATAAAACTTGGATATTTAAAAACAACTAGTTACTATAATACTTCATGGCTATTGTATGTCAATTATACCTGAATTTAAAAAAAGAAAAAAATACTTCATGGTTTACAAAAAATAAACAAAGGGTATTATATTAACATTTGCTAATCTAAAAGGTTAATCAAAGAACTCTGCTCATAAAAATCAGTTCTAACATTTGCACCAAGGGTTGTAATTGCTAGTAGTTTAAGTATACAGTCAATATCTTTCAATGATCAGGTAATGACTATCCCTTCTCTATTTGTTTATATAACTAAAGGCTACAGAATCTTAGAAAGATTCTCTAAGATAGATTAAATTTAAAACGCAAAACACACTTTTCTGTACAGCAGAGAATTAACACAGCATTGTATATCAACTATACTTCAATTAAAATAAATAAATAAA
>NC_041228.1:42384074-42388187 GCF_002837175.3 Physeter macrocephalus
GCGGCTGGGCCCGTGAGCCATGGCCGCTGAGCCTGCAAGTCCGGAGCCTGTGCTCCGCTACGGGAGAGGTCACAACAGTGAGAGAGGCCCGCATAACGCAAAAAAAAAAAAAAAAAAAGAATGATGGAATTGCAAATATACAAATAGACATTTTAATATTTTCTTCTCACACCTCCATGGATCAACCTGCACACACCTTGTAGGACAAAAATTTTAAAAATGTTTTTGTAAACAAGTGCTCTATAGGATAAAGCAAAACTCCTTAGGGTGTCAGACAAGGCCTTTGGGATTCAGTCTCTGCCCTCTTTATTGTTCATGGACTCTCTCTCACTGACCCACTTCATTCGAGGCTTCAATCAAGTTCCTAAGTGTATACTGCCCCTTCCCCCTTCTGCACAAACGTCTTCACCTCTTTTACCTGGACCCTCCTGTTTGACAACACCACCTTATTTTTTAAGATCCAGTTCAAACTTCACCATGTTGCCTCTCTGGCTTCACCCTGTATCTAGTTAGATTTTCTACTTTCCTTTCTGCACCCAGTGCAACCTATGTCTACACAGACTTCTATCCCAGCATCACTCCACTCACCCATCACATGCCTACTTTCCACAGTCTACTAAACAAGATGCCCAAGGGAGGGACCATTAGTCTGTGTATCCCAGGACTGACACAATATGTGACACTCAATAACACAAGGGTAAGTGATATCTAGGCCAGGACACTGGTTATACCATTTCCATTCCTCCCAAGCCACATAAGAGGTTATCAGTCACATTGACAGTGACATATATACTTCCTTTTTAATGATAAAAAACCATGTTTAGTCACTATTCCTGTCACACAGATATGTGCAATTTTTAAGAAGTTGGATAAAATGAAAAATTAAATGTTAAGGATAAATCATGAACGTTATTCTTCAAGTGTTTCATAAGTGTGCCACTGAATGAACAGTCCAATAAAATCTGAACTTTATGTATTTGTTTTACTATCTCTTCCATGTCTACCACTGATTTTGCTTTGCTTTGTTTTGGCCGTGCCACGTGGCATGTGGGATCTTGGTTCCTTGAACCAGGGATTGAACCCGTGCCCCCTGCATTGGGAGTGTGTAGCCTTAACCGCTGGACCACCAGGGAAGTCTTGTTTGATTTCAAGATTCAGAGAATGTAAAGGATTCAGCTTTAGCAATGGCTGGGGACACCCGCCCCAATACTGTTGTATTCCTAAGTGCTATTTCATAAAATACATATTAATAAAACAGGAAAGAGAAACACCAAATGTTTTATTCTATATTTTCAATTCAGTAATATAAACAATATTTACATAGCATTACATTTAAGTATTTACACAGCATTAACATAGAAGGCGGTAAGAAATGTTGCTTTGGGGGTTAATGACCATTATACTTGAAATAAGGTGGCTTTCAAGTTCATGGTACACAATGAACAGGATTATTAGAGAGCATACTGAAGAAAAATAATATCACGGAAAATTATTAGCTACATGGCTCAGGATTTACATTAATAATATTTTGGCTCCTCATATTTTTTTCCTTATTTAAAAAAAAATACTAGCCTACTAACTTATAAAGCCTAAGTTTACTTTCAATAAATCACCTTGTTAACATAACTTACAGTTTGTTATTTACAATCTTTAAACATAATTGAAGAGCAAAGCTTTGGGAGTGCTCTTAAAATGTTAAGTAATGTATAAATGTATAAAAAACTATATTGAGGAAAATGTCACATATTACAGCTCAATAATGTAAATGATATTAGACATATAAACATACTTCATGGAGAGAGTATATTGACCTAATAATACAGGTATACAAAGGAATAACTACGTACCATTTCACGAGGTGCCTATTAATCCAATAGTGAATCAGTCCACTGCCAAACAGGGTGAACAATTAAAATGAGGCAAATTGATTCAGCCCATATACAATTTCAAATTTCTAAGTAAACTTGAAAATATTTTCAACATTTATTTAACCATAAAATATGTAAAACAAAATACTGAATTGAAAACTAGGCTTGAACTTGGAATCAAAATTCTTTTTCAATGTGAGAAAATATAGGCAAATCTAGTTCATAAAATAATCTACAGAGACAAATGATGGGGACTGTTTTGAATATCATTAAAAAAATGTTACGCTGAAAGCAATATTTAGAATTTTTTTTGTCCCATTGTCAGAGCTATCTAGTCTATGAGCTGGTGAATTAAATACCATGCATAATAGGAAAATAATATTTTCCATTGTATCACACTACATGTTCACAAAGCAAGTTATGTATCTACAAGTTATAAAAATAAATCTTTCTGTAGATTAAAAACCAAATAAAAATAATTTGTATTACAAGTTTTAAAAAATATGGCAAACTAACCTGATAATCATGGCTTTTTTTTGGCCATGATTATAATTGTCTTTATCTATTCAATAAATTAAATCAGAAATCTTTGATCCACCAATGTTTTGGATGCCAAATTCTTCTGTCCTACTGTATTACGAATAAATCTAAAAATCTGAAAAAAAAAGTAAAACAATTCAGAAGGAAAAAAATATATATAAAGGAAATTAATTGTGCACATCAATTAAAATATCTAAATTAAACTAGCTAATTCTCTCAACTATTTATTTTCATGTATCAGACATCTGAATTCCATGGTGATACACAAAATTATTTCAAGACTATTATCATCTTTCATAATACTGAAGCAGTGTGCGTCCCTATTCAGAATATATTTTTATAAATTAATAATACAAATCCCCTTATGTTCACAGGAATATACTTTTAAATATTTCGCAAGACAAGTTTCCTCTAGCTCTAAAAGCTATGGAAACATCAAAAGAAATGTTAGGAACAGAATTTGTTCATAATTCTAGATCTCTATCAAAAACTAATACATTATATCTTATTAACTCATATACTTCTTTGACATAGTGGCGAATATTTGGGTGACATGAATACTAACATTTCTAGAACAAATTTGGTTTTTCTTAAAGTCTCCATTTCAGGCTCCACACCCATCCACGCAATTGTTTTCTAATCCAAGCAGATAGGGGATGTGTGAGAGTTACAAGTTAAAGTGGCTGAGCCTCGAGCTACATCTCAGAGCTTGCCTTTTTGTTACAGTAACATCTGGTGCAGAGGGTGAATGGGACTCTAATTACTGCTCACTGCTGGCATCTAGGAGAGATGGGTAATTTAAATGTCTTCCTATTAGGTTCCTTTCACATTTGCTCAAGCAACTTATGCCTTCCCCGAGACCTCGGTACTTCATTGACCCTGAAGGAAAGTGTAGAATGAACCTCGTTGAAATGTTTTTCCTTTTTTTGGCAGGGCTAATCATATTCTAAATCTTTATAAATTCCTAGTGAGAGTATACATTGTTACTCTCTGCTATAAAAATAAATATCTACTTCTAACATATTTCTTTTAAACGAAACCCAGAAAAAATTCTTAAATTTACCTCTTGCTGTAGGTACGTAAGGAAGGATGCTAAAATAAAATTTTGGCAAGCCAAATCCACAACACAGAAGAACATCAGATCATAAATAAGAAGAGTGGCTTCATTTCCATAATACAGAACACTGCTGAAAGAATAACTTTCATCTATCAAAAAAAAGCAAGTTATAAGACATAAATTAGAAATTTAAAAATAGAATAAACCTGTGATAAATTTCTGGTGATAAAACTTGGATATTTAAAAACAACTAGTTACTATAATACTTCATGGCTATTGTATGTCAATTATACCTGAATTTAAAAAAAGAAAAAAATACTTCATGGTTTACAAAAAATAAACAAAGGGTATTATATTAACATTTGCTAATCTAAAAGGTTAATCAAAGAACTCTGCTCATAAAAATCAGTTCTAACATTTGCACCAAGGGTTGTAATTGCTAGTAGTTTAAGTATACAGTCAATATCTTTCAATGATCAGGTAATGACTATCCCTTCTCTATTTGTTTATATAACTAAAGGCTACAGAATCTTAGAAAGATTCTCTAAGATAGATTAAATTTAAAACGCAAAACACACTTTTCTGTACAGCAGAGAATTAACACAGCATTGTATATCAACTATACTTCAATTAAAATAAATAAATAAA
>NC_041228.1:42390229-42394552 GCF_002837175.3 Physeter macrocephalus
CCGCATAACGCAAAAAAAAAAAAAAAAAAAGAATGATGGAATTGCAAATATACAAATAGACATTTTAATATTTTCTTCTCACACCTCCATGGATCAACCTGCACACACCTTGTAGGACAAAAATTTTAAAAATGTTTTTGTAAACAAGTGCTCTATAGGATAAAGCAAAACTCCTTAGGGTGTCAGACAAGGCCTTTGGGATTCAGTCTCTGCCCTCTTTATTGTTCATGGACTCTCTCTCACTGACCCACTTCATTCGAGGCTTCAATCAAGTTCCTAAGTGTATACTGCCCCTTCCCCCTTCTGCACAAACGTCTTCACCTCTTTTACCTGGACCCTCCTGTTTGACAACACCACCTTATTTTTTAAGATCCAGTTCAAACTTCACCATGTTGCCTCTCTGGCTTCACCCTGTATCTAGTTAGATTTTCTACTTTCCTTTCTGCACCCAGTGCAACCTATGTCTACACAGACTTCTATCCCAGCATCACTCCACTCACCCATCACATGCCTACTTTCCACAGTCTACTAAACAAGATGCCCAAGGGAGGGACCATTAGTCTGTGTATCCCAGGACTGACACAATATGTGACACTCAATAACACAAGGGTAAGTGATATCTAGGCCAGGACACTGGTTATACCATTTCCATTCCTCCCAAGCCACATAAGAGGTTATCAGTCACATTGACAGTGACATATATACTTCCTTTTTAATGATAAAAAACCATGTTTAGTCACTATTCCTGTCACACAGATATGTGCAATTTTTAAGAAGTTGGATAAAATGAAAAATTAAATGTTAAGGATAAATCATGAACATTATTCTTCTTTAAGTGTTTCATAAGTGTGCCACTGAATGAACAGTCCAATAAAATCTGAACTTTATGTATTTGTTTTACTATCTCTTCCATGTCTACCACTGATTTTGCTTTGCTTTGTTTTGGCCGTGCCACGTGGCATGTGGGATCTTAGTTCCTTGAACCAGGGATTGAACCCGTGCCCCCTGCATTGGGAGTGTGTAGCTTTAACCACTGGACCACCAGGGAAGTCTTGTTTGATTTTGAAATTCAGCCTTTTTTTACTTTCTTGTAGAATAATTATCTTTTATATATTTGTTTCTTGCTATTGATACATGACATAATAAAATAGGACACAGAAAACTACTATAATTCCTTGAAGTTAACTAAGTTCATTATGTTTCCTATATAAAAGTATAAAATCAAAAGACAGGAACTACAAGCGTGTTTTTTCAAACTTGGAAAATAATAATCAAGTTCAGCACAGGCATTTGAAGGATACCATTGTAAAAGATGCTTTTTTCCATTGGTTCCATGAATTCCATTCCAAGAATTCTTTCAAGAAGCAATTTATCTTTTATAAAGTAGTCCATTTCCTTATGAACCTAATATAAAAAAACAAGAGTCATTTCAAAATGAGCAGTGAAATGAACGCTTCCCAGTTTTTGTAAAATCAGAAGGAGAGAAAAAAGAAAAATGAATAGGACACAAAGGAAATCTGTTCTTCAAAGACAATTTACTACGTTGGACTTTATAACAAAATACTCTTTAGGAATGTTTTAAATTTTAAATGCTATTAGTAGTACTTAGGACTAGATATACTGAAAATCAATTTATAACAAGCTTTTTAGGAATACAATCATAGCATATTTCTACAATAAATAATTGATAATATTTGTTAAGTAACAAAATTCCAGTACAGACATATTTTAAGGTAATCATCATGCTAATAGACATGTAAAAATCTTTTCCTTTTACATAACTTAACTTCATCCCTAAGCCACAGTATTAGTTTTTACAGCAACAAACAAACAAAAAACCCCACAAGGAGTAAGTCCATTGACTTGGTTAACTGAAGAAATAATTGACACTCCTCATTAACTTTTTTAAAATTGCATTTTGATTCTAGCTTAAAAAATAAATGATGATACATACATGATCGATGAAAGAGCCAAGAAATTTATTCATAGTATGATATGCTTTTATACTCTGCTCAAAAGTACTTCCTGATGAACTCAATAGTCTAGCAGGGCCATTTTTCTAATGTGAAAAAGAGACAAGGATAAATGCAACATGCCTTACATCCTTGGTATCTAAATAACATGAAATACTGACAAAATATATGTGAATTGTACTTTATACAAACCCTTGTTAGTGTCTCATGAATTCTGTCATACTGTTGTCTCATGTGGCTAGAAATAGCAATTTGAAAAGTTTGACCATCTGTATTGGGTATCAAACCTCTTTGGCTACACAAATTTTCCTGAAAAGTTAAAAATTTTAAATTAAGATCAAGATTATGAAAATTTTGCCTATCTTAAAAAGAAAATAAAATATTTAACATTACAAGATTTGGAAGCCAACTGAAATTGTACTGACCTATTATATTTGAGACAAAGAGATTCTAACAGTATTCAAGGTTCCCACTCCCCTATAGGTTTTACTAATTTCTATTTTGTCATACTTCCTTGCAGGTGCTATATCATCTCCTTTACTCTGCCCTACTTAAAAAAAAATCTCATACTAAGTTCACTGTATATTGATATTCTTAGCTTTCTTTATAATTAATTTATTGCTCTTTAATAAATGACAAAAAGTCTAGTCTTAGAATTAACTACTTTTATAAATGGTCTTTTTTGTTTTCTAAACACTTTAATATGCTTCCTTAATTAATTCCAATAAAAAAGGTAGTGATACATGACCCAATGGTTAATGTTATAGACCAGATATCTATTTCAAGTCTCTTTGACACAACTTGAATCCTGAGAACCATATGCCTGTAACATTTTGCCCTACCCCCGACCTAGCTATAAATTAATAATACAAATCCCCTTATGTTCACAGGAATATACTTTTAAATATTTGGCAAGACAAGTTTCCTCTAGCTCTAAAAGCTATGGAAACATCAAAAGAACTGTTAGGAACCAATTCTCATAGATGCTTTAGGGTTCAGCATAAGTATTCTTGCCTCCATTCTCAAACTTATTTGCCTACTCTGGAGATTAACATTCTCCTCCTTTATCTAAACCTAAGCTGGAAACATAATATAACAACAGAATTTGTTCATAATTCTAGATCTCTATCAAAAACTAATACATTATATCTTATTAACTCATATACTTCTTTGACATAGTGGCGAATATTTGGGTGACATGAATACTAACATTTCTAGAACAAATTTGGTTTTTCTTAAAGTCTCCATTTCAGGCTCCACACCCATCCACGCAATTGTTTTCTAATCCAAGCAGATAGGGGATGTGTGAGAGTTACAAGTTAAAGTGGCTGAGCCTCGAGCTACATCTCAGAGCTTGCCTTTTTGTTACAGTAACATCTGGTGCAGAGGGTGAATGGGACTCTAATTACTGCTCACTGCTGGCATCTAGGAGAGATGGGTAATTTAAATGTCTTCCTATTAGGTTCCTTTCACATTTGCTCAAGCAACTTATGCCTTCCCCGAGACCTCGGTACTTCATTGACCCTGAAGGAAAGTGTAGAATGAACCTCGTTGAAATGTTTTTCCTTTTTTTGGCAGGGCTAATCATATTCTAAATCTTTATAAATTCCTAGTGAGAGTATACATTGTTACTCTCTGCTATAAAAATAAATATCTACTTCTAACATATTTCTTTTAAACGAAACCCAGAAAAAATTCTTAAATTTACCTCTTGCTGTAGGTACGTAAGGAAGGATGCTAAAATAAAATTTTGGCAAGCCAAATCCACAACACAGAAGAACATCAGATCATAAATAAGAAGAGTGGCTTCATTTCCATAATACAGAACACTGCTGAAAGAATAACTTTCATCTATCAAAAAAAAGCAAGTTATAAGACATAAATTAGAAATTTAAAAATAGAATAAACCTGTGATAAATTTCTGGTGATAAAACTTGGATATTTAAAAACAACTAGTTACTATAATACTTCATGGCTATTGTATGTCAATTATACCTGAATTTAAAAAAAGAAAAAAATACTTCATGGTTTACAAAAAATAAACAAAGGGTATTATATTAACATTTGCTAATCTAAAAGGTTAATCAAAGAACTCTGCTCATAAAAATCAGTTCTAACATTTGCACCAAGGGTTGTAATTGCTAGTAGTTTAAGTATACAGTCAATATCTTTCAATGATCAGGTAATGACTATCCCTTCTCTATTTGTTTATATAACTAAAGGCTACAGAATCTTAGAAAGATTCTCTAAGATAGATTAAATTTAAAACGCAAAACACACTTTTCTGTACAGCAGAGAATTAACACAGCATTGTATATCAACTATACTTCAATTAAAATAAATAAATAAA
>NC_041228.1:42399250-42492256 GCF_002837175.3 Physeter macrocephalus
GAGAAAAAAAAAAAAAAAAAAAAAAAAAAAAAAAAAAAAAAAAAGCACATGCTGCTACAGATAATTTATAAAATATGGAGAAATACAAAAAAAGAAAAAAAATCACCTATAATCTGAACATCAAGAGATACAGGTATTTTAAGGTATTTCATTTCCAGTTGTTATCTAGGCATATACATATAGATGGCATAAAATTGGGATTGTACTGATTTCTTTTTCACTTAACATTATATCCTCAGCAACTCCCCATGTCATTAAATGTTCTATAAAACATGATTTTTAATGTTTACCTAGGGTTTCACTGTATAGGTAAACCAATTTACTTAATATTCTCCCATTTTTACATATTTTTTGCCCTTATAAATAAGCCCTGTGACTGTGATCCTGAACCTAAGTAGTTATTCACATTGCTAATTATTTCCTTGAGTTAGATTAATAGAATCAGTAAGTCAAAGATAATGAACTCTTTATTTTTTTAATTTTTGGCTGCATCAGGTCTTAGCTGCGGCACGCCGGCTCTTCCTTGTGGTGCGTGGGCTTCTCTCCAGTTGTGGCATGCAGGTTTTTCCTCTCTCTCGTTGTGGTGTGTGGGCTCCAGAGCACATGGGCTCTGTAGTTTGCGGCCTGCGGGCTCCAGTTGAGGCACGCGAGCTCAGTAGTTGTGGCGCGTGGGCCCAGCTGTCCTGCGGCATGTGGGATCCTAGTTCCCTGACCAGGGATTGAACCCACGTCCCCTGCATCAGATCATAAATAAGAAGAGTGGCTTCATTTCCATAATACAGAACACTGCTGAAAGAATAACTTTCATCTATCAAAAAAAAGCAAGTTATAAGACATAAATTAGAAATTTAAAAATAGAATAAACCTGTGATAAATTTCTGGTGATAAAACTTGGATATTTAAAAACAACTAGTTACTATAATACTTCATGGCTATTGTATGTCAATTATACCTGAATTTAAAAAAAGAAAAAAATACTTCATGGTTTACAAAAAATAAACAAAGGGTATTATATTAACATTTGCTAATCTAAAAGGTTAATCAAAGAACTCTGCTCATAAAAATCAGTTCTAACATTTGCACCAAGGGTTGTAATTGCTAGTAGTTTAAGTATACAGTCAATATCTTTCAATGATCAGGTAATGACTATCCCTTCTCTATTTGTTTATATAACTAAAGGCTACAGAATCTTAGAAAGATTCTCTAAGATAGATTAAATTTAAAACGCAAAACACACTTTTCTGTACAGCAGAGAGTTAACACAGCATTGTATATCAACTATACTTCAATTAAAATAAATAAATAAAAAAAAGCAAAACAAAACCAGCAAGGACTAGAATAGTGTGCTATAATTTATGTCTCAAGTAGTCCCCTAAGGCTCTTCTCTGAGACTTCTTCTCTTCTCACTCCCCAAGTAGGGGTTCATCCTTTTTGGGATGTGAACACCCTTTTAAGATTCTGATGAAAGCTACAGACCCTTTCACGAGAGGAAGTGGGGGAAGCACACATATACGAATCTTGCACACAATTTCAGGGAGGTACAGAGAATCACCTCAGTGACTCAGCTGCCCATGGATACCCAGTTAGGAACTCTTGTTTTATACAAGAGGACATCTGGCTTGCTGCTAACATTCTTTTTTGATCAGGGCATTAGTTATAGGAATATATTCAGTTTGTGAAAATTCACTGGCCATTAAGCTATATCCTTACAAGATATGCACTTCTGTACATATAGTTGTATACATATTTAAAAAAAATAAACAAGCCAGCAATATACACTCTTTGTGGGTGACCTTTCACTGCCATTGCTCCAGCAATGACCTCATTTGATGAGACTCCCCAGCTTACTGTGTGCCTTTACTTTCTCCTAAGATCCAGTCCCCCAGTTCCTTACATTTAATGGCTTACTGGACATCTCTTCCTAGATGTCCCAAAGGTACCTCAAGACACAACATATTCAAAACCAAATTCATCCTCTTTCCTTCAAAACCTGGTCCTCCACCTGCACTCCCTGTCTCAGTGAAGGGTGGCACCACCACCAACCACCTAGTCACACAAGCTGGAAATCCGTTCTCTCCTACCTTCTTTTCCTTAACATCTCTGGCAATCTTTTCTTCTTTAAACTCATCACCACTGCCTTAGCTCATATTCTCCTAATTTCCCAATAGAGATGAAGAAGTTGTTGATGATAATTGTATTATTATTATTATTATTAGAGGCCACAACAGTGAGAGGCCTGCATACCGAAAAAAAAAAAAAAAAAATACAAAAAAAGAAAAAAAATCACCTATAATCTGAACACCAAGAGATACAGGTATTTTAAGGTATTTCATTTCCAGTTGTTATCTAGGCATATACATATAGATGGCATAAAATTGGGATCGTACTGATTTCTTTTTCACTTAACATTATATCCTCAGCAACTCCCATCGGCAGGCGGACGCGCAACCACTGCGCCACCAGGGAAGCCCCCGGATGATTTTTGACTACTCTTTCTCTCCTACCTTCTTTTCCTTAACATCTCTGGCAATCTTTTCTTCTTTAAACTCATCACCACTGCCTTAGCTCATATTCTCCTAATTTCCCAATAGAGATGAAGAAGTTGTTGATGATGATTGTATTATTATTATTATTAGAAACGGTAACATCATTTTTCTGAGCGCCTACCCATACCAGGTTCCTTACACGATGATTACACATGTGTAAACGCAACAACCTTTAGAAGGTTATACTTAATTTTATAGAGAGGGCTTTAAAGTTCAGAAAGGGTAAACAACTTTCTCAAGCGCACAAAACTAGTCTTAGCTGCGGCACGCCGGCTCTTCCTTGTGGTGCGTGGGCTTCTCTCCAGTTGTGGCATGCAGGTTTTTCCTCTCTCTCGTTGTGGTGTGTGGGCTCCAGAGCACATGGGCTCTGTAGTTTGCGGCCTGCGGGCTCCAGTTGAGGCACGCGAGCTCAGTAGTTGTGGCGCGTGGGCCCAGCTGTCCTGCGGCATGTGGGATCCTAGTTCCCTGACCAGGGATTGAACCCACGTCCCCTGCACTGTAAGGCGGATTCTGTACCACTGCACCACCAGGAAAGTCCCAAAGATAATGAATTCTTAAAAAGCTCTTGCCAAATGCTTTCCAGCAGGTTTGTAAAAATGTATTCTGAGACCAGTGCCCATTTCACCCTGTCCTTGATGCTACTAACTATTAGCTTTTTTAAAAAAAGTTTGGTAATTTGAAGAAAGTAAAAATGTTATTTTTACATTCATTTCTTTTATGATTTATGAGTTGAATATTTTTTAGAGGTTTATTAGTCTCGTCTGTTTATTTACATATTTTAAAAAATCTTTTTGTCATTTTTCCATGGGAGTTTTTTGTTTTGGTTTGGTTTTTTGGCCGTGTTCTGCGGCATGCAGGATCTCAGTTCCCCAACCAGGGATTGAACCTGTGTCCCCTGCAGTGGAAGCGTGGAGTCTTAACCACTGGACCACCAGGGAAGTCCCTCCATTGAGGTTTTAACTTAGTTTGCTTACTGATTTATATGACTTTCAATAGTTATCAATATGTTTGTCATATTTACTATGAGAATTTTACCCCATGTCTTTTATTAATATAATTGTTGTCTACACAAATGTTCTACATTAATAAAGTAAAATCAACAAATGTTACCTTTTTGATTCTTTCTGTATTTTATGCTTAGATTGTCATCTCCCAATCTGAAATATTCTTTTCTAGGTTTTCATAGTTTCATTTTTAAATTTAACCTTTCAGTCCAGGTATAATTTCTAATAGTTAACCAACTGATTCAGTTCAATGTATTAAACAAATTGTTCTTCTCTGAGATGTTGTTATCATCTATTAAGTTCTTGCAAGTCACAGGTATAGTCCCTTAATCAATAAATCCTCTTGGTTTTTCCTCTTAAGTACATATTTTTCTTTTTAAATTTTCTTATGGAAGTTTTCTAATATACATAGTAGAGAGAACAGTAAACCATCCATCACCCAACTTCAACAATTACCAACATTTTACCAATTTTCATCTATCCTCCCAACTTTTTTCTTTTAAAGCAAACCCCAGATACCATGTTATTTCATCTGCAAATACTTCTGTATCTATCTCTAACCAATAAGACCTTGGGAAAAAAATGCCATTTTCACACCTAATAAAATTAATCTTTTCTTAATATAATTTAATATTTAGTCTATTAAATCTCCAAGATTTTTCCCAAAGATTTTTTTATAGTTGGTTTGTTTGAATCAGGATCCAATCAAAGTCTACACATTGTATTTGATTGTTTTTTTTCCTTAAATTTCTCATATCTAACAGTCTTCTTCCACCACCACCACCACCACCACTTCTTTTCTCTTCATGCCTTTGATATGTTGGAGACACTGGGTCGTTTGTCCTGTGAGACATCCTAACATTTTGCATCTGGCTAATTGCTTCCTGTGGTATTATTTTGCCTCTATCTCCTCTATTTCCTGTAAACTGGTGGTTAGATCTAGAGGCTTGATTACATTCAGGTTCAATTTTCTTAGGCAAGAATATTTCATGGGTGATATTATGTACTTCCTTACTGCATCATGACAGGAAGTGCATAATGTCAGTTTTCCTAATTTTTACTTGTAGTAAGGTTGAGCCAGTGTGTTCAGATTATATCAACCTGATTCCTCATTATAAAGTTCCCTGTCATCCTTCACTTAATTATTTTAGCATCCATTGATGATTGTAGCCTATAGGCATTAATCCATTAGTCATTCCAAAATGGTGATTTTCTAACTTAGAATTCCTTTTACTTTCTTCCAACAGGAAGATCTTTCCCTCATGAATTATTTGGTTACTTTGAAATACGGTCTATAAAAGAACTGTAGGATGGAATTTGATTCATTCCCTTTCAGTGTTCAGGGTAATGAGTTGGTATCCTAGCAACTTTCAAAAGTAATCAATGAGGATTTTTTAAAAAGATTACTACAAATCCCAGATTAAGAGAACCCATCTCTCAACTTAAAAAACAAAAAGATATAAAATACATTCATACCGCTTCTCTTTTAAGATTCATATTCATTTCTTCCATATTAGTATCGGCATGCCCATGTACTGATCTACCATGAATGTAATAACCAAAACATCTGTGGGATAACAGAAACACTGATATCTATCAAAAGAGAAGAAGAAGCAGTTAGCAACTTATCTGCAAAACAATAAAAATTAAGTTCTTCTTAAAATTGCTTTCTTTCTCTCAAAATAATGAGGGTTGAATTCTTGGAAAACATAGAGACATAATAAGACATAATGAGACATAACAAAACAAGAGAATAATAAGATAATAAAGGATAATGAGGTTATTTTAAAAAGTAGATGCAAAAGAGACTGGAGACACTCCCAAGAAAGGAAGAAACAGGGTTGATATATGAAAACTTTTCAGGGACTTCAGGCTGAGTCAACTGTTTGGTGGCATAAGCAATTCATAATTAAGAAACTGCAAATAAAGAAGGAAAAATTAAGACAGTAAATATTAATTTGTAGCTTGTTATAACCATCTCTGGAATTAACCACCAGTGGAAATCAGACTAAAAATACAATCATAGCAAATCACTTTTAAAGCCTACTCATGACCTTTAAAAGGGGAGAAATAACAGTTGCAAGATAAAGTCAGAAAGTACTTACATTGCTCATACAGCACAAATCAACAAACTGTCGAATTTTATCTTCTACAAATCTCTCATAAAAGACAGCAAAGAACACAATCTGAAACATTAAGCCAAGTTCATGTTTATTACATTTTAGGATTTAATTTTCTTTTATAGCCACAGTATAGTGTCATAAGAAAAAAGAAGTTCCAACCAAGAACATAGTGGCCAAAAACAATTCCTGTGGGATAAAATCCTACTTATCATTTCTGATTCGTCTGTCAAAGGAAGAGTGCTTTGGAATTGTGTTAAGATTCACTGAGGGAGCTTATTTTGAATTTAAAAAAACTTTTCTGTGTCATTAAAATAAGATAGGACAAACACAGGGGGAGGAAGTTAAGGGGCTTTAAAAGCTTTAGGATAAACCAATGCATTAATGGCCAGATTTAGGTCTGGTTCTGCAATTCTGCTCGTCTCCTAAATTCAAAAAGCCACTAGAAAAATTGCTGTTTTTCAAATTAATCTTCTCTGATAGAGTAGCACATAAAAAGCATATGTCAAGTATTCTGTTTCAACTACAGATAATGTGTTAAACATTCAAATGGAATGGTTTCAAGTGTTTTCTTAGATAGATTTAATAACAATACTACAAAGGGAAGTTTTATAAATCACAAGAGAAAAGTTTACATTGTAGGCCTTCTTAGATACACTTCAGAGAAGGAAAACATTTCCTAACCACCCAATTCAAAGCTGTCGCATTCCTAAAGTCCACTCCCCTTACCTCTCCCTCTACTCACTATCTCACCTCCCTGCTGATGCCCTTCACAGCACTTGTCACAGCTGTGACTTGTTCTTGTTACAGCGTATCTTTGAGCTCAGCACAGTGCCTCGCACATAAAATATACTCAGATATGTAAATGAATATAGCAGGTGAATACTGAAAAGACTTTCCTAAATACTCTATGTACACATTTTAAAACTCCTTTAAATGACATGAAAAACAGTAACATTCAAAGTTTAAAAACGGAAAGATGCCACTTAAAAACTGAAGAAGCTGGGTTTGGGGAAATATAAGGAGTGAACAGTAAAGCCTAATATTATGAGAATCAAGAAGAGTTTGTATAGACAAATTTATGGAACTGTAATAGGCTAAAGGAACTTTTATGGATATTTTAGGAATAAACACTGATAGTTTGAGAATGTGACCATGGAGAGAAATACTTTCCTATCAAATGACCGCAAAGTGAGAAACAAAGAACGAGGTTAGACGGTAGTGCCCAAAACAGCTAGTTGCTGCCTGACCAATCCTTTCCCTTCCCCTTAGTGACAGACCCCTTCTTTGAGTGGGCACACTGCTGCCCAGCTGACAGTGCAGTGAAGTGTGGCCATGTGACCAAGTTCTGACCAAGGAGATGTCAAAGACACTTCTGAAAGGGCTCTCAAAGAGGAGAGGGTGAGCGTCCATTGCACTACCCCGATCGGCAGGCCCACCAATCTGCACACAGGACCAGACCCCGGCCCCTATGGTCCTTGAGTTGGGGCTGCCCTTGCCCCACTGCCCGCCTCCTCATCCAGTCATGCTGGAGCATCTGAGCTCGCTGCCCACACAAATGGATTACAAGGGCCAGAAGCTAGTTGAACAGGGGTTTCAGGGAATTATTCTTTTTTTTTTTTTTTGCGGTACGCGGGCCTCTCACTGTTGTGGCCTCTCCCGTTGCGGAGCACAGGCTCCGGTTGCGCAGGCCCAGCGGCCATGGCTCACAGGCCTAGCTGCTCCGCGGCATGTGGACCGGGGCACGAACCCGTGTCCCTTGCATCGGCAGGCGGACTCTCAACCACTGCGCCACCAGGGAAGCCCTTCAGGGAATTATTCTTTTCTGCAATACTTGGATTTATCTATGGGTATGTGGCTGAACAGTCTGGGTGGACTACATAGTTATGGCAGGATTTGCTTTTTCGTGTTTGCTGACATTTTCCTTCATGGCCCATTTATCACTGACACCCCCTCAAGTGGTTCGAGACTTGTTCTGTTTGAGACTCCGGCACACAAGACAAGAAACCAGGGGAAAGAAAAATTAAGAGGCATGCTAAAGATAACTGATAGGGGTTTTCAAGATTCAGCTTTACTACATTACCTGCTTGTGTTTCATGTGAAATGAGCTAAATTGTTTTCATACCTAAAACGTGAGCTAAAAACCACCTATACTCAGCTATATATAAATTTTGTTCTCTATATTTTACTTCTCAGTTGGGTTTTGATTTATAAAACTTTTAGACTTTCTCTTAATAATCTTCGTCTGAAATGCAGAACAGAAAACAACACACGTATACAAACTTTCTTGCAGGTCTACAAAATAAGGAAGAATAAATGCCTCATAAATGATAATACAATTTAACTATTACAGTTTCATAATTCATTATGAGTAGTTAACCTGTTTTAATGTTTTCAGTTAAAACTCATAGTGAAAAAAGTAAAGAGGAAAAAGGGTGAGGTCTTCTCCCCTGGCTCACCCCTGCAACTCCATCAGCTGTTATGCACTGCGAGGTGACCTTAGAGGTGAAGTCCTGAGGGGCAGAGCAGAACAACAGGCATTTGGGCCTGACAGCAGCCACCCTGCTGGCCCTGCATTGCTGACCTCTGCTCTTCTTTCTCACGGGAGACAGAAAAGTCACTTTTATTTCAGCCACTGCTATTTGGGGTTTCTGTATTGTTGTACTCAAACCGATATGAAAAGCTTCAGATGGTATTCCTTTAAATTCTCTACACCCAGATAAATCTGATCTATTCACAAAAACTTATATTGGTATATATAAAAATAAATATTTTCTTACTATTATACTGATGATAAACATCAAACCCCATAATACGGTTGACAGACAGTAACTAGACTTATCATGTGGACCGGGGCACGAACCCGTGTCCCTTGCATCGGCAGGCGGACTCTCAACCACTGCGCCACCAGGGAAGCCCTTCAGGGAATTATTCTTTTCTGCAATACTTGGATTTATCTATGGGTATGTGGCTGAACAGTCTGGGTGGACTACATAGTTATGGCAGGATTTGCTTTTTCGTGTTTGCTGACATTTTCCTTCATGGCCCATTTATCACTGACACCCCCTCAAGTGGTTCGAGACTTGTTCTGTTTGAGACTCCGGCACACAAGACAAGAAACCAGGGGAAAGAAAAATTAAGAGGCATGCTAAAGATAACTGATAGGGGTTTTCAAGATTCAGCTTTACTACATTACCTGCTTGTGTTTCATGTGAAATGAGCTAAATTGTTTTCATACCTAAAACGTGAGCTAAAAACCACCTATACTCAGCTATATATAAATTTTGTTCTCTATATTTTACTTCTCAGTTGGGTTTTGATTTATAAAACTTTTAGACTTTCTCTTAATAATCTTCGTCTGAAATGCAGAACAGAAAACAACACACGTATACAAACTTTCTTGCAGGTCTACAAAATAAGGAAGAATAAATGCCTCATAAATGATAATACAATTTAACTATTACAGTTTCATAATTCATTATGAGTAGTTAACCTGTTTTAATGTTTTCAGTTAAAACTCATAGTGAAAAAAGTAAAGAGGAAAAAGGGTGAGGTCTTCTCCCCTGGCTCACCCCTGCAACTCCATCAGCTGTTATGCACTGCGAGGTGACCTTAGAGGTGAAGTCCTGAGGGGCAGAGCAGAACAACAGGCATTTGGGCCTGACAGCAGCCACCCTGCTGGCCCTGCATTGCTGACCTCTGCTCTTCTTTCTCACGGGAGACAGAAAAGTCACTTTTATTTCAGCCACTGCTATTTGGGGTTTCTGTATTGTTGTACTCAAACCGATATGAAAAGCTTCAGATGGTATTCCTTTAAATTCTCTACACCCAGATAAATCTGATCTATTCACAAAAACTTATATTGGTATATATAAAAATAAATATTTTCTTACTATTATACTGATGATAAACATCAAACCCCATAATACGGTTGACAGACAGTAACTAGACTTATCATGGTGATCATTTTGAAATGTATAGAAATATCAAATCACTATGTTGTGTTCCAGGAACTAACATAGTGTTGTAGGTTAATTATACATCAAAAACAGACAAATGAACAAACTCTTAGAAGAAGAGATGAGATTTCTGGTTACCAGAGGTGGAGGCTGGAGGGGGAAGTGGGGGGAACTGGATAAGGACAGTCAAAAGGTACAAACTTCCAGTTATAAGATAAATAAGTACTAAGGATGCAATGTGCAACATGATAAGTATAATTAACACTGTTTTAGGTTATACATAAAAGTTAAGAGAATAAATACTAAGAGTTCTCATCACAAGGGAAAAATATTTTTATTTCTTTAATTTTGTATCTGTATGAGATGATGGATGTTCACTAAACTTACTGTGGTGATCATTTCATGATGTGCGTAAGTTAAATCATTATGCTGTACACCTTAAACTTATACAGCGTTGTATGTCAGTTATATCTCAATAAAACTGGAAGGGAAAAAAATCAAACCCCATATTCTTTTAATCGAATTTTATTTCAAATCCTAATTTCTGTTTCTTTTTCTTTTCTGATTGTCAAACTATCCCTCACTAGCTCTATCCTATAGCTTCAAGTTTGAACAAGTCTCACCAACTTAAAATAAATGCAAATTTAGAGTCTATTCTTAAGTTACGGAATGACACCTGGGTCCATTTCTGTAGGAGTTTTGGGATTTCAATCCCAAAGATCTTTTAAAATAAGCTTTTAAGGCAAATATTTGCTCTCCAGTTTATAGGAAGTTCAACCTATTCTTTCTAGAGGTCCCACCTTCATTTGCTTACTTAAAAGTTAAAGAGGGCTTCCCTGGTGGCGCAGTGGTTGAGAATCCGCCTGCCGATGCAGGGGACACGGGTTCGTGCCCCGGTCTGGGAAGATCCCACATGCTGCGGAGCGGCTGGGCCCATGAGCCATGGCCGCTGAGCCCGTGCGTCCGGAGCCTGTGCTCCGCAACGGAAGAGACCACAACAGTGAGAGGCCCGCGTACTACAAAAAAAAAAAAAGTTAAAGAGATCTTAATCAAACAGAAAGCCTTTTTCCACTCATGGGAGTGTCTGTAAGCAAGAGAAAGAAATGCAGAGATCAGAGTTAAGCGCTGTAGCTGCTGCTTCTTTCTTTTCTTCCTTTCATTCTTTTTTTAAAAGTTTTAAGAAGATAAGGGAAGTAAGCATAGAAAAGATCCTCTGCTAGAGCCCTGGGACCTGAGAAGATTTATTTTTAGTTTCCGCTATTTCAATAAATATTTCAAAGAAGATTTCAGAAGGGGTACTGGTTTTTGAGAGATTCAATGATATATAAATAAATGTAAACTATAAGTTATATTTCAAAAGAAAAGAAAAGATTAAGGGTACCTTAGCAATTCCTATCATTATATATAAACTAAACCCTGCGACTAGAAAGCTGCAGACTCTGAAAGACCCTTCAGAGCCCCACTACTGATAAGAAATGAACTCTGAAATCAGATTGCCTGGGTTCAAATTCCAGTTCTGCCAATTCCTAATTGCATGACTTTAGGTAAATATTTAACCTTTCTGTGCCTCAGCATCCTCAGCTATAAAACGAGGATACTAAAAGAATCTATCTCTGAGGGCTACTATAAAGATTAAGTAAGTTAATTTGTGTAATGCAGTTAATTAACACACTGCCTAGATTATCATACTAAGTAAAGATTAGCTATTAGTTATTATTATTGTTGTTCTTGTCACCTTCTTTATACTATAGAAATCATGTTGTGGTCAATATTTGAGGATTAGCAGGTAAACAGAGTTAAAAATATAGAGAGGCAATGTTGCTTAAAAGAACAATCTCTTGTTACCTGTATAATTCCAATGACTAGCCAAAGAGCGGTAGACACCGCATATCTCAAAATGCGGCTATAAGGAGCTATGTAGCTAGGTGGGCTTCTGGAAAGACTAGAAGATGAGTCCATTAATGCTAAGTTCTTGAATCCTACAACCTGAAATAATAAGAAAAAATAATTTAAACAGACATAAAGAAAACTCCTCTAGTCTGAAAATGAGACCCTCCTCTCTACTCCTTACCTTGAAAAACTAAAGTATTCAAGTTTGTATAAACGGTAGAAAATCTAGATAAAAATAATTATCCAGTATTTTAATTACAAAGTATTTAATACAAAATATTTAGCTATTTCATTTGGTATTCTCTTCAATATGACTAAAGGCCAATATAACCTTATTATCATATACGCAGCCAAAGCTCAAAAATTTCTGTCAAGAGAATAACGCTTTCTTCAGTAAACTACCAATGAACAACCAGTATTTCATGGGTTTTAACATATGCCAGGAACTATGTAAAACACCTTTTATACTTTAAAACAGTATTTTCCAAAATGTCTTTTGAGGAAGATACCATCGAAGATACCATCTCTGATGAAAGGAAACCATGATCAAATAAGTTTAGTTAGTATATTATACTCACCTCCATGCCTTCCACCCTCATAGAATAAAAGCTCTGGAAAGTTTTATGGTAAAGAAATCTACAAGACTTTATTGAATCCAGTGTTTTCCAAACTTACTTCATTATAATACTTTTTTCTCACATAACACCTTTTAAAGCTTTAAAAAACACTACTATAAATGTATTTTTGAGACAGTGTTCATATATCCTAGGGACACACACATTCCTCTAGGTTTAAAAAGGAAAGGAAGGAGAAAAGCAGGAAAGAAGGAAAATGGAAGGAAGGCAGACAGACATACAAGTTAATAATTCATATCTAACCTTACTTAAGCAGCTAATTCTAGAGAAAACCTGTTACTCATACAGTTTCCATATTTCAGTCTCATATTCAGTACTGAATAATTCTTTAATAATTCTACCCAGACCCATGAAATAACTGTAAAGGGATCATAAGCATGTACCCATTCAGTGTGTCTTGTTAAGCTACAGCCCCAGCTCTTAAGACAGAACACAGTCCATAGTAGGTGTTCAATTTTTGTTAGAAAATTTCAACCTTCTAATAGTGGTTCTAATACAGGAGTGAGAATATGAATAATGGGGGGTGGTTCTTAAAATACAGATACCTGGGCTCGCCTCAGAGCTACGGAATTGAACATAATCTTGAGGGGTGAGGTAAGGCATAGGTATTCTGCAAAAGCTTCATATGGGATTCTGCTACAAACCAGTGGTTTAAAAATCACTCCTTACCTACAGTAGACAAATTCAAAGAGACAGAAAGTAGAATGGTGGTTTCCAGGCGCTGGGGAGAGGGGAGAAGACGGAGCTGTTGTTTAATGGGTACAGAGTTTTAGTTTTGCAAGATGAACAGAATTCTAGAGACTACTGCACAACAATGGGAATGTACTTAACAGTACTGAACTGTATACTTAAAATGATTAAGATGGTAAATTTCATGTTATGTGTATTTTTTAATGGCTTGATTACAATACTTTAACCTTTAGAAAACTCTTCCACTGACATGAAAACTTAGCTGGAATTATATTAACATTTATGAGGTACCCACAGGTTGTATACAATTGCATCAAACAGTTTATACCTCCAAAAGGAAGAGGACAGTAAGTACTTGAAAGAGTGGGTTAATTTTTCTCACAGTCTGAATTTCATTCCATTCATTTGCCACAAAATATGTTCTCCATATGCTTACGGGAACGGTAGCACTCCGAACACCACCCTCACCTGGTTGGGGAGATAAAACGAGTAAAAGCGTTTCACCTTCTTTGCTCTACAATGGTGGCAAAAGGATCTTGGTACAAATGGTTACTTTCATTACCTTCAACAGCTTTAAGAACCTTTCCTTTAGGTCGCTCCCAATCAATAAAGAATATGTCTATGGTAATCTGGGAGATGAGCTTATGCAAAAATTGCAGAGCCTGAGAATGACAAACAAAGCACCTTAAAGTATCTGCATTAAGCCTGCTTATGAAACCAACAGTGATTCTTTAAGAATGTCCATCGACAGATGAATGGGTAAAGAAGACGTGGTACCTATATACAATGGAATACTACTCAGCCATAAAAAAGAATGAAATAATGCCATTTGCAGCAACATGGCTGCAACTAGAGATTGTCATACTAAGTGAAGTAAGTCAGAAAGAGAAAGACAAATGCCATACGATATCACTTACATGTGGAATCTAAAATATGACACAAATGAACTTATCTACGAAAACAGAAAGACTCACAGACATAGAGAACAGACTTGTGGTTGCCAAGGGGAGTGGGGCAGAGAGGGATGGACTGGCAGTTTGGGGTTAGTAGATGCAAACTATTATATACAGAGTGGATAAACAAGATCCTAATGTATAGCACAGGGAACTATACTCAATATCCCGTGATAAATCATAATGGAAAAGAATATAAAAAAAGAATGTCTCTATGTGTATAACTGAGTCACTTTGCTGCAGAGCAGAGATTGGCACAACGTTGTAAACCAACTATACTTCAGAAAAAAAAGAAACAAACATACTGTAATCACAAGAATATATAATTTTCACAAGTTACAAAGTCGTAATACCATTAGGGGATCAACAGAAGCTCACGAAATAACGGAATCACCAAATTCACAGAATTTTTATATACATATTAATTCGACTTCCTTTTTTCTGTCTTTCTTTTAAATAGGGATATGAAAGGAGACACACTACCTCCTCCTCATACAGGGATCTTGCATTAATTGTCTCTCCTTCCCAAGGTTTCCAAAAGCATACTTTGTTTTCTAGATCATCTAACTTCTTTATAATAAAGGTATTTCCAACTATAATTTGCTTGTCCTAATTAAAGTTTTAGCATGCTCTCACTTTTGGTTTCTTTTCCCTATTTCTGGTATTTTCATTTATGGAATATGTTTAAACTAAGGCTTCTTCCTAGTAGGCACATTATTGATCAAACAAGGGATAAAAATCTAAGTATGGGATGATTCCTCTCTTCGTGGAGCTCACAGATCAGTGGGAACATCAGACACTTAATAATCACAACACAATTGGATGAGATCTACCACAGAAGCATGTAAAGAGCTTCATATCCATTGACAGAACAATGACGTAGGGAGGGGGGTTGCCATGGGAAGAGGAGGAAAGGAATATGGAGGCAGAGAACAAATGCTAAGAGTTCAGCACTTTATCCAGCATGGTACCTTTTACTCTCAATTAACAGGTTAAATTAAATAATAAAAAAATATTTAAGGCAGATCTTCAGAATAAGATATCTATTATAAATAAAAGTAGACTTCCTAGTAAAACAGAATTAATTCACGCTTTCTTCCAAAATTAAACTAAATTTTACACCAAAGATTTTGAAAGCAGTTTAATTTTAAAGACTTATGTGCTTATTACCAGGTCTTTTAAATTCAGTAACCCATGCTTTGAAACTTACCTTCAGAGCAAAAGCACATCCCACATAAGTAACAAAACGTTCTTCCTGAGCCGGCATTGGTAGCAAAACAGAGACAGACTTCTGTGCCTATGATAAAAATTACGCTGCTAAATATGACCATACAAAGTTTTTACTAAACACAAGTTATAACCCAAAGAAAGCATAAAAGAGGAAGGTGGTGATGCACTCAATAAACACAGCACACTCAGGGAATCGTGAGTTTAGCACTTGCCCCAATACTCTTGATCAGAAATATCCTCAACTAAAGACAGTTCCTTTATAAAGAAAGCTTACAAGTTATTCAGGTATTGGCACTTAGGTTAAATTCAGAAAATCACTTACTTTGAAGAAAATAAGCCAGTAAAGACCTGTTCCCACAGTGATGATAAAGAAAACATTGGCCAGATCACCAGCATAGTAAACCAAGAATTTCATAACTGTCTGCAATTTAAAAAGAGAATTACAGCCATTATAGACACAATCTATTTATACTATTACTTTTAATAACATGTTATTTACCCAGTTTCTCAAGCTTGAAGCCTTGTTTCATGTATACGTGGATCAGTTAGAAAGACCAACTGCAGCCACTCCCTAGACACCTTTTGGGTCCTAACCTTTTGATCCATTCCCAATAGCCTCTGTCTTATTCAACCCTTCTCACCTTTCACCACCTAAGAAATTCAGAACCGCTTCCTAATTTTCTTTGAGTCTGGAATCCTTCTCTCCAATGTATCCTCTATACTACCATCAGAGTTGGCTTTCTAAAATGTAAATTGGATTGTGTTACTCTGCTTCTTAAAAATGTACAGTGACGCCTTATTAAAATATAAATTCCTGACTCACAAGGTCCTCCACAACCTAGACAAAAATTAAATGTTTAGCCTCATCTGCCAGTTCCAACCACTTACTCAATAATTAACTACTCCACACTTTTATCTCAAATGTTTTGGGGAATGAAATGGGCATTGATTCTACAAATATTCTTCCCTTCTTCTCTCTGGCAAACTCTCGTGAGCTCTGAGGGCAGAGACCATGTCTCTCTTTGCTCATTATCACAACCCCCACAGTGCCTAGTAGAGCACCTGGCACTCAGACAGTAGGCTATCAGTGACTATTTGTGGAATGCGCAGATAACCCAGCTTAAAGTTCACTTCTCTTGGAAACCTTTCTTGACTATCCCAGACAGTAAATCAAGCCCCCCTCCTCTGATTCCTTGGCACATTGGCTCTGGAGTCAGGAAGATATCCCAGCACAAACAAGTTTACTATGTGCCTTTCTCATGTTCTTAATCAGCTAAATGGAAATACCATCTATTACTTTGTTGCTATAAAAATTAAATGAATAGGAAACTTACTTAACCTCTGCCACAATTTCAGCATGTATAAAATGGGAATGATAATAATACCTAACTTCATAGAGCTATTGTGAGGACTAAATGAACTATACATGTAATGCTTAAAAAAGTGCCTGGCACATAGTAAATATTCAAAAAATGATAGATAAAAATAAAAACAAACATTAAAAAAGATTAATTGAGAAGAGAAACTATAAAGTTAATAGAATAAAATATGGGCAAATACCTTTTTGATCTTGAGATAGGGAAGGCTTTCCTAAACAAGATCCTAAAAGCACATGCCATAATATGAAAACCTATTCAGATGTGACAATATTAAAATCAAGAGTTTCTGTTAAACAAAGTAACACATAGATAAAATAACACATGAATCACTCTTGGAGAATAAATTTCAACATCAAAAACCAAAAGTGGATTTATATTTAGAAAATACATAAAACTCTAAATAAATAAAATAGAAAAACTTGTTTAAATAAACAAGAAAAACTGAAAACTTAATTCGAAAAATGGGCAAGGGATATAAACAGGAAGTTCACAGAAGGGGAAACCCAAATGATTAATAAAGCATATGAAGAGTAATCAGAGAAATGAAAATTAAATCAAGAGTAACATACTACTTACCCCACCAAACTGGCAAAAAATGGAAAGACTTGAAAAACAGCAAGCATTGGTGAGGATGTGAGGCAACAAGAACAGCTCTGCTGTTGGGTGCAGACTGGCCCACAGCAACGTGGGAGGGAAATGAGCATACACCTCTCATAGTCATATACACCAGAGAAACTCAAGGCAACTTTTTACTCATTCTCTAGCTGTGTCTTATTAGAAGGATATAAAATAGCCAAAAGATAAAAATATACTTAAAAAATTCCTGTGATCATACCTGTAAATCGATCATGGGACTCCCAATGCGTCTCTTCCAACCTGTTGTCTTCAAAAGAGACAATAAAACAGCTAGTCCACCCAACACGCCCAAAGCAATCTACAGGAAAAAAAAATTTTGGAATTTATGTAATTTCATAATGTAATTTCATCCATGTTCAAAGACACTGTAAATAGAAAGTAAGGAAGTACTCAAAAAATGGTGGTGGAAGGTGGCTAAAAGGACATAGGAGCCAAATTTAAGGAACTCCCAATGGTCAAATCTGGGACAATTTGAGCAAGAAAATAGATAGTAATTAATTATTATTGCTAGAATAAATAAATATCCATGAGTCCATACTGATTTAAATAAATAATTGAATAAATAAATCCATGTGGACAAAGGGACAGTTCCTCCTTATAGTAGAACTTGAATTAACAAATATAGAAGAAATGATGGAAATACACAATCACCATCAGACAAATGTCATGGTAACACTTTTTGCTGCCAAGAATTAACAATGGGTGCTAAAATTAGAGGGCAAAAGAATAATGAGGAGCAGGATATTTGCATAATCTCAAGCATTTCCTCACAAGATACAAGATACTTATTAATTATAAGTGGAAAAATACAGTGGAGAACTCTGTGGACACCATCTTAGCCATATGATCGAAGTTGACATCACTGTTAATAAGATACACTGACATCAAGTATCTTCTGATATGATTTGCTGAGAAGGGTACAACATCATTTTTGTGGTATTTGTGCTAAAACTACATTTAATCATGGGAAAATATCAGATAAACCCAACTGAGGGCCAAAATACCAGTGTCAGTCATGAAAGACAAAGAACGACAGAGGACCTGTCACAGATCTAAAGATACACACGATGGCTAGAAGTAATATGTGACCCTGGACTGGGTCCTGAAACAGAAGAAGGATAGTGAAAAAAATCTGTAAAATCCAAAGAGTATTTAGATTAGTTAACAGGACTACATCAATATTAATTTTCTGATTAAGATCACTGTACTACCATCATGTAAGGTGCTAACATTAGGGGAGACTGGGTGAGGGATATGTTGCAAATCTCTTTATTTTGACAACTTTCCTGTACATGTAAAAACTTTTTTTTTAATTAAAAAATATACTGTAAGTATTTTTAACAGGTTAAAATAAACTCACATCTGTCTGGACATGTGCTTCTCCTTGATCCATTTCATATGTGACCGAGAAAGAAACCTGATATTTAAAAGAAAGCAAATTAGCCATACTGAAGTTATATAACACAAACCTACTTTTACTATAAAAATAATTTGTAGCTGAATTTTACCATAAATGCCATACTTTTGAACTATCAATGTTACTAGAGTTGACCCTTATTTGTATCAATACATAAATGAATACGCTTTTGGGAATTATTCATGCTACTTTAAACATCCCTTTTGAACACATGTTAAAGAAAGAGGGCTTCATTAGGAGCTAGGTTAGGTTCATTAATAGCAGTCAAGCCAAATTAATCATATTTCATTTTCTGATAGGTTTCTGTAACTGAGGAGTGTGACTGATCTTATGTATCAAGAATTCAGCAACTGGCTAAATAATCACAGCCTAAGATGGCAGATTAATCAAAGGGCTGAACAAGAATCTTAGGGATACCACTATATTGAGACAGGAGAAAGAAGAACCAGTAAAGGGTTAAGAGAAACAGGAGTGTGAGAAGCAGGAGAGGGAAGATACCTAAGTCTTACCAAGGTCATGAACAGGGAGTTTCAAGGAGGAGGTCACCAGTAGTGTCAAATGTTGTACAACTGGCCCTTGAACAATGCAGGGGTTACGGACGCCAACCCCCGTGCAGTCAAAAATCCAGACAGAACTTTAGAGTTGGCCCTCCGCCTCCATGGATTCAACCAACTTCATGTAGTGCTGTGGTACATATTTAGTGAAGAAAGAAAAAAACCCATGTATAAGTAGACCCATGCAGTTCAAACCCATGTTGTTCAAGGGTCAACTGTGTAAGTGTCAAGTTAAAGAAATAAAGCCAGTGTATGTGGAATTCATTGCTGACTTCATGAAACAGGTTTTGGAAGCAAATGGCAAGAGCAAAACTGCAAATGATGAAAGAGTAAATGGTTGGGAAATCAAGGAAAGAGACACGATAGAAAGCTGAACAGTTGGCAGAGTTGATGGAAGATTTTACTGTTTGGTTGTGTTAGTTTGTTTTTAAGATGGGGCAACCTGAAGGGTATTATAAGTAAAGGAAAGGGACCAGCAGAGAAGCTGGCTGAATAAAGGGTTGTGGGTGAAATAGGATACTGGAGGAAGTACCCTAAACAAGCACAGGTTGAAAATTCGCTTAAGAAAGGGGGAAGGGTCCTTTTTTCTTAGAAATAGGAACAGGAGTTAGGAAAGATAATGAAACAGAGATACTTAAGTATTAAAGAGGAAATCTGAAGGAATTCATATTGGATGGTTTTGATCTGCTCAGTAAAATACGAAGATAGGTTATTTGCCTTTGGTGAGAGAGCAGAGATGTAGCTGGATACTTAAAATGAATGTGGAACTTTTACAACAGCTGTCATGAGAAATTAAGAAATGATGAAAGAACTGTACATTCTACAATTAGAATGAATTTGAGGTGGACTTCCTCAATATGGCTTTATGATTCTCTCAACTTTTTTTCTCTTTTTTTCCAATTTGTCAAGACTTAGTTTAGAATATTTTGGACAAGAAAAATATTTAAGGAAAACACCCAGAAGTGTTTTATATTAAGATAAATATATTCTTGATTACCCAAGAATGACCATTCCAGGAAGACGTAAACCAGGCAATCTTTTATTGTTACTGAGCATGTTTCTGGATTTTCTTCTCCTCTCGCTATACTGTATATAAATACAGGCAATTGAAGCTAATTTTAACATGAAATTGGGTAATACAAATGAGGATGTGAAATCTTTCAGAGAAAAGTTATTTATGTGCCTACTTTTCACTTAATGAAAGTCTGAATGCAATAGTAGCTGAGCACAAGTACAAGCGCAGCAGAGAGGCCAAAAGCACTGGCTGAAGAACTGGAATATTAAAATTCAGAAGGGTAAAATAATAGAAATTAAAAGCTATTAGTGGGCTTCCCTGGTGGCGCAGTGGTTGAGAGTCCGCCTGCCGATGCAGGGGACGTGGGTTCGTGCCCCGGTCCGGGAAGATCCCACATGCCGCGGAGCGGCTGGGCCCGTGAGCCATGGCCGCTGAGCCTGTGCGTCCGGAGCCTGTGCTCCGCAATGGGAGAGGCCACAACAGTGAGAGGCCCGCGTGCCGCAAAAAATAAATAAATAAATAAAAAGCTATTAGTGAGTCTTGGAGGTAAGGAATGCTCACCTTCCAATTCTCACGTTTCTGGAGAGGACAGGGAATGAGGAAGAAGTATAGAAGGATTAGCCTGCTTTTGATCTCTATCCTCTCATTTACCCCTCATCAAAGCAGGGATGCTTCATCTGCCTGGCGAGGTAGAGAGGAGGAACTATGTCGTGCGGCTCGGCCTTTCCCAGGCTCATTCTCTTTGGCGTAGCTTGTTTTCAGTGTGTACATGGTATCGCTTCCATATACAGGCCCTGCCAGGCAGGGGAGGATTTTAGTTCTGTGGTTAAATTTAACTGAGTTGGGAAATAGCAGAAGACTAATTGGCTGCAGGTCCAAACTGCATTCTCTAGCTCACTTTAGCGCTACTAGTTATAAAGCTGATAATTTGATTCTCTTTCTGCCTGTTGAATTGTGTCTCTATCAAGTGGGCAAGACTGGTGAGAAGAGGAACACACATGCCCACTTAAGGTTTGAGTTCCTGGTTTAGTTAGTCAAGGAGGCAAAATCTTAACAGAAGCAAGGTGGCCAAAGAGGACGGGAGCAGATGCTGCATGGCTCAGCATACCCCAGGATACTGAACAGGGAGGCCCAGGTGCTGGTGATGCTATCTACTGACAAACATAATTCTTGCTTTTTTATACCCAGGATCCATAAGAACTCACCTCTTACCACTATTAGTAAAAAATAATTAAGTCTTGACTATATAAAGTGCCATGTTTATTTAAAACTTGAAAAAGGACTAATTGTCTTTTGACCATAACACAAACTCTATCAGCATTATACTAACACATAGAGAGGTAATGATTAGGAAGGAACTCACCTTCACAGACTGGCTGTTGGGATCTTTGATATCAATGTCACTGTAGGCAATGGTAATTAAGGGAGGGTAGATATTTCCATTTTTTGTGCTGGGTACAAGGCGGATACTGTTTAAAAGAAAATTCATTTTTAGTTATAAATACATCTAGGCCCTTAAACATACATTTAACTTACTGTTTCTTCTGAATTGGATATGGATAGTCTTGGTGATCTCAGAACTACCAGTTACTAAAAACTAGAGGTCAAACATAAACTAACGGCAACAATATAGGCTATTTGAAGTGGTCAAAACTTTATATTGAAATATAACCTCTGAGACAAATTAGAAACTCTTGTTGATCTAGGTCCTATGAAGTTTACAAACGAAATCAGCGAAGTACTGTGCACCACTTTAGAGGACTACTCAAAAGAGAAGTGTTACATGAAGCCTAGAGAAAGGCAGATAATATCCTAGTTTTCAAAGAAGGTGAACTCTTAACAAAATACTGCGTCATATCTAATACTGTTTAGGGCACATAATGGGGTACATTTTGCTGAATTCAACGCATTAGTAACGTACAGTTTGCAAACTCAGAAAGGAAAATGCCAAGCACCACTGGCCAGCACAGTTTCTCCAAGAGCAAATCGAGCGTGACTAGTTTCAATTTCATTTTCACTAGGGATACTACATTAGATTGAGGGACTGCTAAAAACAGCACAGTTGAATTTCAGCAAGGCATATGACAAAACTTCTGTACTGCCGACCTCATAAGATTAACATAAAAATCAAAGTGAAAAAAATAATGTATGTTGAAGTGCCAGAAAGAAGATGGTGTCGATTTTCATCAGTGTATTCAAGGTGCACATCATAAAATATTGGAGTGGGAAGGCTGGTTAAGGTCTTAGAGATAGGAATCTCATACTGGAGAAGACACATAAGGGCTGCAAGGCACTACCCTAAGGCAGGGTCATCATTAAAGTATACTAGGAAGGGACTTCTCTGGTGGCGCGGTGGTTAAGAATCTGCCTGCCAATGCAGGGGACACGGGTTCGATCCCTGGTCCAGGAAGATCCCACATGCGGCAGAGCAACTAAGCTCATGCTCCACAACTACTGAGCCTGTGCTCTAGAGCCTGCGAGCCACAACTACTGAGCCTGCGTGCCACAACTACTGAAGCCCACACACCTAGAGCCCATGCTCCACAGCAAGAGAAGCCAGCCCAATGAGAAGCCCGCGCACCACAACGAAGAGTAGCCCCCCCCTCGCTGCAACTAGAGAAAGCCTGTGCACAGCAAGGAAGACCCAACACAGCCAAAAATAAATAAATAAATTTATTTTTTAAAAAAAGTATCCTAGGAAGAGTGAGGTATTGATAATTAATGAGGGCCAACCTAGAACAGTAGCTGTTAAAGGAGATGGAGCTGGAGGATGCCTGCCTATTGCAATCACCTGGCAGGCTCTAACATACCTGCTTCAGCCCACTGATCTTCACTTTCCCCCTCTCAACCCATTCTAATTTAGCAGGTCTAGAGTGAGCCTACAATATGAATTTTGGCAAAAGTCCTTAATCTCTTCTGATGTAATTCTCCCCTCTATTAGTGTATCCCAATCTATCGGGATATCTAAAAACACAGTATGTATTGTTCCAGTTCAGGTGTTCTTGTTGTTTTCATCTGATAATTACAGGTCAATACTTTCACTACCACATTTTCCCATATACTCCACGCCTCATTTAGTGCATTAGACGTTTGTTTACCTCAGTGATATTTGGGTAGCAACTCGAATTAATCTTGGCTGACTTCCTAGGTCATTTTCTCTTCCACTTAGTGCATCCACTAAGAAAATGCGCCGAGTCAGAAGCCACTTGCCAGAGCTACTGTCTTTTATAATAATAAAAAAAAAAAGATGGCATTTAAAAAATACCTTCAATTCTTCAAGATGTCTCTCAAGGAGAACTTTTTCAGTTCTACTAATTTTTCTATTAAAATTAGCCCTGATTTTACAGTTCTACTAATTTTTCTCAGGATACACTTTTAGCAATAACATAATTTCTTAATAATAAGCCTGATATATTTAGTAAAAATTTCTAAGTATACCCGCAACCTTACTGTTTTACTTTTAGGCATGCTATATAGAAACTTATACTCAGAGAGAATCTATGACCATTCTTATAATCTGTGATTTATTAAATTATCATGTTGGTTGACTGGTTTATTGATTTCAGCTCAGAGAAAGAGTGATATGTATGGATGCCTTACCTTGGTTCACAAATATTTTATTGTGCTGAAGATTTAAGTTTAACACAGGCACAGCCCAAATATATTGGTGTTGATTTTCATCAGTATATTCAAGGTACACATCATAAAATGTAGGCATGGGGAAGTCAGTTAAGATCTTAGAGACAGGAATCTCACACTGGAAAATAAAATGAAAAATGAAAGTATCCAAATTGAAAATTAGAAAGCATATTTATTATCTTTAAAAGTTCTTTTTAATTGTAAAATGAAATATCTTTCGGTTATCTTGTTTATACACATTTTCATGTGTCTTTCAAAACATGAATACTATGTATGATTCTTTTATAAGGGCCAAAATAACTAACAGTAAAGAACCACCTGGATCTTGCCCTACAACCCATTCATTCTCAACAGTAAGTGTACAGTGAAAAGGTTTAAAAACTCCTATCCTACGGGATGAGGTCCCAATTCTTTCTCCTGATGTACACTGCTGTTTATGATTTGGCTCCCCTTAACAGAGCCAGGTTTATCTCCCACTGCTCCCTCTCTGTCTATGGTCCAGTCACACTAATCTACTTACAGTCTCTAAATATGCTATGCTATTCTACATCTCTCTGACACTGCAAACGGTGCTTCTGTTTGACATTCCCTTCCCCACTGTGCTCTCCTGGCAAACTCATATTCATTCTACAAGCGCAAGTATCACTCACTCTGTAAAGCCTTTCCATATTTCCCTAGGAACTGCTAATGAACCCTCCTTTGGACCAACATGGTACCTTGTTCATATCTATAGAACAACACATCACATTCTTTGCAATTCTTTGTCTGTCTATATAGCTGTTTTCTCTACTAGGCTATGAACTCCTTGAGAGGCAACCGGGTTCAACGGAAAAAACATGATTTTCAAGCCTGACAGAACATTTACTTGATGCAACACCTTGAGTAAATTACCTAATCTTACTGAGCACCATTTCCTCATTCATAAAACACAAATAATATGTATTTCACATAGCTATTTCATGGATCAGATGAGAAAAAAAGGATAAAATGCTGAGCATACAGCAGCGGGCATTTAACAAGTGTTGATTCTCCTGGCCCAAGGTAGACACAAAATAGCATTTTTTTAAATAACATAGAAGTCATTTCTGATAATAAAATTAAATTCACGTTCATGATAGAAAATTTGGAAAATATAAAAAAAGAGAGAAAATCACCTGTAATCCCACCATTCAGAGATAACCACTGTTAAAAATGTTTATCTTCTTCTAATCTGTTTTCCCTGATAGTATTTTTCATTGTGGTTTTAACAAAACTGGAAGCATAGTTTTGTTCTATGGTGTATGTATATGCATTTTATCAGGAAGTATTTTTGTAGACTAGTGAATTTCTTTCAAACGTTTAATGGCTCATAATATTCCTTTGTACCATACTGTAGTTTTAAAATGCATTACCAAAGGAAGGAAGGTCAGGGAGGGAGGTAGGGAGGGAGGAAAGCATGGAAGGAGAGAAAAGGAAAGCTTTATTTGTTTCTGGAGGGTAGAGGGAGGAGGGAGTGATAACACTTTACTGTTCATTAAAAATGAAGTAATACTTTTGCTTTATTCTAAAATGCTCAAAAGTAGAGATTATTTTTATGACCTATATGCCTAGAAGTAAATAAACAATTGATTATGATGTTTAAGACTCTATCTGTGACAAGGTACTCTTTTCATGCTGATTAGATTAATAAAAACTATATCAATTGGTGAAATTATTCATTACTACAAAAAATTTCCAATTTCAAAAATTCAAAGATATTCCAATTATTGCTGATGTGAAAAAATGAAGCTAAAATACAGACTGCCTAAAATAGTTCCAACTTACATTCTGTTGATAGGTTGTTCCAAAGGAATAAGCAGCATTTAGTCTTGTCTCTGTGTCTGGACAAAGCTACAGCAAAAGAATACAGCTGATAAATATCTCTCACAAATGTTTTCTTTGCTTATAGTCAAGGGTTCTCAACACTCAACATGGACATATACTTTATATAATACTCATTCAATGTATCAAGGGAATGAAAAGTTAAGGGAGCATCTTTGTTATAAGTCATAACTTAAAGTAGTTTTAAGAAATTCCAATTTAAAACATATGAAAAAAATCAACTCTACCAAGCAACTGATGCTCTATCCAAGCAATAATCTAGTTTTTTCCTCATCTTTGCCTCAGTCAAAAATAAGACACGTTAGGAATTCTCTAGCTAGAATCATACTCACCTGTAAAACACCTCCTTCTAAAGTTTGCCACTTGAGAAAATTTCCTCTTACATCATAAGAAGCAGCAACAAACTTCAGTTTTGTATTCTGATTAAAGAAAAACAAGAATAATGTCACATACTCTGAAACTCTATAAATATATATATTACATATAACAGTCTATACAAACTTTCAGAGTTTAGACTTCCAGAGTATATATTCAGTAAAATAGTCTATAAATTTTTTTTCATTGTTGATTGATCTTTTCTTTTTCCAGAGATCAAATATTGAATTCAACTATCTTTATTTTGAAGCAACATTAATCTAAGTATCTCTATGATTAAACACACCAAAATAAATGGACTGGGTTTTCGCACAAAAACTATTATTTCAGAATTGAGAGGCAGTGCTGGTGACAGATAACTTCTTTTCAAACCTGTTAAATGTGTGTGTGTGTGTGTGTGTGTGTGTGTGTGTGTATGGGGGGTGAGTAGGGGAGGGGAAAAACCTGTTCTTTCATTCTGGAAGGTCAAAAAGTTGAGGTAAGAATTTGGAGCTGTAAAGTGCTAAGGAAAGACATAAGAATCCCAGTCAATCTTTGGAAGCCCTTTTTAAACATGTGGAGATACAGGACAGAGATGGCTTTGCATTTGGTGGTGAAAACTGTCCTTCTCAACCCCACAAGTACTACTTGCTGCCATAACGACATAATCCAGAGGTATCATATACTCAAGTAAGGCAGCTAAACTTTATATTGTTTAGCTCCTCAGCAGCTAATATTTAGATTTAGTTTAGTAATTAAATTTTTAAAAGCCTATCAAGAATTATGACTAGTAATATTCTTGTTACCTTTTAAAATTGTAAATCAAAATGTAGTTATCCTTCAATAATATAGTGACTTGTACCTGGTTTTCCCCTTTAAAACTGAAGTTTGTAGGAAGAGGTGTAGTACTGAGTACTTGAGGTGCTAATCCTAGCTGGTCTCCATAGAACAGCCATGGAAGATTCTGTCTCCTATAAACAACCACAATTGTTTTAATAATGGGGAACAATTCTTAATACACATTTGTGAAAGTAACTGCACTGAATTTCGTCAAAATGATGGTTCATCAATTAGAATAGCCCTACCAAAATGAAACAGAATGAACAGTGCCCAGTCCGGCAGTATTTTCAAAGATAAACTGAAACAGTCGACATGCATCAAAAGTGGTAGAGTCATAAGAATTCATATTCATCACACACATATTTCCAAGAGCTTGGCAAGATGTTAGATTGGCATACACCTACAAGAGAGCAATGACAAAGAAATGTATAGACTTTAACATCCTAAGCAAAAGTGGACATAAAAATTATGCTTGGTTTTAACTTTACCTATTCTGCAAATTCTTTTTTTGGATATTCTTTTGCTTTTAATACCTTTCCTCTAATTTAAGTAGAAAAGAACTTTCTATATGGCAGATAAATAATTTGTACATTTTAACTGTAAATTTTAGGTGGAAATATAAAGACAAGCAATTAAAAGAAGAACTAACAGCATGACATTTAAAAAAACTATTATGTAGAATAATAATAATAATAATAATAATTATTATTATTATTATTTTTTTTTTGCGGTACGCGGGCCTCTCACTGTTGTGGCCTCTCCCGTCGCGGAGCACAGGCTCCGGACGCGCAGGCTCAGTGGCCATGGCTCATAGGCCCAGCCGCTCCGCGGCATGTGGGATCCTCCCGGACCGGGGCACGAACCCGTGTCCCCTGCATCTGCAGGCGGACTCTCAACCACTGTGCCACCAGGGAAGTCCAAGAATAATTATTTTTGAAGAATAATAATTTGTTCCTATATTAGAGTTTATGCATATAAATCTAATCCATTTTAAGTAATTTGTTTATGAACAGCAAAATAAGATCATGTGTTGAGTTTGCCCCTCAAACTTCTTTTTCAGTTTTCCCTTTCAGGAAAAGACCACTCCATTTTTAGTTATTCAAATAAAAATCACTGCAGTAATATTCTTTCTCTCCCTTCTCGTATCCAGCTCATCATTAAATCCTATTGGCTCAATCTTCAAAGTATATCCAGAAGCTAAACATTTCTCACACTTCCATGGCACCACCCTTGTCCACGAGTCCACTTTCTCTCACTTGGATTACTCTAATACTCTCCTAAATGGTCCCCCCGCTTCTGTCTTTGCCCCAACAAAATCTCCTCTCCATATTAGAGTGATCTTTTCAAAACCTGAGGTCAACCATTGTCTTCCTTTGCACAAAATCCTCTACAATCCTTCCAGCAAACTCCAAGTCCTCACCATAATCACTCCCTTCATCCGTGAACTCATCTCTCCACTTCCCCTGCTCACTCTCCTCTAGCCACTCAGGTCTCCTTCCTGTTTCTTTAGCATGAACACCAGAGAACTCCTGCTTTGGGACCTCTGCACTTGCTATAGTCTCTGCTTAGAATACTCTTCCCCTAGATATTTACAAGGCTCTCTTCTACTTCCTTCAGATCATTACTCAAATATCACACTGCCAGAGATGCCTGCCCTGACCACCCTCCATAAAATAGCACCACCTTCCACTCTCTATGCTCTTTATCCTGATTTATTTGTCTTCATAGCACTTAGCACCACCTAACATTTACTTACAATATAGTTCCACGAGGGATTTTTCTCTGCCTTTTCCTGAAATGGATAACTTAAAGATTTGAGAACAGGGCCTGGCATACAGTAGGTCATCAATAAACATTTACTAAATGATAGCATGAATCAGTTTCCCCTAACATTCAATTTCTGCTAAATAAGTTTGGACACGTTCAATTTACGAGTAATGAAATGTGAAATGAATAACATTTTCTTTAGTATTCTCTTTCAGTCCACTTAGAAAGAGTTTATTTCTCTTATAGAAAATGACCAAGGAGATATATCTACTTAGAGAGAAAAGTTTTATTAACTGGGGAAAAAAATGGTATCACAATTCCTTGAAATGAAACAAAATTATTTTCTAGAAATTCAAACATACCCAACAAGCAGCTGCTGCTGATTGCAAATACTCTGCAAACCATTCTGAAGTGAAAGACATGCCCTGTAAACAAAAAGATAAATTTTAGTTTTAAGTTCAAATAGAAATTCCTTAACCCTACACTGTTTAGAAGACATTAATATGCATATTGCTGAGTCGGAAATAACTAACATTACTTTCTCAATATTATCAGAAAAATAAGATTCTAATGGGAATATAAGAATTAATTCTAAGCAATGACAGTAATTACAAATAGGACTGAATTACAAAATCACATCACTTAGGCAAAGGATATAAGGAAACAAAGTATGTCTATAATAAAAAAAAAAACACTATTATGCCCATTTCACTAAAACAAAAATCAAAGTGCAAAAAAATAAAAGAAAAACTAGATTCTGACTTAGTATTGGTTAACATTTGCTGATTTAGGATTATTACACTGTTTTAAATTGGCAAGTAATAAAAAGGAAATATTTGTGAATGATTTCTAAGCAACTGGAGACTGGGGATATACAGAGTAACTAATATGTAAAATCTCCAAAGTGGTGATTCTCAAACAATGATGGGTATCAGAATCAACTGTGGAATTTCCTAAAAACAGAAAATGCTTGGCTTCATTCCAAACCAAATGAAACAGAATGTCTAGGATGAGACCAAGGCATACATGTGCTCTGAAAGCTGCAGATACAAGCCTCTAGTTAAGCACCACTGCTGTAAAGCTCATCTGCATATCTTGCTAAAAAATGAGACACCGAGAAGCACCATTCATAATAAATTCTCTGAACATGGACAACGGAGATAAAACCAAATTATATGAATCGTGACACCACAACTGTCAAAGAAATCTAAAATAAAATTTGAGTCACTTCATTATTCATTATTTTCATCTCTTCAATAAGCAAAAATTCTCATTTTGTAAGAAAAAAACCTATGCATAGAAGGTTGACTAACACACACAAAAAAACTGAGTAAAAATGGAAAGCAGTAACAACAGTACTGGCAAGTGCATGTAAAATGAAGCCACAGACAATGCCAGTGATAAAGTTGTATGATCCTCTGTAAAACAATATCAACGGAATTTTTAGAAACACTAAGGAAATTTGTCTTAAGGCAATAATCTCTTCAAAAGGAAAAACACATCTTTGTGCATAAAATGGTTGACAGCAATATTATTAATAACAGAAAACCTAAATAGTCAATAGACATACAATTACATGAATTTCAATGCATATACTAGAGTATTACGTGACTATTTAAAAATATAATTACATTGGTTGAGCCTGGTTTATAGATAAACCAAGGTAGTGCCTTAAGACTGAAAGAGACATGTCAAAATAACACAGGGGCTATACCAAAGGGAAGTCCAAATTTGAGACAATTTGAGCTTTGAAAAGAAGAATAACAGTGACAGATTATAACACACTCATGATACCTGGAGTTTGCAATAAAGCTAAAAATAAAAAAAGCACAGAGAGAAAAGAAAGCACTCTTTATAGAAGACTGCTAACTAAAAATATAAAGGGAACAACAGAATTGTGAAATCATTTTGAAATAACCAATTTAATAATTGATTCAGGTAAGGTTCATCAATGGCTGCTAAAACAGACATGTATATAGTCTCAAAGTAAAATCTCAGACTAACTTATTAGTCACAGTACCTTTACAATGGAGAGAAGTGGCAGACAGCACCATGTCAATTTAGCATCACCACTAACTGGACATCCTGACATTATGTGCTCCTTGTTGATGCAATGGGCTGTACACAACACCTATATCATATTTTTGCAAAAAGACATTTCACTGAGTCTAATCATGAGAAAAATCCAGAGTGTGGGATGCTCTACAAGAAAGCTGGCTTTGACTCTGCAAGAGTCAATGCCATAAAAGCAAAAAAAAAAAAAAAAAACAGAACAAGGGTCTCTCTGTTCTAAATTAAAGGAGACTAAAAAGATTAACTCAATGTGGGGTCTTTCACTGATCCTGGGTCCCCCTTGCCAAAAAAAGTGGGCAGGGATAAAAGACTTTATTGAAACAAGTGGGGAAATTTGGATATGAACAGTATATCAGGTAATTCTATTATATTAATTTTAATCGTATTAGGTGTGATACCAGAAAATGCCCTTGTTCTTAGGAGCTACATAATAAAGTATTTAGGAGTGAAATGTTATATAGCTACAACTTATTTTCAAGTGATGCAGAAAAAAATATGGATGTGTATGTGTGCATATGCATATTTACATACACAGAGAGAGATAAAGCAAATGTGGCAAAACATTAATAATTGGTTAAACTACTAAAAGATATATGCACAGTTATTATTTTTTTCAACTTTTCTGCAACTTAAAAATTTTTCAAAATTAAAGTTGGGAAAACAAACGAAGATGTAAGCTGTTTTTGGAAAAAGGGAATGGGAAGACACTGATTCATATATTTGGAAAGTTTTTATTGATTGTCTGGTATATTACTTGAGGAGGATTGGATGTCTCTCTTGTAAAATTATACAAAACTATAGGATAAATACAGAAATAGTTATAGATGTGTGTATGTATATACATAATGTGTGTATATATTTTCTAGCTATGTCTGCTAAAGAGGGCATACTAAGCATGGTAAGCTTGGTTTCTAAATATTATCCTTAAGAGCTTCTTAGAGAAATAACTGTTTCCAGGGCTGAAGCAGGAAAAGTACAAGATGAGCATGGAAATCTTATTGTGCCAGAAAGTAAGGAAATGCTCAAAGAATGATAGAGATATGTCAAAAAGACATAGGAACCAACTCAAAGGGGCTTCTAATAATGGCCAAATCTATGACAATTTGAGCACCAAAACAAATAATACATATACTGGATTATAAAAAATGAATAAAATAGGAACCCACATATTCATACTGTCCTTACTGAACAAATAAATATATAAAGGTGAGGAAGGGAAAATTCCTTACAGTAGAACGTTAATAATGTGGAAGGAATGATAGAAACATTTGGCAACCATCACAGTAGTGGTTGATGAAGGCAAGTGACATCAGTGGAAACTAAAGCTACTTAGTTTAGAGAAGGTTTAGAGAAGAAGTGTAACCTCAGAAATTCTCCTCAAAAATACTACCAAATACAAAGGGAAAATGGTAACTTAACAGCAGATGTGGTGATTTTACAGCAGGGGGTGACAGGTTGACGTCACCAGTGGTGGGACAGATGGACATCATGTGTCTCCTGATGTGACGCAATGGATTGAGAAGAGCACATCTTTTTTGTGGTTTCCTGCCAGGCATGTCCTGATTATGAAAAAAGACCGGATGGACCCAGGTTGAGGGTCACCCTCTGGATTGTAAGGCCTGTAGTCTTCAAAACTGTCAAGCTAGGGGACTTCCCTGGTGGCCTAGAGGTTAGGATTCTGGGTTTTCACTACTGTGGCCCAGGGTTCAATCCCTGGTCAGGGAACAAGATCCCGCAAGCCGTGTGGCATGGCCAAAAAAAAAAAAAATAGTAAAATGACAAAACTGTCAAGTTCATGAGAGGCAGGGAAAGACTGAGGACCTGTTCCAGCCTGGAGAAGACTGGAGGGGATATGACCTCTAAATGACTGGTAATCTGAGACCAAATATGAAAAAGAGACGTTGGAATTTATTCATACTGTCCTTACTGAACAAATAAATATATAAAGGTGAGGAAGGGAAAATTCCTTACAGTAGAACGTTAATAATGTGGAAGGAATGATAGAAACATTTGGCAACCATCACAGTAGTGGTTGATGAAGGCAAGTGACATCAGTGGAAACTAAAGCTACTTAGTTTAGAGAAGGTTTAGAGAAGAAGTGTAACCTCGGAAATTCTCCTCAAAAATACTACCAAATACAAAGGGAAAATGGTAACTTAACAGCAGATGTGGTGATTTTACAGCAGGGGGTGACAGGTTGACGTCACCAGTGGTGGGACAGATGGACATCATGTGTCTCCTGATGTGACGCAATGGATTGAGAAGAGCACATCTTTTTTTTTTTTTTTTAATTTTTTCGGAGCACAGGCTCCGGACGCGCAGGCTCAGCGGCCATGGCTCATGGGCCGAGCCGCTCCGCCGCAATGGTAACTTAACAGCAGATGTGGTGATTTTACAGCAGGGGGTGACAGGTTGACGTCACCAGTGGTGGGACAGATGGACATCATGTGTCTCCTGATGTGACGCAATGGATTGAGAAGAGCACATCTTTTTTGTGGTTTCCTGCCAGGCATGTCCTGATTATGAAAAAAGACCGGATGGACCCAGGTTGAGGGTCACCCTCTGGATTGTAAGGCCTGTAGTCTTCAAAACTGTCAAGCTAGGGGACTTCCCTGGTGGCCTAGAGGTTAGGATTCTGGGTTTTCACTACTGTGGCCCAGGGTTCAATCCCTGGTCAGGGAACAAGATCCCGCAAGCCGTGTGGCATGGCCAAAAAAAAAAAAAATAGTAAAATGACAAAACTGTCAAGTTCATGAAAGGCAGGGAAAGACTGAGGACCTGTTCCAGACTGGAGAAGACTGAAGGGGATATGACCTCTAAATGACTGGTAATCTGAGACCAAATATGAAAAAGAGACATTGTTGGAATTTTTGGCAAAATTATTTTTACTTATTTTGAAAAGGAAAAAATGAAAATTAAAGGCCTGAAAATTTGATAATGGTATATGTCACTATAATCCAAGACTGGAGAAGAATGCCCCAGAAAACATGAATCTTATTACAAACGAGCCAATTTTTGGATGATCTTAAGCTCCCAATGTATATGTCTATTTTAGTATTTGTTTTTCTGCAAATATTTGGTACTTGCCTGTAATCCCACAAGACTATACTGGAGGAGAGGAATTTTTGCGTTATTCATGAGGATTCCAGATTCCACCCTCATCACAGCTATCCTTACAGCCCCCCTAGTCACTCCCATTTATTCAGTGATGATTGTAGCAACCAGATCCTATCCTGTCCACACAAGCTCTACTCATTAACTAACTCCTAGTTAGTCATCTAACTCCTATTCTCTCCGGACTGATGATCTCTTCAGTTCCAGTTCATTCACTTCCCATTTTACATCCCAGATCTTGTCATCACCAGATTCTGTTGCAAAAGCTCTAACTATATGCCATCACACTCTCATCTATAAACAAGGAACTTGGCCGGATACAAATAATCCTCAAATCTCCAGTGACTACCATGTACAGGCTCTGTGAGGTAGGTATTATCATACCCAATCTACAGACAATAAAACTGATGTTTAGAAAGTCCAAAGGTATAAAACTAATGACTGGTAAATCCAGGGTTCAAATCTAGAGTCTGTAGTGCTCTTAACTATATTATACTGCATTCTTTTTTTGTTGTTTTTGTTTTGTTTTTTCTTGCAGTACGCGGGCCTCTCACTGCTGTGGCCTCTCCCGTTGCGGAGCACAGGCTCCGGACGCACAGGCTCAGCGGCCATGGCTCACGGGCCCAGCCGCTCCGTGGCACGTGGGATCCTCCCGGACCGGGGCACGAACCCGTGTCCCCTGCATCGGCAGGCGGACTCCCAACCACTGCGCCACCAGGAAAGCCCAATATACTGCATTCTTTATAGGATCTATAAAAGACCTTTCCAGCTTACACATTCTGAGATCCACTGAAAAAGAAATGAGCTAAGGTAGAGAAGAGAGCAACTGTACTTATAAATTATAATGCTGAGTTGTTGTCTCATGTTTCTTATTGACTGATAATTTCTGTTTTAAAGTGATTTACACATAAATGTTTCTCATTTTAGCCCCAAATTAATTACCAAAGGAAGAAATGCACAAATATCCTTAACAATAGAACAAAATAAAACTGAAGCATACTCACAAGATCTCCATAACGTGCAGCTGAAATCATACGTGGAGGGAAATTCCCTGTGCTGCTGAAACATAATCCCCCTGTCTTCATTAATAAATAAGAAAAAAAAAAGTTTATGGAAGAATATAAGTAATTTAATTTAAAAGTATATACATTATCAATTTGATTAGACTTTAAAACTGAAGCATACTCACAAGATCTCCATAACGTGCAGCTGAAATCATACGTGGAGGGAAATTCCCTGTGCTGCTGAAACATAATCCCCCTGTCTTCATTAATAAATAAGAAAAAAAAAGATTATGGCAGAATATAAGTAATTTAATTTAAAAGTATATACATTATCAATTTGATTAGACTTACTAAAATGTTAGGTTCTGAACACACACAGGACCTGCTGGTATTAATGAATGTTGGTTCACATTGGACACACCTGTCAATATAACAAAAATAATTTTTTAAATGTTAATAAATTACACTAGCCCTAATTTAATTGAGAACTTGTCTTCCTACCTGATTAGATTAGAATAGATTCATTCAACTAAGCAATTACTTGTAATAAAGTAAACATATTAAAAGCATTAATGCTGATATACTACTCTTTGTATTACAAGGCAAGGTATAAATAAATAAAATTAACCAATAATAGGCGAATATTCTTTTGAAACCGCAGGTAATATAAAATAAATAGTATTGAATAGCAAAGATGGTTAAGTCACTCAAATAACAAAAGAGCCCAACAAACTCATATAAATGAAATCAAATCCATTTTTATAAGTAGTTATTATCGAATATACTTTCCTTATTTTTCTGCCACAAAGCAAAAAGGTAACATACGCTGAAAAGAAACGAGTATCTACACCCTCATCAAACCTACAACAAACACTCTTTAAGTCTTTCCATCGTCTTTATTTATTTTAGGAAAATACTTTATATTTTTCATTAATGAATGATATAGAGGGAGAGAGGGAGGGCAGTGGACTAGTGGGGACACTGATAGGTTTCTATGGGTACTCATTACTTACAAAATAGAACAGGTAGGAGGAGGAGCTGGGGCACAGCACAGAACTCAAACTAGGCTTAGGGAGGTATAAGAGGGGAGGAATAAGGGATCAACCCAGTAGTCTGTATTAGGATGCTACAACCTAGGTCAGCCTGAGAGAAAAGATGATCCAACACTAAGTATCGCCAGGAGAAACTGCTCAAGTATTTTCTATCTCAAATTTGGGAACTGAAGAGAAAACGGTATTTAGAGGGAGGTCAGCATGTAGGCATCTAAAAAAATTGAAGAATTGGAATAAGGATGATGCGTTTGAGTTATAGAAAGGGAGGGGTGTGTGTGTGGTGTGCAGGTATGCATGCATAAATGGGGAAGAGGAAGTGACAGAGAATAAGGCTACAAACCAGGATACCTGGGTTATGATAATTATCATCACATTTATTAACATATTTTTATGTAATATAATATATAAAGATAGTACCTAGTATATAATAAGTAGATTGCAAATAAAAGTTACTATTATATACTATACATTATATTATAGATTATGTACAAATTACATGACAGAAAAAATTAGCTACCTTTTACTGAGCACTTACTCTGTAGTACTTAGCTAAGAACTTCAGGTATGTAAAGTATGTTTCTGAGCTGTGGTAACAGCCTATGAAGTGGGTGGTATGTCCCCATTTTGAAAACAAGGAGACAGACTTATCGAGCGAGGTCAAACAACCAATAAGACACTGAAACAAGAATTAAACCTTATTCTGTCTCATTTTCTGGGCCTCAGCTTCTTTAACTGTTTATTTCTATCCTTCCTTGGGTTATTGTGAGGAGCAAGGAACCTGATAGGAAAGGCACAGATTCTACATAAATATAAGATAATAATGAAGTCAGCAGCCAGCACACTGCTTACCTGTTTCCTAAAGCATTTGCTATTGTAAAAGAGTTTTCACTTTCCTCACAGAGCTTACAAGTTGCTTGAGACAACAACGTTCCATTAACATCTCTTTCCACTAAACAATTTAGAAACAATAAGATGTTAACTCATAGTCAATATATATGCTTCTATACACTTAGTAAAACCCAGTTGTAATTATTATTCTAGTAATTCTCAAAACACCTTGTTTGCATAAAGACATGTCAAGCACCATCCATAATAAAGTATCGAAAAGTGAAGCCTTCCCCATTCCCACATAAAAAAATACAGAAACCAATTTCCAAATCGTCATCATCATAATAAATTAATATATTTTCCTCAAAGAATTTCTTACCTCTTACCTGCATGTTCCTGTTACAATGGATTTGGGGAAACAAGTATTTTCATAGACTTCTGATAAGTTTCACAACTTAGAGGGCTTTTGGTGGTATCTATTAAAATTGTAAATTCACATACCTTATAATACTACAATTTCATTTTCAGATACCTAACCCACAGAAACACCTGAACATGTGCATAAGAATATTCATCAAAACATTATCTGTTAGAAAATAATCTAAATATTTTAAATAGCAAAATGCTATGAAATACCATGGAGTGGATTAAAAAGAATGTGGTAGAGCTAACAGATCATACCATTAACTGAAAAAAGTATGCTGGAGAACAATGTTTTGGGTATGAAATATTTACATAAAAAATACCACTTATATTTCCTGTGGTTACAACGTATACAACGTACATTAAAAACAGGAAAAAAAAAAGAGTCTATAAGGACACATTCTAGAATCTACTTCTTACCTAAAATATGGCCAGTGGGACAGTGGCATTTTCCTTCTGCAGTTAAACCATCAGGGCAAGAAATACAGTTCCAGCCATCTCCAGTAACACCTTTCTAAATTAAAAAAAAAAAATTATTTTCCCTTTCTTAATTAATGTTCTCCTTCTTAATTGATCATGTAAGTTCAAAAAGCCACAATAGTGTATAATTTTCAGGAGATATGCAAATAAATTATACAAATATGAGCCACATAAAGATTTCTTGGATAGACAATTTGTGCTTATATTCAAAAATTAAGCTATACGTTATTACTATAAGTACTGACTACTATGTTATTATTACTATAAGTACTGACTACTATTAACTCCAGGCAACTAAGAACTAACTAAGAACTCCAGTTCTATTTCTTGGATAGACAATTTGTGCTTATATTCAAAAATTAAGCTATACGTTATTACTATAAGTACTGACTAGTATGTTATTATTACTATAAGTACTGACTACTATTAACTCCAGGCAATAGTTCTTTCTTCCTTATGATTTTCAATTTAAATGAGTCCTTACTCTCATAATTAATATTGTCATTCAGTTTTTTCATTTACAAAGAAAAAATGCAACGAAATTCAACACTATTTAATCAACAGATGGCCAATTAATAGTTTAGTCTTACCTGTTCTAAAATAGTTATTCTAATTTTTAAAAATTCAAATACAATAGCTTTTAACAATTCAGTTATGATTTAAAATGGATGAATTTTATGATAAATAAATATACTTAAAGTTGTTTAAATTATGAGATCTTTCCTTTTATCCCCTAATAGTTTGTACTAGTAAAGGTTTTTGATAAAATATGACATCATCAAAAATTGGGCTTATAATATTATATGGTTTAGAAAAAAACCTGGGGTAAAAATACAGTAATTTTATTACAAATATGGATGTAAACAAAATTAATAGAAACCAATGGTAACAACAAAACAATGCCACAAATTATTTTAGGTTTTGGTTGAAAAGACTGGATATATCAAGAAATGCTCCTATATTTGTTAGTACATTTATACATGTAGGACTATTTAAAAATTATGATAGCTTAGTAATGTCACTGAAAAATAAATCTGCTTCGCCACCATTTCATATTCGCAGCTTTTTATCACTGTAATTCAGCTAGGGTCAATATTTGCAAAAATATAAAGTTTCAAAATGATCATCAAACCTGTAAGTACTAGTCATAAACCTGGACTGGTTTATATATTAAATATTAAATTCCCAGACTCAATTTTTTTAATACAATAATGAGAAGAAACATTACTATAAAGGCAGAACTGGCACACTGAATCCTAATTACCCAAAATGATTCAAAGATATATTTCTGTTAATTAAGAATCATCATATATAGTAACTATTTACTAATTTTCCAAAAATTATGATTTAATGAAATGATTAACAAAACAGCAACAGATATTAACCTACTTACTGATGAAACTGGCATTTCATGAACTTATCACTCAGATACCATTACGAACATGAATCATTATATAAAACTGTTGACGCTAAATCTAAGACACTGAACTCACTCTCTACCAAATGTTACACACATGCAAAACTGCTCTATATATGTATCATTCACTCATCTATTGATATTTGCTTTTATAACTCAGTTTCTCTATGAAATAAAAATAAAAATAAAGACATTCAAATTTTCACAGCTTTGTGTTTTTTGATTTCAGATTTTAAAAAGTAAAGCAATATCTTTGTCTTTTTCCAAGTTTGCAAAATTTCACTGATCTCCCAAAATTTACTCAAGTAAAAACAAAGTTGCCTTAATAATTTTAAAATCTGTGGGAAAATATTAGAGTACAGCATTAAATTGTAGTTTAAAAAACAAAGGTATTTAATTTACTATTTTTTACAGTAAGATTATTTTTTAAAATAAATACTCCGTACCATGTTTTCTGGGCACTTTTTACAAATAATATCAGGTCCTCCATTATTAGAGATCATCTGAAATCCTGGTAGACACACACATACAGTTCCTAAAAAGAAAAGAGCCAATTTTGACCTTGATAAATAAAACTCCAAGATAGGAAAATTTTAATAACTCTTAAGATCTTGAGAAGTAGTAGTTAAGAGCAAGACAGCAGAGGGACTTCCCTGGTGGCGCAGTGGTTAAGACTCTGCGCTCCCAATACACGGGGCCAGGGTTTGATCCCTGGTCAGGAAACTAGATCCCACATGCATGCCACAACTAAGAGTTTGCATGCCACAACTAAGAAGCCCGCGAGCCGCAACTAAGGAGCCCTCCTGCCACAACTAAGACCCAGCGCAACCAAATGAATAAATATTAAAAATAAATAAATAAATAAATAAAAGCAACACAGTGGAGCCAGTACTGCCTAGGTTCTAATCTTGATTCTGCTACTTAGTTGTGTGACCCTGAGCAAGGTACTGAACTGCTCTGTGCCTTGGCTTCCAATTTGGTAAAATAGGAACAACAAACAGTACCTACCTCACGGGGTTAATATACGTTAGTTATTATCTGTAAAGGTCTTAGAATCTGTCTGGCACACAATAAGTATTGTGTTTGCTACCATTTTAAGTGCAAACATAAATAAACTATTAAGTTGTAACTATTAAACTAATAACCAAACTACTGATTAACTGCTATGGGAGATTTTACATTGCTATTTCATCCAACCATACACATATTTTCAATGAATTCAAATTTACTTTGTCAAAACAAAACCTTATTAGGAAAGTTATCTCGATTCAAATAAATCACTGTTTTCCTCTGTTTGGAAAGATAGTAAACTTTATAAGATAATCACTACTCAATTTGCTGGATAGGTAAGGACAGCATTCTCTAAGAAGGCATTAAGTGGATACAGCACCCATAGGAATCCATGTAGTAGAATGCTTATGATATCAGGGATCATAACTATGACCCTTACACTTTAGAGTCTGGGAAATGCTTTCTCATTCATATTTCCTCACCTGAGAATCCTGACCTGTCCTACACAATGACTTAAATAAAGACACATCAAATTTCAAGATGGCAGAAAGTTAATACCCTGGGTGCCCAAACCGAGATTAAAAACATTCTAAACTTTATAATATGGGAAAAGTCTTATTCTGAGCAGTTTCAGTGAGGACAACTAGGACCAAATGATGAACGTCTCAAGAAAAAAAAAAGTTAAGCTTAATCTAAAGAGACTTTAAGGGCAATCAGTAATATTCAACAATGAAAGGGCTAAATCCTAAGGAAATCTATAATATTACGGACAGACTGCATAGTGGAAACACATAGGTCAAGACTGAGGGCAAAGAGACAGGAGTTCTTCCTGTCCCCAATTGAGAAGACAAAGAAGACATTACGACCTCATCTGGGCTTCCATTTCCTTATCTGTAAAACGAGAAGACTGTACCAGATTACGGTTAAGGTCCCTTCCAGCTCTAAATTCTGGGATTTGAAAAGATCAAAAACTATCAAAGCTTACAAACGCTAATTTGCATTCCCTCCCTAACCTGTTCTGTCACCTGCTCGTCTGCACCTCAGATTACTTCTCTATTTTTCTTCCTTCGGTAGTCAGCTTTCCAGGTGCCTCCCTAAAGACCCCCCGGATGAGGAGGGGGGGACTGGAGCCGAGAAATTAATTACGACAGCCTATGAAGTAGCGGACTCAGGGTTTCCCCAATCTCACTCGTTGTGTGCAAGCTTCAATCCTCCAAGGAAACCCTCCTCTCAGGCGCTGGCAGTTAACCTTTCTGAAACATTCTTCCGCAGACGAAAAGATGTTTTAGTGACAAGGGGTCTGGGGACAGCATCAAGGCGGAGGTGTTACTTTGGCTAGGGCCCATCCTGGACCGTCTCACCTCGAGCATCCTGCCTCTGATTGGCTCCACACGCGACACAGGAGAGAGCGGAGATATCGAAGTACTGGTTGTGACCGCACGTCTCCGGCTGCCGGAAAGGGAAGAAGAATGTCTGAGCCTGTGAGACGCGAAGAAGGACCAACAAGAGGAACAGAGTCACATCCGCAGCGTTTAAGGTGGACCAAGCCGCCATTGCCACCACAGTCCCGCGTCCGCCCGTCACCACGATACGCACACTAGCGGCCGCGCAGTCTCCGGCGCCCCATCAGCCTCCGCGACAACTCTGCAGAGCTGATTGGACAACTGCGGTCCGGAAGTGTCTGCCTGCGCTGCCTGGTTGCTAGGTTACCAAAGCCGCGGGAAGCTGGCTGGTCTGGGAAAGAATGAGTTAGAGGTAAGCTAACCCTGGAGCCTGGCAGGTGGGACCGGCTGTTTAAAACGTTTGCTTCAAACTCTGCTACTCGACCCATTAGCGGGACGTGAAATCAGTTTAGGAGGTCGCGAAATAGCCACAGCAAAGAAAATATCTGATTTTCATCACACAAATTAAGTATTGCTTCATTAAACTGTTAAATGATATTTACATCAAAATTTACACAGACTAGGTCATTTTCGTGTTAAAGGAGACATTCCAACAATGTATTTGTCAAAATACCTTGGTCAAAAAAGTAGGAAAAACACTGATTTGAAATATGCAATGTTGGAAGATTGGCTCAAGCACTAAAAACAGATCTTTCCTGACAGACCTTTCTTTGTGTTTCCATGTTCTGTGTTTTAAGCATAGACATCATTTTTATAAAATGAGATCTTTAGTCCAGTTGTGAATACAAAAGGAACTTATTTTTTAAAATCAAATATACACATACATGATTGTTGTCTTTCAAAATGGGCACTCTTGGAAGCTGTTAGCCCCGAAACATTTTAGAATTACCTTCAAAGCCAGTTTCTGGGTCATAAAAGAAAAAGTTATTTCTTAATATTTAAATTTCACTTCTGCTTTTGTTGTATTCTATTTGTTTTGTTGTTGTATTTTGTTCTCCCCCCAATAAAATCTGGCATATTTTGAAGCCACCTTATTCATCAGTGGTATCTTGAAATGACTTTTGGCTTTCCCAAAAAACCCACAAAGTTCATAATAAAAATGATGATTTATCACTATTAAGGAAAATACACACACACGTATAATGTTCTCAATACGTGTGGGAAAATGCATCTAAGGAAGTTAGATAACTTTAACTATTAGCCACCATTAGGCCTAGTATTTGTCATGTGACCTTCCCCAAAAGACCAGCATTCACTATGTCGCTAATATCTATGACACAGAAGGTGTATGTTATGAAAACTGTTCCTTAAAGAGGCATTATAAAAAATGTTTTTTGAGTAATTACCATGTTGTTGGAGTGTCTAATTTGAAATAGAAATCACTTATCTGAATATAATTTTTGAAAAACATATGACTCCATAAATGTTAATGGGGGCTCAGAAAGAGTATGGTCAGAATAGTTGAGATTAATCTGCAAAAGCTTCTTGTGGGTGAATTTTAACTCTAGTCTTCCTTAATGCTCTGTGGGAGTGGTCAGGGCAGTAAAATGTGCTCACTGTCTACTATATAATTGAAGCAATAAAAGAGCAGATTCTTTGTATTCCACACTGTGCACTATGCTAGGCACTTGACAGCATTAACCTTAACTTTTCATAATAACCCTTTGCAGGAATGCTATCCCCTTTTTGGGCTACTTTTACAATTAAAGAAATCGAGGATCAAAAAATTTACATTTTAGGAAGTGGTGAAACTAGACTCTGTCTCCATCTGGCCAACTCCAAAATTGTTGTTATCTTTTCATACTCGTTATGTTGAACGAGTTGCTTTATTCAATTGTTATCTTCTCAATCTATTTAGTGGCTTCTTTGCAGAATAGAGAAAAAAAGGCATATTCTAATATGTAGGACAAACCTATTGTCTTTAGTTAACAAGATGATATTGCCATTTTATACACAGACAGTGGAACTATGTGGGTGTCTAAGACCTTTGGGCACTGCACCTAGAAAAACTTCCCCAAAGAGCTAAATAGTTTATTTGTAGCACAAGGATTCAAAATAGATGTAGTTAAGTTGGAAATAACTGTAGATACTCTCGGTTCATCTTTATAAACTGCCTAGAAGGATAACAGAAAGACTGTTAGTTAAAACTGTTAAGCATAAATTGGGACTGTATCATTAGGAATATTTTCATTGAAAGTAATAGAAGATCAGGTAGTTTAAACCAGTTCACAGTGGCTTAAACAAAAACAAACATGGGAATTTTGGAGGTAGGGGCTGCTGGTGTACATTCAATGATATCAGATAGTCATCTTTGCAGTTTTCTTGGCTTTTCCCTCCGACCTGCAATGTGATTGCCTTACACCAGATATCAACATTCAGATTAAGACAGGAAGAAGGAAAGTTACTGAACAAGATATGTTTCCTCTGTCTCTTTAGTCAGAAAAGCAAATGTTTTCTGTATGCCAGATATTGTGCTAAACTTAAACTTCTTACATGTATCATTTCAATCTTTTTATGAATAGGTAGTAATCTCCACTTATCAGGCTTAAAGACATGCCCAATATCACCCAGCAAAGAAGTGAAAGAGTTATACATAGTAGTGGATGAGAAGAAGAACATGTTTTAATGTCAGCTTAGGAAGAACTTTACCCCCCAAAAGTGAAACGATGGGTTCAAACACTATCACAAATGCTTATTGAACACCTAGAATGAGATAGGCACTGCAACATGCCTTACCAAAATTATCATCCATTCAACAACCTTATGAAACCTATACTGCTATTATCATCTCTTTTTTTATAGCTGACAAATGGAGACAGAAGATTTTTAAAACTTACCAAAATTCAAGGCTTGCAATTTACAGAAGCAACTTTAAATTATGGCAGTTTAACTCTTGGGGCTGCTTAACCACAATGCTGTGTGTCCTAACAATATAAATGCTTCAAAAAGTCAAGGAGGCTGAGGATGGAGAGAAAGTCTTTGGATTTGGAAATTAGGGGATCATTAGTTATCTTTTAGAGTGCAGTTTTATTACAGTGATAGGGGTAGAAGCAAGTCATAGAACAGTACTGAGAAAGAGCAACCACCAGATGTAGACTATTTTGGCATTGAAAGGAAGGCAAAGAAGGGACTGAGCTAAAAGAATTTTAATTTTTTCTTTAGGATAATGAAAATATGTCTATAAGTGGTGAGTAAAGGAAAGGAGTAGTAGAAGAGAGATTTAAAATAAAGAGAGGAATAACTGACTCTCTCTTGAGCTCCTGGGAAGGGGTCAAGGACTTAAAGTAAGAGTGGGAGGAGGACCATCTAAGGGGAAGAAAGTCATTCTCGGATTAGAAGGAAAATAGAAAGATGAGTGAAGCCATCAATATATCTTGGGCTAGGGATCAGAGGAATTGAGCAAGATCAGTTTTCTAAGTAAAGCACATCGGTAAAAGTAAGAAATATTTTGAAAAGGTAGAGTGGATAATTGGAAGGGAAATCATTTAGAGTTGAAAATTGGTAGCAAGTCTAGATCTTACCTGCAAAAAGGCTAGATCACGTTGAAGTGGGAGCATCTAGAGGATAGGCTAGGAAAGTCCTAGGGTCAAAGTGAACAGTTTATGGAGAGGACAAGTATAGTTTGGTTATGTTGAAGAAGTTACTTACTCAGGTAGAGGGGTATAACAGAAATGGATGTGGAGGTCTAGGGCTTGATAAAGAGTTTGGAGCTGGAAATGGGAATCATCTTGAGTGTTCCAAAAACTATTGTGTTTTTGAATCCCTAAACTGAGTTAAGAGAGGCATAATCACCAGGAAGAGAGCCCTATGGGAAGTCAGAGGGCATCTCATCTTTGGTGGGGAGTTCAATCATTTTTCAAACATTTATTGAGCACTTCTATGAGTAGACACTTGTTAGCAACAAGAGCTATCCCTGGCACTTTCCCTCAGGGGTTTCATAGAAATATATAGAAACAAATCATTAAAATATTTTGAGATAACTGCTCTAATTGAGACTGTGCCACTTGAAGATGGGATTACCCCTGCCTTGGTGGGTAGGAGGGAGATCAGTGAAGAAGTCACAGAGTAGGAGACACTGTAGGACAGGACAGGTAGCTAGACCAGCAGAACAGACCCAGAGGCATGAGTGAGCAGGCATACCAGTGAATGACACATATCTCAGTATCCCTGAGGTGTGGGGTGTGTATGGTCAGTGGCAGGAGATGAGGCTGGAAAAGTAGGAAGAAATACAAATGAATGTTCTTGAATGCCTGTTATTTGCCTACCATTGTTGATCAGATTTGCATTTTAGAAAATATTCTAGAAAAGAGGTATATGGAAACCTCTAGAGGTAGAGACCACTTGGGAAGCTAAAGCAGGAATCTAGGGTCTAAATAGGGCAGGGGAAGAAGGGAGAGGCAGGAGAAGATAAATGAAAGAGCCGTTTAGGAGGAAGAATTGTGAGCATTTTATGACTTGGATAGAGGAAGTAAACAGGAATATGGATCATTCCCAGGTTTTCTGATTTGGGTGGCTGGGTGGACTGTGACATTAAAGGAACATAGAAAATACTTGGGGCAGATAAAGGCTTCTTATTGAATAAAGAAAAAAATTTAAAGGTAGAAATTCAACTTATAGGAATTATCTAATATGTTGGTGGGAGTTAAGACCATGGATAATAATTGAAATAATTGATATTAATTTCTTGCTTTCAATGTGTCAGGCACTGAAATATCTCATTTGATCCTAAATTGGGATCATTATCATCACCTTTACTTTACAGATGAGAAAACCAAGGCTCAGAAAGCATCTATGACTTCCTAGGGTCACACTCAGATCATGATTCTAACCCTGGCAATTTGACACCAGAGCCCACGCTTTTTTAACCCTGATTCTTTACTGGTGCTCTTGAGTCCCTGGATGTGCTTTCCTGGGCATTAACAAATAAAAGGGAAAGGTAAGTGAGTCCATGAGGGGATTAATGAACTAAAATACTACAAAGAACATGAAGGCTAAATTCAAAGTGCAGAAATGGAGGCTGTGGTCAAAGGGGAATTAGGTCAAAATCTACAATTGGGGCCTTTTGTGTGGTGAGTCTTGCACTCTTTCCCAATCTCCAGATTCTTAGATATAAACAACTAGATATAAACAACTGCTGCATTGTATTCAGTATGTTCCAAACTGAACTTGGCTTCCATGGTGGAACACTCTCCTGGTTTTCCTCCAGGTTATTCCTAGAATACACTTTCTGGTTATTCCTGCTCTCCGCCCTTTGTAGGCCCAGACTCCTTTACTTGGCTATTAAATGTGGAATCCCTGAGGGCTCACTCCTAGACTTTTGACTCTTCTCATTCTTTGGTTTTCCTCCTCCTAGGGAAAGTCATGTCCATGACTTCAATGACCACTTTTTGTAGATGACTCACATTTATATTTATATCCAGGCCAAATAATTTTTCTGAGCTCTGAATCAGTATTTCCACTGTTTTCTTGAAAAACTCCATTTGGATGGAATGGAGTATCTTTATATCCAGGTGTCCAAAAACATCTCATGATCTCCTTCCCTTCTCCCACCCCCAAACTTGCTCTCTTCTAGTGTCCTCTATCTCAGTTAATGGCAACATCATCCAAACTGTAAAAAAGGCCAAAACTCTAGGAGTAACTTTTGATGCTTTCCTTCCCTTCAACTTCCCGTTTCAGTTCATTAGCAAGACTTCTTGATTTTTATCTTCTAAATATCTCTTGACTTTATTGCCCAAATATCCCTTGAATTCTTTTACTTTTCTTAATCTCTGCCATCACTGCCACCCTAAATACAACCTCCCCCCACCCCTTAATTACTGCAATGGCCTGTTTTAAACTTAATTTTTCAGCTGTAGGCATTATCAGTTGTCTGCCTGCTATGGATGATGAAGATTTGCTTTTATCACATTTTCTGAACCTCTCCATCTTTTTAATATATTTATTTTAAATTTTCAGTTAGAGTAGTAATCACTTTTACATTACTATGACTACTTAAATGCTGTTCACATTTGAGTCATGTACCATACCACAATTTTTATCTTTCTCTTATTTGAGTAAGTGTCTTCTTTGCTTCTTTAGTTATCATGTGCTATCATTAAAAAAAATCCTCAATTCTTCCTCAGAACTATGAATCTCCTTTCAATATATTTAACACATTTACTATGGGCCAGGTTCTCCTCCAAGTGGTTTTAATCTGCACAGTAGCCCTTTGAAGTAGATACTGTTATCCCCCATTTATAGATGAGGAAATTTAGGAACAGAGAGAGCCAATAAGAACTTGTATTAGGATCCAGGAATCTGTGTTCTTTTTCTCTTCTTATTTTTTTAGGAAAATATTTTATTTTATTTATTTATTTTTATTGAGGCACAACCGACATGTAACATTAGTTTCAGCTGCACAACATAATGATTCAATATTTGTATATATTGCAAAATGATCACCACAATAAGTCTGGTTAACATCTGTCACCACACATAGTTAAAAATTCTTTTTCTTGTGATAAGAACTTTTAAGATCTGCTCTCTTAGCAACTTTCAAATATACAATACAGTATTATTAACTATATTCACAATGCTGTACACTACATCCCCATGACTTATTTATTTTATAACTGAAAGTTTGTACCTTTTGACATCCTCCACCCATTTTGCTCACCCCCTTCCTCTGGCAACCACCAATCTGTTCTCTGTATCTATGAGTTTGGCTTTTTTTTTTTAAAGATTCCACACATAAGTGAGATCATATGATCATATGGTATTTGTCTTTCTCTGTCTGACTTATCACTTACTATAACGCCCTCAAGTTCCATCCATGTTATTGCAAATGGCAAGATTTCATTCTTTTTTGTGGCTGAATAATATTCCACTGTGTGTGTGTGTGTGTGTGTGTGTGTGTGTGTCTGTGTGTGTGTGTATATATATCTTGCAACTTCTTTATCCATTCATCCATTGATGGATGCTTAGGTTATTTTCATATCTTGGCTATTATAAATAATGCTACAGTGAACATGGGGGTGCATATACCTTTTTGAGTTAGTATTTTCATTTTCTTCAGATAAAACCCAGAAGTGGAATTGCTAGATCATATGATAGTTCTATTTTTAATTTTTTAGGAACCTTCATACTGTTTTCCATAATGGCTCACCAATTTACATTTCCACCAAGAGTGCACAATGGTTCCCTTTTCTCTATATGCTGGCCAATACTTATTTCTTGTCTTTTTGATAATAACCATTCTAACAGGTGTGAGGTGTTATCCCATTGTGGTTTTGATTTGGATTTCCTGAGTGGTGAGTGATGTTGAGCTCCATTTCACATGCCTGTTGGCCATCTGTATGTCTTCTTTGGATAAATGTCTATTCAGATCTTATACCCCTTTTAAAATTGGATTTTGGGGGGGTTTGCTACTGAATTGTATGAGTGATTTATATATTTCAGATAGTTACTCTTATTAGATATATGATTTGCAAATATTTTCTCTTATGTGGTAGGTTGCCATTTTATTTTATTGATGGTTTCCTTTGCTGTGCAGAAGACTTTTTAGTTTGATGTAGTCCCACTGGTTTATTTTTGTTTTTGTTGCCTCAGGCATCCATGTTCTTAACCACTATATTATATGATCTCTCCTCAAGGGAGTAAACCAAGATTGAAGAGAATATGCACTCTATTAAGCTGGAAGAGGAAAAGAGAGATCTCAGGCTTAGTGGATTGTATATCCTCTTATTTCCTGGTTTACTTCTTTCTTTGGGCAGAGCACATACTTCAGCAGCTTCCTGAGAGGGTTCATAAGACAGAAATTTTAGAGACCTTGGATATCTGAAAATGTCTTTAGTCTTCCCCCACACTTACTTAGTAGTTTCCCCCCTGTTGTGCTGATCGAATTCGCCAGAAATAATCTTCTCCCTGAAGGATTTAAGCTTGGTTACCAGTTTTAGTGGGGAAAGAGAGTGTGAGTTTCATCATTCAATTTCATCGTTCACATGATGCCCTTCTTTTCTATATAGAGCCTCTGATCTCATCTGTACCCATTGTCCCTAAGTCATACTCTCTCCAGAGAATAAACCTTCAATCTTCTGCTATAGTGGGGGAGAGACAGGTTTCTTGTACTGGAAGGAAAGAGCCTTAAGTGCATGTCTTCAGTGCTTTACAAATTGATGTTCAATCAACTCTGTTTTCACTTCCTTCCCCAGCAGAAGATATTGAGGTCTCTTAAGCCTTTGAGGACTTATTTGGTGCATATAAGTTTGCTTCTTAGCTTTTTCCACTGTCAATTCAGAATCCTCTTGGATTCACAAAAGAAACGATCACCTATCCATCTCATTCCTGCTTGCAAAGATTTATTGCTGTTGTCTCCTACCCTATCATCATTCTTGTCAGAAATCCTTTGAAAGTTCCCTTTCTGATATTTTATTTGGATTTCTGAAAGGAGTGAAAATAACTACAGTTCAAACTGTCACCTTAAACTGGAAGTCAAAATAACCTGTTGACCTGTCTTCATGTGCATACTCTTGCCACAGTCTAATCCATTCTCCAGACCTCAGCTGGAGTAATCTTTTGAAATGCAAGTCTAGTATGTCACCTCTCTGTGGAAAATAGTTCATTGGTTTTCCACTGGAAAGCTCAAAGTCTTTAACGTGAACCGTAACCCCCAGCAGGGTCTGACTTCTTCCTGCAGCCTTTCATTGTCCTGTGCACTCTGCCCACACCGGCCTTCTTTCAGTTCTCTGATTGCCACTGAGCCTGTGCACTTCTCTGCCTGCACCACCTCTCCTCCCTTCCCCTTCCCAGCAATTTCCCTTTACCTTGTTAATTCTTCCTTTCCTTCCAGCTCATCTGTCACTTCTCTTCCTGACTTCCATGAGCAGGCCAGACCCTCCTAAGAAATACTCTCAGAGGAACATGTATTTCCCTTTTACAGCTCTTATCCCTGTCGTAAATTTGCATTTAGTTGAATAATTCTTTCACTAGTTTTCTCTCTTCTCCTGAACTATAGTCTTCATGAGCATAAATACCATGTCCATTTTTGTTCACCATTGTCTCCTGGAGTTGTGTGTAATACATTATAAGCATTTAATACACATTTGTTGAAATGGAAAAGATCAAAACTTGCTTCATTCCCTCATTCTCTAGTTTACTGTCATCTTCCAAACTCTAAGGGGAGCTCAATGCTCTCTTCCTTCATTTCATCCCTGGGAAGGGAGCAGAGGACCAATGTGGGTTAGACCTAGACCACGAGGCCTCTGGCCATAGTCCTTATGGACAGAAATTTTTGGTGTCCACATGGCATGGTGTCAAGCAGAGTACAATGTACCAATTATTGATCCTGGGGAAAACTCCAAACACTTCTGCCCATTGCATCTTGGTATTGATTGGAGTTTCAAAAAAAAAAAAAAAAAACCATGCAGTCAAGCCCTGGATGGGACAGCACTTAACTTACATAAAGAGGCACAGCAAGCTCAGCTTCAATAGTGGGCATCAGCACCGCATAGCTAGCGGGTCTCTCCCTGCTGCTGACACAGGGTAATTAGCCTAGGCGCTGCATCCATTCATGCTGCAGTGAAAGGAACCCTGTTCCCTCACCTTAGAGGACAGTCATAACAGTGGGGTTGGTCAGGTACCATATGAGGCACATGCTTTAAGCAGAGACAAAAGAGTACTCATTGAGATTGAAACAAGGAAACATATTCCCACAGAAGGTACTAAACCAGGCACAGTCTGTGTTGGCTCCTTAACCCTTGGTAAGGAAGGGTTCCAGACCCAAGGTCCATTCTTATGCAGCTGAGTGGGGGCTCCATGAGACTGCCTTTTCCAATGCAAGGTCTTCTGGATTCCCTCTTTTTTTTTTTTTTTTTTTTTCATTTTCTCCTTTTGCTCTCTCTTCAGAATTTCTCTGTAGATTCTTAGGTCTTCCTCTTGCTTCTTCCTTTTGTTTTATGTTCCTGGGACTGGATGGTACACAGGGAAAGGAAGCCTAAGCAGAAGGAGACATCCTGTTTCACACATGGTCCTGCCTGTTCACTAGAAATAGGTTCTACAGTGAGATTTGGGGGTCATAGCTTCATCACTGAAACCCAGAGATTTTATCCAGTACCCTTCCTGCATGTCTCCTTTTTGTTAACTATAGCATCCATAGAATATTCAGGATCTCAGTCTCCTCCATATTTCTACCATGGAGACAAGACTCTCATTTACATCAGGCAAGAAGTTATCCAAGTTAGAATGCTGGGATCCTGTTCAATTCTAATTGACCACACATCATTCATTTGTTGATTCGGTTAAGTCTTTCGGATCTGACTTCTGTTACACACAACTGAGCAACTTCCTTTATTTAATCAGTAGTAACCATACAGTGCTCCAGTGATTCCTGGAGGTTTTGTAGATGAGCCCCTGAGAACCACTGCAGGGGACAAACTGGAAAGGAGCATACAGGCCACCAGAGAGACATGTAAGATTTTCATGTTATATGCTTTTCCTGGTGCTTTACTATGGGTCTTTAATGTTTATATATATAAGACCATTTTATCTACACAACAACACTACTATTGTCATCTTCATTTGATGGGTGAAGAAACTGAAGTTCAGCAACTAAAATGATACAGCTAGCAAGTGGCAGAATTAGGCTTGGAACTATGGTATTCTGATTTCTGAGCCTACCTTCTTGATTTTTAAGTTATACAGTTGGCCCTTCATATCCATGGGTTTCACATTTGTGGATTCAACCAACTGCAGTTTGAAAATATTTGGGAAAAAATTCCAGAAATTTCCAAAAAGCAAAACTTTAATTCGCCACATACTGGCAACTATTTACATATCATTTATACTGTACTAGGTATTATAAGTAATCTAGAGATGATTTAAAGTATACAGAAGCATGTGCATAGGTTATATGCAAAAACTATGACATTTTATATAAGGGACTTGAATATCCCTGTATTTTGGTATCTGAAGGGGTCCTGGAACTAATCCCCTGAGGATACCGAGGGACAACTGTAATGGAGTTTACTGTGTGTTAGGGACTGTTCTAAATGCTTTACAAGTATTATTTCATTTAGTCCTCATAATGGCCCTGCACGGTGGGTACTGTTAACTTCCTCTTCAAAAGGAGAAGTTTAAGGATAAGGAATTTGTCCATAGTCACGAAGTGGAAGAGCTGGGATTTATACTTGAATCTGGCTGATCCAAGAACCCACGGTCTTAATCCCTATCCTCTACATGTCCTCCTGTATGTGATGACTGGCTGCACATGTGGGCTTGTCTCTTCTGCTACAGTATGAGCTTCTTGAGGAAAGAGGACTGTGATTTCTTCAGCTTTGTCTTTCAGGAGCCTTAGCAGGGTTCTGGACACACAGTCCATTCTCAATACCAGTTGAATTGAATGGAAGTCAGGGCTTGCAAGAGGGTCCTTGGAGTTTAGAAGATGGATGAACTCTGAGACCAAGTGATGAAAGGCTGTTCTTGTGGATGTTGAAGACCTAGGAAGGACACCTGGAAACTGTCTGATACCAAAATCATGCAGGAGGGTAAGTAGTGCTGTAGTTGTGGTAACATGCCTAGTAAAGTTGACTAATCGCCCAGGCAAAGCCAAAGAATGGTCATGGCTCGGTGTGGTTACCATGTTTCAGGGTATAGTCTTCTGTTTTGCTGTTCCAGAAACTTTTTTTCTGTTTTCTAAAATGATTACGTTTTCATGTTGACACACTAAAGGCTCAAGAAACTGTTCAATAGCCAGAATACCATATACGTAAACTCAATTACCTTGACTGGAATTTTCTTCTTTTGATTGTAATGGTGTAGTCATCAGAGAAAGGCAAAAGGCAGACTAGAAAAAAACAGCCATTCACTATAGTGTTCTGTTTGGAGAAAATCTATGTGAATAGAAGGGGGATGGTCATCCTCGAAAAACAAGGGCAGCTGGCAATATCTGTCTAAGCCTCTCCAGGGGAAGGAGTCTGATCTAAGCACACTTGTTCAGATGAGCCTTATAGTTAGTGCTCATTAAATGACAGCTGTATTTTTGTTAAGATGGGTTAGATGGGTTTCTTAGGAATCCTTAACTGAAAAACAGTTTTTGACATTAGATAACTCATGTTCTATTTTCATGCTTAGCAAACAACCCTCTCATCATTTGACTTCATATAGAGTGTTTACAGCCAGCAAAGTGCTGGTCAGCCTGAGTTGACCTCAGTTTCACTTTACTAGTGTTTCTTCTTGTGAATTAATATTGACATTTTGGAGCATTGTTTCTGTGTGCTTGTTTAAATGGAGTCTGCCTCAGAAGATAGCGTACTCTCCCTGTATAATTCAGAGCAGTGTTCTCTGGAAGCAAACCACTAGGGTTCAATTCCTGGTTAATACTATCTCTGTAACCTTGGGTAAGCTATGCAATCCTTTATGCCTGTTTCTCTTATTTGTAAAATAGGAAAAACAATAGTACCTACCTCTAAAAGTAGTTGTAAGAATAAAATAATACACAGGGGCTGGCACATAATAAACTCTCAATAGATGTTAGTTTTTAAGTTCAGGTTCTTGAGCTTACCAGGCTAGGACCAAACCCTGGAGTTTTGGAAATACTCAAGGTAAATGCTGCCGAGTCATTGAGCCTAGCTCCCTGAGGTGACATCTTCTGCTTGTCTATGGGATCACCTTGACACTTGAAACAAGTCACTAATACTTATGTAGTCTCAGATATTTACATATATTTGCTCACTCAACATTTCTGGCAACCTTAAGAGGCAGGTACTAATATTATCCCCATTTTACAGATGAGGAAACTGAGGCATAAAGAGTCTAAGTAATTTGCCCAAGTGAGTAAATGGTCGCTCACTCAGAGAACCACCTTTTATTCACTTGTTAAACTATCTCTTCTTTCTCAAAGAGAATGGGTATTTTGCAGTGAGAGAGATATTGAAAACTCATTTTTTTCTCTCATATGTAACAATGCTTTAAAGTAATAGTTTCTTAGTGAGCTTTGAATCCACCCATAAATGTATCCTGTAATTATAAAACGTGGTGGGCTGCTTTGTTACTTGCAAATAATAAAATAAAACACAAGGTTGTTCACCAGTTCTTACAAAGTAGGCACCACAGAACGTGCCTGTAACTGTGCTTTTCACTTTTCAATTTTCAAAACTGGCTTATGTGTTCTGTTTCAAAAAACCCCAAAATAGGAAGAACTGTATAAAGACATTTAGACTTCATAAACGTCTCTAAAGTTGAATATGCATGCACTTATTAAGCCCCTTGGGTGTTGGCACTGTACCTGGAACATCTAAGGCAGCAACACTAACATTTTTCTGGCCTTTTAAAAGTATTTACAAAGAGGCTTTCGTTAGATGCTTAGAACACATAACTGCAGCGCTGAAAAGATAAAGAAATCGCAAAATTTTCTCCGCTTTTGCGTCTCTTTTCTTAACTCCTGGGAATCACGAACGTTTGTCCAGTATATTTCGGCTGTTATTTACTGAACCCTCTCACCGCAGCAACGGGTTAACCCCGAACTTTGTCTCAGAAGCTCTCTCCTATCCCTTGTTGAGGTTCCCGGCTTGGTTGGAATCTGAGCATGCGCAAGAGCTCAGCAACTCCAGGGCGAGCGAGCGCGCTTGTGGGCTCCACCTCCCTTCCCTGGACGACGGGAAGTAGGTGAGCGTCTGGGCGCGTGCGCAAACGTGGCCGGGGCGCCGGGGTGGTGGGTTACGCATGGAGAGCGCATGGGCAGACAAACTGTACGTCCGTTTGTCCGGAGCAGAGGGGAGAGTGGGCGCCATCTTCTTCTAGGCTCTCTGAGGGGTCTGCCTGTTTTGGGGAGGCTGCTGCGACGAGGAGTGCACCCCGCCCCCAGCCTTGTGGTTCCGACGCGGCAGCAGCGGTGTGTGTTTATTGCCAAGTGCGAAGCAGTTACCCCTGGGGCGCCGGGGGCTGGGAGGGGTTGGCGGCCGGGACGGAAGCACAGGGAAAGGCGGGGCCGCGCCAGGAACTAGCGTAGCTTCTGTCGTTAGGGCACCCTCTTTCCTTGCTGAATACCGACTCCCCCGTCCATGTGGTGGTGTGTGTGCACTTGCCAGTCTGCTTGAGAGTGAAAATCTCGAAGGATTGCATAGGTATTTTTTTTTTCTTTGCTATGTCATCGTAGTCAGCGGTGGCAGAAAAGCGCTGAAGGCCTGGCTCATTAGGCTTCAGGGGAGCTAAAGTGTTTCAGTTAGATTTGGGGACAGTTCACGCTTTGGCGAGTTAGGGCGGAATGTTTGCCCTTGGGACGGTGTAAAGGAAAGGCATGGAGGTTGGGCGGTCCAGGTTAATATGAAGGCTGATTTTTGGCTGAAGGTCTGGCTACAGCATCGGATCCCACGTAGCAACTTTGGCCTGGTGCGAAAGACGGAAGCTCAGACCCCTGGGAGTATGGACAAAGGCTTTGGGCCATAGAAGCAATTCCTTCGGATGATCCGTTTGAGGATGATGGATGTCATGGGAATTCCTGTGCCGTGTGGATTCATCTTCATTTACGGTTCCTACTGGGGACTTGGCTCTGTGTCGTCATGCCTTTAGTTTTTTATTTTAACCATCTACATTATAAAAGGATAAAAGGCAGATCGTCATAATGAATCATTGTGGACTGGGGTAGATTATTTTCTGCAGGGGAAACTCTTGCGTTTGTGCTTCAAATGTGCTTCATCCTAACTTTAGGTTTTAAGAAATAGTGGCAGTGTTCTCCCCCTCACCATGTCTGGAAAATGACTTGCTATTCTCTAGTTAAAATAAATGGATCTGAAATAATACCATTTAAATTTAGCCTTCCTCCCTTTTCCCTTTCAGTCTTGATGAGAAGATGCACATTTCGTGGGGGGTTTTTTTGTGATAATGATGATCAAGTGGGATGAATCGTTGGATAAAATTAGCAAAATTATTTAAAATGAGCTTGTTAATTTCAGCGACTTGCCCTTAAATGAGCTCTTAAGGACCCACTTCCTTCTTTTCATAGGTTAGAAGTTCTAACAGATCACTGTCTTTAAACCAACACAGCCACAAAAATACTTTTGTTGCATTCGTAAGTAGAAAAATTTTAAGTGTAGAGTGTTTTAGGGTATTTTTGTGTTTTACTTTTTTGTGTAATGTTCTAAGAATAGAATTTCTGGGGAATTTGCTTAAGGGAATAACACGGGAACCACAGGAAAGATGCTTATTTTCAGAGCTGGTTTCTTATAGGTGGTCTCCTAGGTGTGTTTTTTAGAGGGATAAATGGTACATTACCTTTCTATCTCAAGGGCAGAAAAGTTTAAGCAATAGTTATATTTGTGGCAAATTAGAAGAAACATTTTATATATTCTGCTTGAATTGCAATTCACGAATTTGTACTCGTGGAACTACTTAGAATAGTGTTTACAAATTAGGATAAATTATAAGACATTTTTTGTATTTGGCATTAATTATTCCGTGAAATGTTCTCAGCTTTTTCTGTAGATATATTTCTGTTCCCTTTTGAATTTTTAAAAAAGTTTAGGAGGGACAAAATGATGTTTATTACACTGCTTTCTAAAATATTTTAAAAGCAAAAAAGGAGCTAAGTCATTTTGCATAGGAAGGAGTCTTGGAACAGTAATGTGGACAACTATTCCAGAAGCCATTTGTAGTTTTTGTTAAAATGTTGGTGTGGATGTTGGTTTGTTGAAGAAACTAAGCTTATACACATTTTTTGGCGGGGGGCTTGGGGAGACAGTGCAGATATTTTCTAATAGACTATTTTTTAGAACGGTTTTTTAGTTTCACAGTAATATTTAGTGGAAGGTACAAAGATTTCCCATATGTCCTCTGCCCCTCCCCCCACATACCATGCAAATATTTTATAGTAAAACTCATTAATATTTTTAATATCAGTTTGGCATTGATAATTCAGATGTGTAAAATGTACCAGTTAATTTCTTGCTATCCTTGTTAGTTTAGCTTGTAGTTTAAAAAGTAATCTATGGACATTTTTCAAAGGAAAATAAGCCTTGCAGACCTCAAAGAACATGTTTTCAGACACCACTTTTGTGGATGAGTGGTACTTAGGTGTAAGTACTGAATTAAAACAACCTTTATTTGCACACTAAAAACATAAACTTATAATCACTAATTTAGCAGGTCTTAAAAACTTACTTGGTTAAGACTACTTTGTTTGGGTACATCTGAAAGTATTATTAGATGTAATTTCTTTAAGGAATATTAAATTGAGATTTTTCAGTTGTTAATACTGATATCCCCAAACATTCTAAATTAATATATTCTTACTATATTTTTACCATTCTACATTGTCATTTGGGTTTCCTCGGTAGAATGCAGGATAGTTGTTTGAAATGGAATAAACTTATTAGCATAATAAGATTCTGTGTTTATCTGAATATTTTCTTTCTGGCTTAAGATGAATTTTAATAGTAGTTTTTTAGGAGTTTAAGATAAGGAGTGGCAATAGTTGAGTATAAGAGTAGTAGTAATTGAGATTTTAGATTTTAGGGATATTTTATTATTTGTCTTAATTATAGTGGAATCAGGAAATTTGGTTCCATGTTTAGAAATGTGAGGTGTATAAGTAGAACGTAAAATTGTGTCCAAATGGTAGCCATTGGTCTTGGATTTATTGCTTTAAAAATTGGTTTTTGAATTTGAAACATTAGTGTTCATTGTATCATTTATTAATTTGATTTGGTCTTATGTTTTGAAAGGGAGGAGATTTGCAGGAGAGTTGGACATAATGAATTAGATGTTGGTCTTTTCATGGGTGGAAGTGAATAGAAGGTGTTTTGGGAATTTTGGGTGTTAAATTGCCATTTTACTTGTAGAACAGTTTTGTTTTTTTTTTAAAGTGGAAATAAAATTCATATACAGTGAAATGCACAGACCTTAAGGATAGAATTCATTTAGCCTTGATAAATTTATACAACCATATAACCAACACTCCAATCAAAATATATAACATGTCCAGCACCTTTTTCCTCATATCACTTCCAATCAAGGACCGATTGTTAAATTTTCAGGTTTTTTGTTTCTAAATAATTTGCCGATGTCTACTTGGAATCTGTACCTTCTTTTTGCTGAAGGATGATTAATTTCCCCTTGGAACAAAGATAACCATTTTGTAATGCCCTTAGTTGTGCTTCCTTATATTGCTTCACTTTTAATAGGTAATTCTGAAGTGAATATCCTAATCTGGCGTTGTTTAAGATCAATTGCAGGGTCCAAGGATTAATTATATTTCATTTTCTTTCCACAGTTAAGTTGCTTTTACAGAATTAACAGGTCTCCAAGAAATAAAAAAAGGTAAGATATCCAGAGCTTAAGGCGTTTCACAGAAGCTTGACAAAAAAAAATGCAAAGTAGAATAGTACATCTAGGTACATATGGCTTCTGTACTTTATGTCTGGTCAGTGATGCACTAGTGGTAAGCAGTTTATTATCATGAGCAGCAATTATATACTGACCATAGATGTCTTTTCTAAGTATGTAAAATTCGTTGTGGTTGGTAAAATTCTTTAATCACCAAAGCTCTCTCCCATGTTTCAGTAGAAGATATGTCTGAAAATAGTTTGGTCTTGTTGTGAAGTAGCACTTGGCAGACTTACAAAGAAGATGTGATATTTTTGATGCTCATATTGTATAGGATAGGTGATAGGAAATGTTTCTTCAAAGTAGCTGGTTTATTTACTTGTATGTTTAGTTGGGAGAAAGTTTATTCCTTTTCTTTTTTTAAGAATTAGATACAGTCAATATCTTTGTGAACTCATGTCTTATTTTCATTTATAAATGCTGAAGAAGGTAGGAACCAAGTAACTATTAAGCTTAGTTTGGGATTAGGTACTTCAAAAATAAGACTTGCTATTATGTGTACCTTTCTGTCTGCAGGTCATTATTGCTGTGGTTTGAGCTCAGCATGGCTGTAGTCATCCGTTTACTGGGGCTTCCTTTTATTGCGGGGCCTGTGGATATTCGTCACTTCTTCACGGGATTGACTATTCCTGATGGAGGAGTGCATATAATTGGAGGGGAAGTTGGGGAGGCTTTTATTATTTTTGCAACAGATGAAGATGCAAGACGTGCCATAAGTCGTTCAGGAGGGTTTATCAAGGATTCATCTGTAGAGCTTTTTCTTAGTAGTAAGGCAGAAATGCAGAAGACTATAGAAATGAAAAGAACTGATCGCATGGGAAGAGAGAGACCAGGATCTGGGGCACCAGGGGTTGGCAGCTTATCTAATTTTGTTGAGGCTATTAAAGAAGAAGCAAGTAATTCTGGATATGGCTCTCCGATTAATCAAGATGCTGGGTTTCATACTAATGGTACAGGACAAGGTGATTTAAGGCCAAGAAAGACACGGCCATTGAAGGCAGAGAATCCTTACTTGTTTCTACGAGGCTTGCCTTACTTAGTAAACGAAGATGATGTACGTGTCTTTTTCTCTGGTTTGTGTGTGGATGGAGTAATTTTCTTAAAGCATCATGATGGCCGAAATAATGGTGATGCCATAGTAAAATTTGCTTCATGTATCGATGCTTCAGGAGGTCTTAAATGTCATAGAAGTTTTATGGGTTCAAGATTTATTGAAGTAATGCAAGGCTCGGAACAACAGTGGATTGAGTTTGGAGGTAATGCAGTTAAGGAGGGTGACATTTCTATGAGGACTGAAGAACATTCTCCACCAAGAGGAATTAATGATAGACATTTTTGGAAACGATCTCATTCAAAATCTCCCAGAAGAACACGTTCTCGTTCTCCTCTTGGATTTTATGTTCACTTAAAAAATCTGTCCCTAAGTATTAACAAAAGAGATTTAAGAAATTTCTTTAGAGATACTGATCTGACTAATGAACAGATTAGGTTTTTATATAAGGATGAAAGAAGAACAAGATATGCCTTTGTGATGTTCAAGACTCTGAAAGACTATAACACTGCTCTGGGTTTACATAAGACTGTTTTACAGTATCGTCCAGTTCATATTGATCCAGTTTCTAGAAAACAGATGCTGAAGTTCATTGAATGTTACGAAAAGAAAAGACCAGCGTCAACAGAGAAAGAGAGGCCTGGACACGTTTCACAAAAATCCTCTCAAGAAGGCTATTCTGGCCAGAAACTGTGCATATATATAAGAAATTTTCCATTTGACGTTACAAAAGTTGAAGTGCAGAAGTTCTTTGCAGACTTTTCTCTTGCTGAGGATGACATTTACTTGCTTTATGATGACAAAGGTGTTGGTCTAGGAGAAGCATTGGTGAAATTCAGATCAGAAGAACAGGCCATGAAAGCTGAACGTTTAAACCGACGAAGATTCTTGGGGACAGAGGTATTGTTAAGGCTCATATCTGAGGTACAAATGCGGGAGTTTGGTGTAAATTTTTCTTCAATGTCCAGTGAGAGAATGCATGACCATTCAGAGTCATGTGATAGAGATGATCATTCCCATTCATTTGACTCAAATGATCTACCATTATACTCGGTTGGCCCTTCTGAAAACTTTAGGCATCGGCAAGAGGACTTGAGGCAACTGGACAATTTCAAGCATCCCCAGGGGGATTTCCGACCTCCTGAAAGGCGCCCTCCAGAAGACTTTAGGCATTCCCCGGAGGATTTCAGGCACTCCCCTGAAGACTTCAGGCGCCTTCGGGAGGAACACTTCAGGCGGCCTCCTGAGGAGGACTTCAGGCGCCCTTGGGAAGAGGACTTCAGACACTCTCCGGAGGAGGATTTCAGGCACTCTCGGGAGGAGGACTGGAGGCGGCCACCTGAGGAGGATTTCAGGCGGCCTCCCAAGGAAGACTTCAGGAGACCCCCTGAGGAGGACTGGAGGCGGCCCCCCCAGGGAGACTTCAGGAGGCCACCTGAGGAGGATTGGAGACGGCCTCCTGAGGAGGACTTCAGACGGCTTCCCCCTGGGGAATGGAGGCGACCACCAGAGGAAGACTTCAGGCGGCCCCCTGAGGAGGATTTCAGGCGACTTCCAGAGGAAGACTTCCGGCGACCTCCTGAGGAGGACTTCAGGCGGCCCCACGAGGAGGACTTCAGGCGGTCTCCTGAGGAGGATTACCGGCGTTCTCCTGAGAAGGACTTCAGGCGACCACCTGCGGAACACTTCCGGCGGCCACCCCCAGAGCATTTCCGGAGGCCGCCCCCGGAGCACTTCCGGCGGCCACCTCAGGAGCATTTCCGGCGGCCGCCCCCGGAGCATTTCAGGCGGCCGCCCCCGGAGCATTTCAGACGGCCACCTCAGGAACATTTCAGGCGGCCATCCCAGGAGCATTTCAGGCGCCCCCGAGAGGAAGATTTTAGGCACCCAATGGATGAAGATTTCAGGGGCCCTCCAGATGAAGACTTTAGGCACCCTCCTGATGAGGACTTCAGGAGTCCCCAGGAGGAAGATTTTAGAAGCCCTTCTGATGAGGACTTCAGGCGGCTCCCGGAGGAAGACCTCAGGGAAGCTCCAGAGGAGGACCCTAGACTTACTGACAGTTTTAGACTTACTGGTGAGGAGTTTAGGAGCCCCCCTGATGATTTTAGAAGTCATCGCCCTTTTGTGAATTTTGGTCGCCCAGAAGGTGGCAAGTTTGATTTTGGAAAGCGTAATATGGGAAGTTTTCCTGAGGGGAGATTTATGCCTGATCCAAAATTAAATTGTAATTCAGGTAGAGTAACACCCATTAAAATAATGAATCTTCCATTTAAAGCTAATGTTAATGAAATTCTCGACTTTTTCCATGGTTACAGAATCATACCTGATTCAGTTTCAATACAGTATAACGAGCAAGGATTACCTACCGGGGAAGCCATTGTTGCCATGATAAACTACAATGAAGCTATGGCTGCTATTAAAGATCTGAATGATAGGCCAGTTGGCCCCCGCAAAGTTAAGTTAATTTTGCTCTAGAGAGCATTTCTAAATTCAGAATTACCTCCCCACAGTATTGACGCAGTAAAATGCATTTTTTTAATGTTTATTTTTAACTAATGAAAAGAAACATTTTAATTTTGACCTGTGACTAGAACAAATGTAAATAGTAGAATGTGAATCTGGTTTTCTTTTGCTTGCAAATTGCCATTCACTTTTTCTAACTTAAAAATATATATGCCTTTTTTTTTTTTTTTTTTTTTTTTTGGACCAGTAGGGGAGAGAACTAATTCACTGAGTGCATTAATTTTTGTTGATGTCATGGGTAAACATCAAGACTTGTATAGTAGAACTGTATTTGGGGAAGATAAGTTTTATATTCACTTTTGTTTCCATTCTGTAGTCTACATCTTTTTACTCAAAACTGTATAAGGAAATGGTCAGTGACTGATTGTTCAGGGTTAGCATTTTCATTGCTAACTGCCTTGCAGAATTAATGCCCTCTTCCTTGTCTGAGATATTACTGTGTTAAGCCTCCTCTTAATCATAAATAGTTCAAAATTGACAGACTGTGAACTTGAAGTTTACTTATGTAAAAAGCTTAGGAAATTCTTAAAACTTCGATGATCATAACTTACAAAGTTTTATAAAAATAAAAAAATTGCAACTGAATAGACCAACTAATTGTATTTGTATAAAGAGAAAAAAGAACTATAGCTTCTTTTGTGACGGTTTCTAACAGCTGTATAAGGTAATATTTATGACAGGAGAGACCAAACATTCTGTAATAATAGTGTATTAGTGCTGTGTATAGTTCTGTGGTTTCTTCCAACATCTCATCAACCAAACTGATAAGATTTACTCAAAATATTTAAAGACAAAATAAAAAGTAATTATAGGTATAAGGGGACCTTCAGGCTTATGCTGGGAAGAATCTGATAAATGGACATAGTTTGTGTTTCTAGGAAGAATTTACTGATGATTCATATAACTTGTACTTTTAAAATTAGGTTCTCATTTCTTAATTTCAAAACTTTTTATCCAAAGACTCAATGACTAAATATAACAAGACTTTTGTGAGATTGAATTTTGACTTCTTTGATATTTGACATTTAGTGTAGACATTTTGCAAATACTGGATTTGATTTTCTATACCATCATAATGTTAATGCTAACAATGGGCACTTATTATGTGCTAGGCAGTGTAAGTACTTTACATGCATAATGTCAATCTTAATTATTCCCTAAGAAGCTTAAGAGTATTTAGCTCTATTTCAGAAATGAGATAATGAAATTCAGAAAGTTTAAGTTACTTGCTTAAAGTCATAGCTAGTAAATCATGGAGCCAATTTCAACCCAGACAGACTACACACTCCATCCAGTTCATGCTCTTAATACTTTTGCCTGCTAACTTTGTTAAACGCTGTTTTTAATTTTAGTAAGACCATGCTAAAAATATTTTCAAGAGTAAAGGATATTTTCTTACCTCCATTTTTGCTTTAAAAATAGCATTAAGAAAAGATAAAATTAGTATGCCCAAACATTGTTAATAAAAGACAAAGTAACTAAAACATCCAGAGTTTCTCTGGGAGACAAACATTATGTATTGGCTTCTAATTTAAAATGGTTCATCTTATGAAACACAACTTGACTTTGGTTGGCCTTTTATAGTTTACATAAAACAAAGTTAATTTTCCTCAATTCTGTGATTTAGATATTTCCCACAGTGAGCAAATAAGAATAAAGTTTGAATTTATATCAGTAGTTTAGTCATTTAATAATAGGGTATGGCAGAAGTAGAATACTTTGTCAGTATTTAGCTAGTTAGTGCTATAAGTATTTTGGATTAATCTTTAGTGATTTAAAGAAGTCTAAGAAAAACCAACCGAAGTTTCTGTGTTTTTAATTATATTGAATGTCGTTCTTGCTAGTGGAATGAATAAAATGGTAAATTTTGTTCGAAAAAGCACATCAGTATGGCTCTTGAAACTAGTAAGCTTACAAGCAGCTGGGAAAATGACAACAGGAAGAAATATTTTTAACTGCTCAGAGATTGTGTAGATGATTTATTTGAGGCGTATATGGGAAGACTTAAAAATGCTTCTTAAATATATATCAATAAAAGCTAAGATGAAGCTTAAAGTACAGTATCACTTAATATTGAACTGCTTCTCAATCTAGGCTGGGATGGTGGTGGTAGATAAGAGGCTATCAAAATAGTAAACACAGGCTTTGTATTTTGATTGTAAAATTAATGGATTGATATGAATAGTTAATTTACTCCGTAATCTTCGGTTTAATATATTTTTTAACTTTAAAAATTTTATTACAGAAAGCTGGCTTCTACTGCTTGGGAGCCATTTTTGCATATCTGTTCCCAACTCTGCCTTCAGTGACATGTTGATAAATTGGCCATGGTAGGAGTATTTACACCATGGAAATTGGTAAATGCAGAAAATCAGGGCATTTTCCACCCCCAGAGAGCCAATTACCAGCACACCACCAATTTCAAACAGATAATAGTGTACTAAATCCTCATATACCCATCGCCCAGCTTCAATAATTATCTCATAGCCAGTTTTGTTTCCTCTCCTAGATGTATCAGGTATAGTGGCATATTGGTTCTCTAGTTTAATACCCAGTGGCATTTTAGTTATCTTAAAGCCAAACATTTTTGACTCGAGGTATCCTGAAGAATATAGATCATGCCTAGAAAGTAGCTTACCACTTACTGAAAACACTGTCGAGAGCATTGGCTCTTGGTCCATATATCACCTATTAAGCAGTGACCCTATCACCTCCATCTTTGTATTAAATGTAAGCTAATATTTACTGAGCTGTAATAGATACTGTGTATTTATGATCTTTAATTACATGTGAATTAACTATATCATTTAGTTCCAATAACCCTAATAAACATATTTTGGAGATAAGAAATGGAAGCCTGTAGCCTGTCTTTTATAAGGAAGCTAAGGGAGGTTTTTACATTTTTAAATAGGGTTACATAAGTACCTATGTAATAGCCTTGATTTTGTCTCAGCTCACAAACCGTAAAAATATTAACTGTGTAACCCTTTAAGGAGTTTGCCAACCTACGTCTGGTCTAAAATTTAATTTTACATCGGAAGTATTTTGTATAATATTCCTTTTGTCCTTAGAATATTTTTTTGAAGTAGCCAAAGCATACATTTTATATCAGAATTATTTGCTGATTGCTTTATATATCAGGCACTATTTTAACTTTACAAATAGGGCAACTGATGCTCAAGAGAAGTGAATTGCTATCATAAGCAGCAAGAGCAATACTAGAACTGTGTTTTTTTTCTCCCAGCTACAAATACCAAGATTAAATACTGAGAAAATAAAAATGCAATGATAGCCTCAGTTTTTTAAGAATATCAAATTATTTAGGATTTTAAAATGTTTTGAATATTTTACTTAAAAACTAAGTAAATTTATCACTTAGGGCTATTTCCATGAAGCAGTGCTTTGTTAAGAACAGAACCATGAATAACAAAGTCAAAAAAGCTTTCTGGAAAGTCGTTTATTTTTCTGTTATCATCTTTTTGTGATAATCCCAAATGATCATTTCTTAATTTTTATATGCCTGACTGGGATCTATGAAATAACAGAAGTACAATTCCCCATCCAAAGAATAAAAGCATCAGACATACTGAAAGGCTCTGATTAAATTGTTTTATATTTTCAGGAACAAGAGTGACTGTACACTCTTTTATTGATTAGATGGTAATGTGATAAAAGCTTTATAGAATTTTTACTGATTTATGGTTTTCCATGATGTTTTTTAGGGCAACATTCCACCAAATCATAGCTCTGCAAAAGTTGTAGTGCCATATATAGCGCTTTAGTATGACAGTGGCTTCGTTTTAAAACCAGAATCAAGCTGAATGTAGCTTTCTAAAGCTAAAATTTATGCTTTATGTATAGTTGTAAAACACCAATATCCTAGTGTCCTGTTATTGTTAAGAGTGACTATAATACTCTCATTGAAAAGTAAATTTATATATTGAACGATGAAACTTCAGGCTGTAGTAGAAGTGAAAAAAAAAAAAAGAAAACTTGGCTTTTTGATTAAAGCTTTATGGAACAGAATTTGTATTTCATCAGAATGACTATCTAGGACCCTTTTCTGGTATTGAAAGCATGGTGTCTTAACCTAAAGGAAGGAAGTGGAATTGTTAGATTTTTGTTGTTGTTGTTATCTATTTAACCAGTGTAACCTCAACTAGGTATAGTGCATTAATATGAAATACTTCTGAAATACATAATCTTTTTTAAAAAATGGAACCTTTACAAAATGATCACATACTGCTAGATAGAATGTTGAAATGACTGGTGTGTAATATTTTTTAAAACCTTCATTTTTGGTCAGCATAAATTTCCTTTAATAATTTCTCCATTTCCAGTAGGATTTCATTTCATTTCAAGCCAGTATAAAGTTTTACAGTTTTAGTCATTCTGGATTCCAAGTCATTTAAGATGAAAATGGAAATGCAAAGTTTACTTAAGAAATTTAATTTTCTTCTTCTGTAACATCTAAGTCTTCATCCTCTTCATCATCTTCTATTTGTTGATCCTTTCTTAGTCGACAGGTGGATACCTGTTAAAAGTTAAAACATTTTAAAAAATACTAACTAAAAAATATTTTTACATGCTTGGTATCTTTTTAATAGGCCCTGATAGAGAAGTACACATAGAACAAATATTTCAGAAAAATGTCCATAAGTAGTAATTTTTAGTAATGAAAATTCCCTATGAATTATTGTATTTTAAGGTTTGAAAACATGCAAAAGTTTTTCATTCATGTTATTTTTTGAAGAAAAATGTGAAATTAGCCATTTGATTCCAGTTGGGTACCAGTACTTCAGTAACTGACTTTCAGAGAAAAGTATAGTCTCCGTATATTATAAATGTCAAAAAATATTTTAAGTTAAACAATTCTTAGGTCACAGAAACAGGTATCTGAATGAGAGTCATTAAAGGGATGGCAAGAACACAAGGATATTTCAGTTAGGCAACTGAAATATTAAACTTTAAAAATAGTGTGATTTAAATGTAATGAGTTGAGAATCTGAATTCACTGCTTGGCTTTAAGTCCTGACTGTTGCCACTTGGGTCATCCTGCTTCAAACTTTTCTGAGGGTGATTATGCCTCCCAGGGGACATCTGGCAATGTCTGGAGACACCGTTGATTGTCAAATCTGGGGTGTGTGTTTGTGTGTGTGTTACTGGCATCTTGTGGGTAGAGGCTAGGGACGCTGCTCAACATCTGTACAATGCACAGGACAGTACCCCTGCCTCCCTCCCCCCTCCAAATTATCTGGCCCAAAGTTAATAGTGCTGAGGTTGAGAAACCCTGGGATTATGTATTCTAAAGTGCTACACAGATCTTGGCTAACTTAGGTGATATTATTAGCTCTAAAAGGTCAAAACTCTGCATACTATAATACTATAGTACTATAATACTAGATTTATGGAATTTATGTGCAAGGCACTTAGTACCGGAATAATAAAAATATAATTTGGTTAGGGGGAGAGATGCATAAATAAAAAGCAGTAAATAAATGCTTAGAGGAGAATCAAATGAAAACAGAAGGTACTGGGTCACACTTACCTGAAAGTTATATTTTGAAAATATTTTGCTCAATTTTAAATTTTGAGGGCTAGATATGAAAAAGGCCATAGCTTTCTAAATCAGGAGTTGGCAAGCTACAGCCCAGTTTGTGGCATTTCTGTAAATAAAGTTTTATTACAACTATTGATTTGTTCATGTATTGTTTATGGCTGCTCTTGGTTGGGGCAGAGACCATATGGCCCACAAAACCTGCTATTTTCTGTGTGGCCCCTTACAGAAAAAGGTGGATGACCCCCCTCTGTTCTAGATACCAGGTACTTCAGGCTTTCTGGATATAGAAGAAAAGAAAATTGATTCTTTACCCTAAAGATATGTGCTTCTGGATCTATGATAATGTTCAACAAAAGCCCTTTTTAGGTATCATTTCCAGTAAGCTGTGATAGTGGGATTTAAACCCTAAATAGTTTGATTTCAGAATCTGTGCTCTTCATGCTATATCAGAGAACAAACGTAGATCAGCATTTTCCTGTCCCTTCCACCTCTGCTCCCAAGTGTTCTGCTTCAGAGAGTAATATGTTACAGATGATATAAGAATTAAGAGCCGAACCTAGTGCAGTCTTCTGTTATTTTACATAAGAGGGTAAGAGAGGGTAAGTTATTCAAAGTCCTGTGACTTAAGGGAAACATTTTTAGTACTGAACAATTCCGAAGGCAGTAGCTCACATTCTTTAAATTATGGTTTCTAGCTCACCTGTCCTGTTCCAGATACACACTTAGCCGACAGTGATCTCTGAAGAGGTGACTTTGAATTTGCTCTTACGATATCTAAACGGGATGAATAATCTGGTGGATACAGAGAATTTCGGAAAACCTGTTGCAATGATAAAATGTTATAAAGTGATACTAAACAATGGAAATCTAGAAAATCATGTTAAGTTCCCCTTAGTTTAGAATTTTTTTAAGCAACTCCCCTCCCCACACTGGGGACAAAGTTTCATTTATTTATTGTAAATTTAAAACAAAAATCAAAAAAATAAAAAAATATTTTAAGTTGGAAAGATGTAAGCTAAAAAATTCTATTGAACCACCTAAGTTGCTGATGGGCCCTGAAACAATCACTTAAGAGCTTTTGCTGGTGAAACGTGAAAAGTTCCTACATTCAAAGAGTATGCAAGCCAGTGGGAAGACTAAGTCACACCTTTGATTCTTTCTGTTCTGCCTATCCTTAACTCTTTATCAGTTTAAATTCACTGATGGCTTTCACAGTACATCACAGAAGAGTAAATGGAGACACTCTAATTTATAGATTCCAATCTCACTAGGATCTGGAGTGCCATCGCTTGTCGGTTCTTTTTCCTTAAAGCAGTAGTTCCAAATTTTACTGTGGTCTTAAGCTTCCCTACCTGTAGCTCTTCCACCGTTTCTGTAACATAAAGAAGGCAAGTCTGTCAGATGTGAATTTCTTCATATTCCCTCCTTTTTTCCTCAACTCTTCACCCTATCCTTTTCCTTTTTTAAAGCAAATGTCATTCTGATTCTCTCCAAGGTGCACTTTCCCTTTAGCGAAACTTCAACAAACAAAAGCTCTCTTTCTCCAGTTTTCCTCCCCCACAAACAAGCAAGATCCGTTAAAAAAAATACTTCAAGGTATAACTTTACTTTTTAAAAAACTTCTCAAACATTCTATTTCATTTGTCAACAAACTACAATTAGGCTTTCCCCTTCCACTGAAATTGGTCTTGCTGTCAGTCACCAAAGTTGTCTTTTTGTCTTCAACTGACCTTGTCCTGAAACTTCTTTTCCATGCATGCCATCACTAAACTCTTCATGTGCTAGCTGCTCTATTTCTTCACATCCCTTTTTCTACTGCATATACCTGAAATATTTTTAAAGGGTTTCCCTTAGGCCACTTTACCTTTTTTGACGCCTTTCTCTGAAAGATCTACCCTTCCACCAATTCTCTGTAGACTCTTCTGATAGCCATATTTATGCTCTCCAGTACCTTCTGTTCTAGACCAACACTGTCCAATAGAATTTTGAGATGATGGAAATGCTTGCTGTTCTGTGCTGTCCAAAAAGGCTACTGAGCCCTAGAAATGTTTATGTGACTGACGAACTGAATTTTTAAGTATAATTTAATCTTAAATAGCCACATATGCCTAATGGCTACTATACTGGACAGTGTAACTCTGGATTCACCTTTACAGTGAAAGACATTACCAAAACCTTAGACCAAGCTAGAAGCCTGGGCATTCTCCCTAAATTTCTCACCTGAGGTAGTTCTATTTTAATTTATTGACTCTATACATCTTTAGCTTACTTAGAATTGGCATACTACAAACCAAAATATGATTTCCCTACTAGAAAACTTTGGCTCCTGGCTATTGAGAGTCTAAATACCTTAGGTGACATTCAAGGCTTACAATCACCCAAACCTACCCATTATACTTCACTTGTAGCATATATACCTATATGCAGAACATGTAATACTACTGTGACTTTGCAGTGCTGGTTCCTCAGCCTGGAATTTCAGCGCACTTATTCATCCTTCAGGAGCCAAGTCAAATGCCATCTTTTTTCTGCTTTCCCTTGTTCTCTAGTCAGTAGCTCCTATTGTTTATACCCTCAGTACAGCTTTTATCTCACTGTTTTGTAATTACATGTCTGTTTCTACAACTAGTTTTAAGTTCCTCTAGAGCAAGAAGCCTTGTTTTATCTTTGCAGTTCCTTCCAGCTTAAGATAGTAGCCTGGTAGATGAATGATGTTAACATGAACTTAATCTGGGTGTTTTGAGAAAAAACGACCCAAACTAGGGGATGTCTCTACACATTTCTTTAAACCTTAAAGAAGTGCAGGACACAAAAGGAATCAAGGGATGAAACTTAACGCAAGAGGTATGACTTGGTTTAAGGGCAATTCAGGCATGCTAATAATTAGGTTATTGAACAGTTTACTGAGGGCCCAATTATATTTTGGTGCCAGACATGGAACCTGGCATCTTGGTATGATATCAAAACTGGACGACTCAATCCACTGGTATTTGGAAGAAATATATTTTTGTTAGAACAACATTCCTTTTTAAGCTTTTCTAGCAAAGATAAAATTGGGAAATGGAAGATAATTTACAACCCTTGGGGTAAAAGTCTAAATCAGTTGAATATTAGTCTCCTACTGCAAAACAAAAGATTTACAGGAATATTAATTTATTGGCAATAATGCATTTAACAATATGGTCCAAGATCTATCTCTTCTAGGAGTGAGTCTCAAGATCTGAATATGCTCTGAACTGAATGTACAGAGGTGATATTTTGAAGGGGAATATGGGCCTGACAATACTTTTTATGTGAAGAACAAATCAGGTAAGACGGTTTCTGATAACTAGATGCAAAAAATTAGCTGCTGCCTGAATAAGTCAGGACTGCTATCTAAGAAGAACAGCAAATTATTTCTCTCTTCCTCTCTGCATATTTTCTCTACTTGTTTCCAAGAAACTTGTATTTAAAGGGTCCTTCCTCATCTTGGTAGTTGTTTGATGTAATTTTACTTTGACTTGTCCCACACAGCTTTCCCCAGACTGCTCTCTTCTCCTTTCCACAATTTCTGTATGGCATCGTAGTGATAGCTTAGGCCTATAGTTCATTACATCTTAGGGACCTTTGTATATCTATCTGAGCTCTCTGCGTGAAAGCTGTTGCCACGTATCCTACTTATCCCTCAAACTTCTGATTAAGAAATCATTCTTTGATTCTCTAGACTATTTAGAATCCTCCATCACATACACTTGCAGCACACTATATATTTTTCTTCACATTATAAAATGTAAATAGTTCACAGTATATTTTTTAAATGTCTGAACTCCTTTTAAGTTTCTGCTTTTTGACAACTTGGACCAATTCTTATAATGCTAAATCCTCGGCACTTAGAATGGTGTCTGGCATATAACAGATGCTCAATAAACAGTTGATGAATGTACTTTTTATGAGTAAGCACTATAAGTATCTCCATTTTAGAGATGAGGAAGCTGAAGCATGAAAAAGTTAACTTGCTCAATACTGCCCCATTAGAAAAAATGGGGAAGTTCATACTCAAAAACACATCTACCACACAGCCCTGAGATCTTGAATTTTTTTTAATGAATCCTACAAGCTACCTAGCTAGCTGATGAAGAACAGTGGTGAGAGAAGTGGTAACGGAAGTGATGTGACAAAAAAGATATCTAGGACCTCTGGAATGAGAAGGAAAATCTTGGGGTCCAAAGGGCTTGAAGGAACTTTTAGTGACTTTAATGACAAATGTATTGGGTCAGGGGTATTAGAGAAAGCAGAATGCAAATACTTGTAAAGGGAACTTAAGTCTTGTAGGAAAAGCGGGGGATCAATTTTGAACCTGCCACTCAATATAGTGTTGTTTCTTGTAGGAAATGGTTCATGTCACTCATCAAGAACCACGCTTCTGGCAGTATAGATAGGATAAAAACACCATGTCTATAGTCAAACTTCGGGTTTGGCTCGCAGCTTTGTTACTTACTAGCTATGGGATCCTTTGGGAGGTTCCTTAACCTCACCGTGCCTGTTTTCTCATCCACAGAAGTGAGGATAATAAATACTTTTATTAAAGTTGATGGTAGGGTTAAAATAATACAATGAAAATGCACAGATCAGTAGCTGGTTCAGAGTAATCACTATATAAACATTTGCTACTTTTACAAATTACAGATAAAAGCTTGATCTATTTTTTAAAAAAATAGGATATAAGAAGGAGTAAAAATTTAGAAAACTTAGCTTTAGTATTTGGAGGGAATAGACACTTAAGAAGCCATCTACTAACAAACAGTAATAGAAATACGATCATGTATGCTTAACAGGTAAAACTGAGATCAGATTTCGGCACTGGAAAATGTATATACACATACTAAAACATGTACTTTTCTTCATTTTGGCCAAGCTATAATCTGGTTTTACTGAATTCAAGTTTCTTGGAAGCAGTAGAGTAGTGGGAAGTGAAGGCCCAGGGGATCTCTTTATAGATAATTTAGTTAAAAAAAAAAAATGGAATCTTCAAAATTATGAAATGACAGACACGCTCAAATTCTATCACTTATTAATACAAAATTCTGGTTATATCTTGAGTGTACATGGCCTTTTTCACTTCTGTAGACAGAGTATATCTCGAATATTTTATCTATTTCAGCAAAAATACTTTGCCTTTTTTTCCCCTTTTGGAAGGTAAGATTGTAGGACATGTAACTCTTCAGGTGAGCTTGCTGAAACCAGGCTTTGATATTTAATTGCTCTAATGTTAGCTGGCCAGTAAGATTTATTTGCATTTAACTATCAGTACAAAGCAAACCTACATTTATTTCATAGCTTACTGATTAAGTCCCACAAAACTAGTTAGAAGCCAGATTCTGCTATTTACTAGCTAAGTGGCCAAGGGCAAGTTAAGTTTACTTAAAACCTCTACACGTTTCTTTAGTTGTAAAACGAGAATGATAACAGTACCTACATCACAGGAGTGAGAGAGAAAATGCATGTAAAGCTTTGGGTGTTGTGGCATAAACACTCAAATGTTAGCTCAAATCAATATATGCTATTTTTAGCATATGTAAGTGACATATCACTAGTCAAAATGATACATTATTTCACGTAATGGCTTTATTTCTATGTTTTACTAGATATTAATCCTTGGATTAATCCTTGGAACTCTACCATGGTTAATTTGAACAGTTAAAAAATAAATAGAAATAAATAGAAAGTCTTACAGGTTCAGCGATTTGGAATTGCATACAATAACATCTAAATCATGTAGTGTTCTAATTTAAGATATTTTTTACCCAAACTAATGCTTTCTTTTAAACATTTCCATATCAATAGAAGAACTGAGCTTAGATGGACATAGTCTTACCTCTAAATCTTCTTCTTCATCAATCTTTTGTATATTTTGGTAGGCAGCAGTGTAGACCTCTAAAGCTTTGCCGTGAAATAACATTTCGATAGTGATAAATTCTGAAAATATAGTCTAAAAAAACAAGGATTTGAATTTAAACAATCATATAAACTGCTTCATGAATTTAGTAAATTTATTCCTTACTATATAGTCTTGGCATTTTATGAGATACAGAGGTATCTTTTTCCACAGGGCAGATGAAGTACAAAAGATAACTGGAATAAAAATAGTTGCAAAGACCTTCTGCAGCAAAACTTTCAAATTACACAAAATATTTCCTATCTTATTATTTACTTCCCTTTTTTAGTCGGTTCTTCTATTAGATATTTATGATTTTAAAAAAGATTTGACTGAAATGTATGTCATTACGTACTCTGTTGCTCAGTGCCTATAAGTATTAGCTAAAGCAGTTTAGTTCTGAAGCTGTTTTTTTTTAGCAACTCCAACTGATGTTTAAAAGAATGTTTTTTAGGCAAGGATTCTAGCCCATCATATTTATATGATACTTGTATTCTCTAACCACAAAGGGATTACTTGGTAATAATGATATTCCTACTACTGATAATAGCACCATACATTTGCATAGAGCCTTCCAGTTTACAAATATATGACTTATCCCGTGTTGCTCACAGCTATGTTAAGACTTGGATCTGATTCTTCAGTTATAGCTCTTGCTCATTGTACTGTGCTGTTCTCAATGGAATCAGTCATTTCCTTCGCAAATAAACTACAGGTAAACTCTATGAGCATGATGAGGACAGCTTATGGTAGGGAAGGTCATGAGCAAAGAGAATGAATACAGATGTGCATGTTGATCTAAGCAGAGGTGAGATAATCGGTAGGTAAGGAACGTATACAAGCCAGACACGTTTTCAATAAAATAGGATCTATCCTTTTGCTATCTTGTCCCTTATCAATAAAATATCAGAGCATTAATGTAAAGAGAAGTGGGCAGAATAAGAATAGGATAGAAAATACTCAAGCATTGTCCCTTAAGGGGCAATATAGATGACATGGGTTAGGCTAGAAGGCAATAGTCAAATACTCATTTTCCTTCATTTCTGCTCTCCTGTGCTAACCACCCAGATAGGAGTGGTCCTGCACCTTGGAAAGTAGCCATACAGATATCCCTTAGTGTCCTGTGATTTTTTTTTTCCCTCTCCATCTCCATTCTTAAGGATTAGAAAAATATTTAAGGGAGAACTAACAGGCTTCTGATTGCTACTCAGTGGAAATAGATCTGTAGTTGAAAGTAACCCTTCTGAGCTGCCAAGCTCATATGTAGGGCTAAATGCAAAGACTGGGCTCTGAGATAAATGACTTATAACTATAACTGACAATGACCTTTACTGTCACTTCATATAGGTCACAAAGTGCTCTGGTATACTGGACTGGCAAGTGACTAATAAACAGCATTATGCCAAGGTACAACTTTGGATTCCACACCAAGAATCTCCAGATACCTAGGAATACCTTAGAGGTAGAATGGCTTTTGACTAGCGCTGGTACTTCTCTTGTCAGTCTTCCTAAGATAGTTGACTAGCTAGAAAGTAAAGGGTTAAGCTTAAATCACTCAAGTAAGTTGGGTATTACTCCTATTTTTAAATAGTTCTACAAATGAACATTCTAAATCTTTGATAGACTGGCACACTATTTAATAACTAATGAAATCCAAACATTTACAGCCTTATTACACCTAAATCTGTAGGTTTAGGCTTAATTCAAGTCTATTCCACTGTGGTAACTTTGAGGAATATGGAAAAAATTCAGAATAATTTAAAATATTTTTTGAATATTTGAATATAGTTATTAAATCCCTCATGCCAAAATCTCTGAATGTGATGTCATCTCTGAACTAACAAATTCTTAATAATAGCATTTTATAGGAGTTGTAGTCCCCTTAGCTCATAAGTAAGCCCTGAAAATATGTTGATATGTCTGTCACTGAAGAATGATACATTATTTAGGTTTATCCATATCCTCTGATAAGAGAATCTATTACACTCTCATTTTAAAAGACAGAGCTCAACTTTGAGTCTGTTAGCATTTTGCAATCTCAAAATTTAGTTTCAATTAGTGATAAAAAACATTTTAAGAAGTAGCTTTAATTAGTAAATGGCTATTATTTACTACTTGGAACATGAGTGAAAAATCACTCTCAAGTTTTGTGATACTTTGGTTTAATCCTTTATGGTTTGACCTTTTATTTCTTGACAAAACATATACTATATATCTATTTAAGATGGGAATGGCCCTGTTAACTCTTCTGTCAAAAACAGTGATGGAGAATCTGGCATTGCTAAGGCAGTATTCCAGACTTGGAATTTTTGACCCAAGAACCATGAAGCCTTAAGATTATCACAGAGGACAGTTATATCCCTGAGTATAGTAAGGAGGAAAAACTACCAGTTATACTTTTTTTTCTAGCTATTGATAGAATTTCATAAAACATGGGAAAATGGGCAGAAAGGAGGAGGATAATAGCAAGGAAGAATTAGATGACAACTGGTATAAGAAAGAACATAAAAACATTGTTTTTAAAATAAAATAATTTCAGTGAGTCACCAGAAAGGTGGTGGAACTTTGAAAGATCCATTCATATTTAGAAAAAATTTTCCTCAAATAAACATAGCTTTCAATGATCTCATGTGATCTGCTAATCTGGAATGGGTCAGTATGGTCAGGGACAGAGGCATTCACGCATTACATTTTTTCCTCCTTTTCAATTTTATTTTGTGTGACTAGAAGGCCATTTGGGTACGTACTTATTAATTTTTATTGGTGGGGGGGTGGGGGAGCTAATAAGAAATTCTCTACCCATCGGCAAGTATTCTGCAAAGCAGGTAGCCTAGTAGTTTAAAATAGGGGCTCTGGATTAAGATAAACCTGGGTTCAAATCAAGATGGAAACAAATCAGCTGTGTAATATTAAACAGTTTGTTCTTTTTCCTTAATTTCAAGATCTTAGGTTTGCCTTAAGGATTAAATGTAATCCAAGAAAAGGTACAGTATGGTAACTGGCTTAGAGTAAGTGCTCAGCACAAGTTTGCTGTTTTTACTGCCCAAGGAGTAAACCAGCTAAATTAGAAACTGTTCTTTATCATAACATTAAAGCCTCCATCTGGTTTAATTAGAAAGCAGGATATTTAACAAGTCATAAAAGGTCTTGTTAATAATTTTGGCAAATAAAGGGGAAATGACAGCTCTCCAGAGTAGAGGCTGTTTAATAAATGATGTCAGGAGAACTTTCTATCCATTAGAAAATAATAAAGTTAGATATCTACCTCATACCATATGCAAAATACAACTGCATAAAATAAAATATTAAAAAATCATACAAATACTAGAAGAAAATATGAGCAAATAATTACATAATCTTGGGATGAAAACTCCTTTCTAAGTGTGACACCAAGGCAGAAATCAAAAAGGAGAAGATCAATAGATCTGGCAGCAAAAATAAGACTTTACGGTGGTAAAAACATACCATAAGCAACAAAATGGGAAAATATATTTGCAACATATCTTCTCTTTAATATAATGAGTTAATTTTCTCAATATAAAGAATTTTTACAAATTAATAAGAAAAATGCCAACACGATAAAAATATAGGCTAAGGTCAAATGTGAGTAATTTACTAAAGAAATAAAATGTGTCATTAAATATATGAAAAAATACTCTGCCTCAACAGTAGTAACTGTAGCAAATTAAGATGATACTGATTTTTCACCTATTAGATTGGCTATTATTAAAAATACTACTACTCGTCATTGTTACATTGGTGTGCTCATGTAAGGTTCTGCAGAAATGTTAACTAGTTAAAGCTTTGTGGACAGAAGTTAAAAACAGCTATCCAAATTGAAAGTGTGTATGCTCTTTGAATGAGAATGCCACTTCTAGTAATTTATCCCAAAAGAATAACTGGACCGGAAAAAAGGCTGATGTTTAATGATGCAATGAGATCTAAAATTGCAAAAATAATCTAGATGTCCATCAACGAGGGCTGGTTAAATAAACTGATATATCCATATAGCAAAATACTATAAGAGGATGCCATAACGGACAATATGGATCTTTGTTTCCTCAGCACAAATATATCTATGATATATTAAATTTTAAAAAGAAATGCTACATATAGTGTGGTCCCATTTAAATAAAACTGTATAGTGGTAATAATATTACCTTTCTCATAGGACACTATGAGGAGGAAATGAGTTTATCCATATAAAATGCTTAGAATGTGTGACATAGGTAATGTCTAAGAAATATTTGTTGTTGTTATTATTCTTAGTATATTTCTTGTGTATATTTCATAGAAAGTCTGGAAGGATATAAACCAAAATGCTCACGGCTTATTTCTGAGCAGTGAAATTATTACATTTTTCTCAATTTTATGAAAAAAAAGTCATGGTGATTTCATATTTATTTATAAGAAAAATAAAGTTACTAAAAATTAAGTTTTGAAGCTATTTCTTGCTCACGTCAGCTACTTTACCAATACTGAATTCCTGTCCCTATCTGTTCCAGGAGTGACCCCTGGTCAAGATCGTTTTCATAGGTCGAAATTCTCTTGACACCAAATAACTGATGACTTTTTCCATTACATGGGAAACAAATAGGATTGTGAGTTTTCTTCCCCGTTCTACACAACTAAGTTCATACCAGCTTTTCTCAGAATGACAGATTCTTTGCAAGGTTCCTATCAAAAGTCTTTTCCTAAAAATTGTGCTACCTTACTAATTAACACTGCTGCTAAAATTCAGATGGACTTGTCAATTAAACCCCACCTCAAACACAGTTAATACAGTTATGAGCAGTGCTCACTACTGCCAATCATTTCTACCCCCAGGGAGGTTAAAGAAAGACCCAGAAGCTCTGCCTCCATCTGAAGCAGTAGCCTGGTAACAGGTACAATAAGAATGTTCTTAAAAAAAAAAAAAATGTTTTGTGTCTGCTTCTCCCAAAACATGAGCGGGATAACAGTTTTGACTTTTCCAGGAATTTATCTCACAAACAGAAGTGTTTGTCAGATATGGTAAAATCAACGTGGCAATATCTGAATATTGTTTTTGTTAGAAACAAGGGGATGGTAAAGTAACCCTTCTGATTGATTTTCGAGGCTTTTGGGTATAGGATCTGTGCATCCCTCTTTATCGTAAAACATCTCAAATGACGCCTAACTTGGAAAAGGAACAATTTGACAGTAAGGAGGAAAGACATACAGAACAGAGATTCATAACCTTAACAGACTCTGGTATTAATCTCTGGAACTCAAATTTCTGGGAGTTTGCTAGAGTCATGGGGGCCTGTATTAAAAGTGTACACTTTCACAGGGCTTCCCTGGTGGTGCAGTGGTTGAGAGTCCGCCTGCCGATGCAGGGGACACAGGTTCGTGCCCTGGTCCAGGAAGATCCCACATGCCGTGGAGCAGCTGGGCCCGTGAGCCATGGCCGCTGAGCCTGCACGTCCGGAGCCTGGGCTCCGCAACGGGAGAGGCCACAACAGTGAGAGGCCCGTGTACAGAAAAAAAAAAAAAAAAAAAAAAAAAAAAAAAAAAAAAAAGTGTACACTTTCATAGATGACATGCTCTTGTACGTAGAAAATCTTGAGGAATCTGCAAAAAACTATCAGACCTAATAAATGAGTTCTGCAAGGTTGCAAGATATAAGATCAGTACACAAAAATCAACTGTATTTCTGTGCACTTGCAATGAACAATTGAAATCAAGTAAACAATTCCATTTACAGTAGCATCAATAATCATAAAATACTTTGGAAGAAGTTTAAGAAAAGCGCAAAACCTACACTTTGAAAATTATAAACATTGTTAAAAGAAATTAAGGATGATTTAAATAAATGGAAAACCAGCTCATGTTCATGGATTTGAAGAATTAATCTTAAGATGGCAGTACTCCTCAAATTGACCTACAGATTTGATGCAATCCCTGTCAGCATCCCAGCTGACTTGTAGAAACTGACAAGCTGATTCTAAAATTCATACCGAATTACAACAGATCCAGAATAGCGAAAACAATCTTAAAAAGGAACAAAATAGAACTCACACACCCTGATTTTAAAAGTTACTACAAAGCACTGTTAATTAATCAGGACAGTGTGGTACTGGCATAAGGACAGACATAGATCAATAAGAATGGGAGTTCAGAAACAAAACCATGTCAACTGATTTTCAACAAGAGTGACTAGACTTCAATGAGAAAAGAACAGTCTCTTCAATAAATGGTGCTGGAACAACTGGGTAGTCGGTCACATGCAAAAGAATGGGGTTTAACACCTTCAGTTCACATGATACAGAAAAATTAAATGCATCAAAGACTTAACAATGAAAACTATAAAAGTGTTAGAAGAAAACAGGGATAAATCTTTATAATCTCAGATTTGGCAATGGATCCTTAGATATGACACTAAGAGCACAAACAACAAAAGAAAAAGATAAATTGGACTTCATCAAAATTAGAAAGCTTTGTGCTTCAAGGGACACCATCAAGATAGTGAAATGAACTCAGAGAATGGAAGAAAATAACTGCAAAACATATCTGATAAGGGATCTGTATCCAGAATATATAAAGAATTCTTAAAATGCAGTAAAAAAAGATAATCCAATTAAAAGATCTGAATAGACACTTTTTTCAAGAAAGATATACAAATGGCCATAAGCATCAGCAGGAAAATGCAAATCAAAACCACAATAAGATACCACTCTACACCCACTAGGACGGCTATAATGAAAAAGTCTGATGAACAACAAGTATTGGTGAGGATGCAGAACAATTGGAACCCTCATATACTACTGGTGGGAAAATACAATGGCACAGCCACTTTGGAAAACAGTCTGGCAGTTTCTCACATAATTAAAGATAGAGTTACCATATGAACCAGCAATTCAACGGGTTATATGGTTGAACTGAAATGAAATGTCCAAGAGAAATGAAAATATGTCTATACAAAAACTTGTCCATGAATGTTTATATCATTAATCATAATAGCCAAAAGGTAGAAACAATCCAAAAGTCCATCAGCTGATGAAAAGATAAACAATGTGGTTAATATCCATACAATGGAATATTATTCTGCCATGAAAAGGAATGAGATGCTGATACATACTACACTATGGATAAACCTTGAAAGCATGCTAAGTGAAAGAAGCCAGTTACAAAAGCCATGTATTTTATGTTTCCATTCATATGAGATGTATGTTCAGAATAGCCAAATCCAAAGAGACATGAGATTAGTGATGGTTGCTTAGGCTGGGGGTGAGGGCTGGGGGAGCAGGAAGGTAGAAGTTAAAGTGTACTAGGCCTCACTTTGAGATGATAAAAATGTTCTAAAATTGAGTGATGATGGTTGTACATATCTGAACACACTAAAAACCACTGAGCTGTACATTTTAAATAGAATTGTATGGTATATGAATTATCTCTCCATTTTTAAAATAGTAGGTTTTTTCCTGTCTTTTTTTGTGACCACCACAAGACTTCCCTCTTGCAGGGTCATGATATAGCAGGCCAAGAGAGAAGCTTGGAAGCCCTTTTCTTCTCTATGCACCCTCCACTGTGCAGTCCCTTACTCCATGTCCTACTGATTCAGGAAATCCCAGGTCGTAGGAATTGTAGTTGGGAATTCTGCACTCACTGTCCCTGCCCGTTTTGCAATTGGTGATGCTCATGGGATTAAAAACACCTGTAGAGTTGGCCAGCATGCAGATGGAACACTGAAGTGAGCCTAAAGATCAGAGACACAGATTGCCATGTGTAAAAGAGAAGTTTTTAGGCATGAAGAACAGTGGTAGAGTGAGGAATCAGGCTCCCAAGTCACTAAAGAAGCCCTTACTTAGGTGGCAATGAATCAGACATACCTCACAAGTCTCCAATCTCATTTTTCAGATTAAAGCTAATTATTTTAATCTTCCTTCCCTTCTTCCTCAATTTAGGAGAGGACGTCAGCAGTTGTAAAATGTTACGCCCTGCCCACACTCTCCTACGTCGGTAAATGGGTTTGTCTCAGGGCAGCTCCTGAGGTGCTCTTCCTGAGTAGCAATCTACACAGCAGAGCGCAGAGTGAATTGAAAGGCTTAAATTTTTTTTTTTTTTTTTAAATCTTCAGGAGCAAAGTAGAGACCTTTGAGGCTGGCTATCAGAAAAATCAAAGTTCTGAAATCCTATGAAACTATGATAGGAAATTTAAAAAAAATAAAAGGGCAAATGAATGTTGTTTCATGGATTGTAGAGAGGAATGATACAATTAAGTGGCAGATAATGCCTATTTTATTGATAAGAACATAACTTTTGAAAGCAGGATATTTTCTCTGTTAATAAGTTATTAAAATGACAAAAAATACTTTAAAAGCTGTTCCAGGAAAATTTGCAGTGAGCCAAAAGGCATCCTTAGATGACTTGTTTTAAAGGACATAAAGTGATCATAAGTAATCCTCCAAATCTTTCCAAGATGCCTATGAGAAAGTCACTGAAGACCTTCTCAAGTCCATGATCCTGAATGTCTACTGATGTGTTATAATGTCAATTCTTGTGACACCATACCATGGTGGATGCAAGTTTATGTGGTTAGCTACTCTTAATTATTTGATAATATGTAGGTATTAGAAACCTATAAGCTATAAAAATTAGTGATAGTGTATCATAATGGAAAGCACAGATTTTTAAAATACATAATTGGTTTATAGTTCAGACTTGGCTATGATACTTCAGAAAAGTTACTTTATATCTCTGCTTAATTTTTTTCTTTTTTACATAATATATGATAACACCACCTCACTTTCATGGGGTTGCTGTAAAGATTAAAAGATAATTTATATAAAGTGCCTGAAGCCATACCTGATACATAAAAACATAATAAATGTCACTTTTCTGTGATTAACACTATTTGTAATAACATTTGACTATCTGGTCTCTGACTGGGAATGGAGCCCCTTTAAATACCATTGTTTCCATAAGAAAATAACATTGATATATTTTTGTTTACATCTTTTTCACACAGACTATTTATGGACTAAAAAAAATCAGTAATTTAAATTTGTCATAAATTTAAATAAAAAATAAGGTTAGAAAACATATTTTGAACCTTAACAGTTACTTTGTTACCTTTATATCCTTTATTTTCTGCTTTTCAAAGCTGTCAATAGTCTCCTCCAGATGGCGAGTTGTTCGAGCAGCATCCATTGTGGCCCTTTGTAATTCAGTTTCTGCCTACAAAAGTGTCCCCGCCAAAGTACAGGAAAAACTCAAGTCAGAATCCATTAGACTGAGTCTTTTTGTAAACGCTACCTGCGGTACTGGCTTTTTGCCATAACAGTGTCAATCATTCAAAATATATTTTACCACATAAAATAAAACTATCTATACGATAAGCACATGCAGAATAAAGAACTTTAAATCTATCAGGTGACATGATTCATGATCTCAAAAGAAAGCAAAATTCCTTCCCTTTCTGCATACAAAATCAATTTTTTTCCTATATCACCCTTAGATGATTTACTGTAAAACAATTTTCTATATTTTCTACTGCTTTCACATATTTCACTGTCTCTGCCATTTATCATACTCTCCTTTTCTCCTCACTATCTCTCTCCCCTTTAACCCTTTCTCCCCCCAAATACTTAAGTATTTTCAATCTTCTAGTTCTCCAAATGCATGAAATGTTTCTACTTCTGTAATGTCCTAATCAGGTAGAGTAGAATATACACTACACATATTTATTTCAGCATGGATTTTCTATTTGTATATCTTCTTATAAGCTAACAATATTACACTGTTACTACTTAGTTAATGCCTATTACAAAAAATATATACCAGCAACTAATAAATTAGATGGAAAATCTAATGCTTTCCTTCAAAGTACTCATACTATCTAGATCCATGTTGTACAATCAATATGGTGGCCACTAGCAACATGTAGCTATTTACATCTAAATTAATTAAAATCAAATGTAAATTAAAAAACTGGTTACTCTAGTTGCCATTTCAAGAGCTCAGTAGCCATATATATAGCTAGTGGCTACAGTGCTGTAAAGTGCAGAACATTTCCAATCTAATCATGTATTTCTCTTTAAAAAAATCACCTCTTCCTTAAGGACAACAGTTTACCCCAAAATATTTAAAGTTTTTTGTTAAACAATAACATATTTTTAAAAACAGGCCCAATTTTCTGATTAAATTCTAATAATGTTCTGTTTCCTATGTTAGTATTATGTTTACTCAAAAGTATCACATATCATCATCTTAATATTTACTCCATAGGAAAAATTTGCAGTTGTGAATCAAAGTTTTGTGACACATAATATTATGTCATTTAAGCCTTTGCTTTCTTTTTCAAGAAAACGTATAAATTGAAATAAGTAAAAAGGTTTACTATAGGGGTCCATCTCTTCACACATCACTTTATTACCCACCTGTGACTGAAAATTTTCATAAAGGAAAAAAATACATTTCAAATAGAACAATTTCTTCCAATAAATTAAAATCATATTCTATTATAGAATTATATCTTCTTGCAATTAGATTATACATTAATCATAACTTTATATTGATTATATACTCTTACAACTAGGTTAATTCAGATATACAATTTCAAGAAACTAAGCATTTAAAATTTATTTATATATATCTCTGTGTGTGTACGTTTGCTATATAGGGTGTAAAGTTTTCTTAAAACCATGCAAACTTTTATGCTTTTAATCATAACCAGTAATCAAAAACAATTCTCTTTATTACTGATCTTCAGATTTTAAAAAATATAACTATCACAGGATTTATTATGAAAAAATTTCTAACAGTTATGATGCATGTTAACCTTTTACTAATGAGAATATTCAAGCAGACTATTTTTCTAATACTGTTCAGTACACGTGACTTGTGAAATTCTTTACCGTGACTACTTACTTTTGACTTAACATCTTTTACCTCCCCGTTTATTGACAGTTTCATTTTAAAATCTGCAAGGGTAGGTAGAGTTGGCTAAACTAGCAAAGAGCAGGGAAGCAGAAGCCACAGCTGGGACATGGGTATCTTAACCTTCTACCACACTCCAGCAACTACGATTCATTTCTTAGCTTTTACTCGGGCATAGCCACGTGCCCAAATTCGTACAGCTATTTTTAGCAAAGTGGATACAGATTTCTGTTTCTTCCTTTTGTTGAAAATTCTTCAAAATCCTATAACATACCAATTTGGGTAGGAGATACTTTTGATTAAAATACTGTGATACAACTTTATGAATAAGGATATCAGTATATTTAATGAAATTAGTCATGAGTGCAAAATGGCTTATAAAAGAGTGAGCCAGATTGGTGTTTTTCAAACTGTTGCAAGCAGCTTTTTCAGAAGCCACCAGGGGCTTTAGGGGGTCCAGGCAGAGCACTGGGATTCTTCTTTACCCCATCCTCTTATAGCAGAACTACTCTTTTATTTTATATACTGAACTTTAATGTGCTTCTTTTGAAGATCAGATGAATTTTAAGGGTCTATCCTGGTAAATACTCTATGATGCTATGATAGAATATCTTTATATTTATAGTGGATGCATTTATATGTAGACTGTCCTTTATTTCCTGGTTTCAGGTTGTCAAAATCCACTGGAGTCCTACACCTTTCCCCACTGGGCGTGGCAATTCATCTACAGCCATAATCTATTCAGTTGCTGCTTTATCTCCCCCTGTGTGAACTCCTGACCTGCTTTGTCTATGGTACAAGACAGCCTCCTCCACAGCAGTGTTTACAGCAAAGTACCAAAGTCAGAGGCATCTCTGTCTTAGGAAGACATTTATTTCCACATTGAGTGTCCATAGCAATACCCCTGAATCAATCTTACCGCCTCCTCAAGATTCCAGATGTGACATTTTTTCTGCCCTTATGTACTCTCCCCTCCTCCAAACAAAGCAGCAAAATTTTGACCTCTGGCTTGATTCTTAAAAACTGGTGATATTCCCTAGTCTCTGCCTTAGTCCATAGTTGTCAGTCATAGATTTTCCAGCATTCTCTAGTTTGTCTGACTTGCTTGAAATCCCAGCCATGTGGCTGCCCATTTTTATTACAAGGTTGGGCGTATGTATCTTTGGTCCAAAGGAAGGAGGACCAGGCTGTTGGTGCAGCCCAAAATCACTAATCAAGAGATTCCCCTCAGAAATGGAGGTGTTCTGGAACCTCAAATGTCCCCAAAGAGTCAATCCTCATGTGGTTTCTGGCAAAGGTGGGCTGTAAAAACCCTTAAGGAAGTAGGGAGGAGACATAAGGAATGGGAAAAAGAGGCAGCGGGGTAAGTTAGTACTTTATATACAACTGCACCTATCCCAGTTGCTGGCAATTAGCCAGCTGCTATTTTCTTTATTTAGTTTATTTATTTATCTATCTATCTATTTATTTATTTATGGCTGCATTGGGTCTTCGTTGCTGCATGTGGGCTTTCTCTAGTTACAGCGAGCGGGGGCTACTCTTCCTTGTGGTGCACCGGCTTCTCATTGCAGTGGCTTCTCTTGTTGCGGAACATGGGCTCTAGGTGCGCGGGCTTCAGTAGTTGTGGTGCACGGGCTTAGTTGCTCCGCGGCATGTGGGATCTTCCAGGACCAGGGCTCGAACCTGTGTCCCATGCACTGGCAGGCGGATTCTTAACCACTGCACCACAAGGGAAGTCCCTGTTTAGTTTTGAACAAGGCACATTCTAGTTTAACAAATAATCATTCTGAACAGAAGAACCTTGTTACCGTAGACACTCCTATTTAGATCTGTGTCCAGCTGTGGACCTCAATTATACTCTTGAATCTCCTGAGGGTCTTCGGCTGGAAGTCATAATTGTAGTTTCACATAGCTGTTGTTTTTTAAGATGAAGGGAATTTTACTGGGAAAAAAATTATTGTTCCTTCCTTTTCTCAAATGCAGGGCTGAGAGGGCATTGATACATTAGGATTAATGATAGATCTTTAACTTTATAAGTAATATTTAGTCATGATTGATGTAAAAAATCTTAGAATTTTGTATTCTTTATAAAAACATCTACACTTATGAGTGTTTTATATTTTGAATATCTTATGGAAAACAACATAAGACTGAATTAAGTTGTGTATTCTCTTTAAAATTAGCTAATTTCCATAGTGAGAATTTGTAAATGCATGTGTTTCTTTTCAAACTTTACATTCATATTCTTTGCACATTTAAAGTAGAAATGCATAATTTCCATATATATTTACTTCTGTACTGCATACCTTACAAAATGTTTTTTTAAAGACCCAAATTCAAAGGATACAATAACATGTCGATCAGATGGGTTTCTCTGACGTGTTCTTTCTAACTGAGTTAACTGTTTAGCTTCTCGATTCCTTGCTGTTAATGTTGCTTTGAGGTCATCCTGCAAACAGGCATTTTTTTTTGTTAATAAAAATCTCTTATTTAAGAAGTAAAATATACACTTCTCTGTTTTAAGAATGGAAGAACGCTCCCTATTTGATCCAGGCATCATTACCACAGGAATTATTACTATTGCATAATCAGTGTGTGTCTTTTTGTGTGAGACTGTGTGCATGTGTGTAGTTTAATATCCTCTCAAATAATGACACAATTTCAATGCAAAACTATATATATATTTATATATATGTATATACACACACATAAAATTTTGATTGTGGTGGTAGTTACAGATGTATACACATTTATTAAAACTCAGTGTACATTTAAAACAGGAGAATTTTATTGCATGTAAATTATACCTCAATAAAGTTGATTTAAAAAATAGAACTTTGGGAATGTAATGTATACCCTGGTGACTAGAATTAATACTGTACTGCATTTTGAAATTTGCTAGGAGACTAGATCTTAAAAGTTCTCATCACAAGAAAAAAAATTTGTTAACTATGTATCATGACAGATGTTAACTAGACTTATTGTGACCATTTCATAATATATACAAACATCAAATCGTTATGTTGTACACTTGAAACTAATATATGTCAATTATACCTCAATAAAAAAATTAAGAAAAAAACTCTGTCACATTCATTTTTAGTTTACATGTTATTGCCTGCTTTAAAACAAAAATATAAACAAATTCATTTAGTAAAATAATTTGTCCATATAGTCTTCATGAATATAAATATTAAATATTTTAAAGTTTCCATAATAAACAAAACTGCTTTATGATGCTACAGTAGTATATAAAAATACTTCCTTATTCTCAAAGTTCTAAGAACACTTCAGAATGTGTAAAAAGAATGACTAAACACTACTCTGTACCTTCTATTAAAAGGACAGTTATTGGAAACCTCATATGTTTTGCCAGAATACCTAATAATAGTAGAAAAAATGAATTTACTTACTCGTTTCATTTTTACAATGGTTCCATAAGCTTTCAAAGGTTCAACTACTTTGGCTTCAAGTCTTTCAACCTATTGAAAATTATTATAAAATATAACTGAAAAGAAACATAGACATATCAAAATTTAAATTCTGAAATAAAACCTGTGCTGTCGAACCTGAACATAATTACTACACTGATTAATATTTGAAATTTTTTAAATTAAAATGTCAGTTACCTTTATAAATAAAAGAATAACCACCAGAAATTGATAAGACTCAGAATCTAAACTCAATACATTAAAAACTGTTAAGCTGTGCAGTAGCAATAAAAGCTTTTGGTAAGTTTTAAGACACCTCAAATTTTATTACAGGTACCACCTTCAGTGTGTTTAATACTTGGATGGATACTTTACATACATTATATCCAAAATGTAAAAGCCCAACCTTCCAGATAAGAAAATCAAAGCTGAAAAATATAGCATATTGAAAACATTTAAAACAACACAATCCTCAAAAGCAAAAAAGCCTACAGACCACTTACAGAACAAGATAAATGATGTTTCTGAGCTGTTATACTGTATGGTCAATCTCTCTTTTATTTAGAATTAAACAGTTTTTCTTAAACATTATAATATTTATCAGATTTTGAGTAATTTCTCCTTTTACTAATAGCACTAGTGGAAGGCACTAAAGAAACAGATTTTTTTTTAAAGGCAAGTATATAACTATAGCATAAGAAAAATAACTCCTGGAAATTAAAATTTTCTTTTTCAGGATAGCTAATACTAGATGACATGTATTTAATTGTTTAAAATGAACATGTATTACTTTTGTAGCAGGAAAAAGGCTTTTTTTTTGATGATACAGGTTTATATAATCAGTGAGTGTATATCACTTCATACTAATTTTTGTTTAGTTTCTATAAACAGAAAGTATATGAATGTTTCATTTTAAAAAATTTTAGGAAAATGGAGAAGATCAAGTTCTCATTGAGCATTTAAATATTAGGAATCCTAAAATCAAATCCATGAATACTCAGGATTATTTATTCCATTTCAAATAATCCATACACTGATTATTCAGTGGAAAGAATAGCCAAGTCTTTTTTTCTGTTCTCCTTTTTGTAGCCTACCTTTTTGTTCATTGTTCTTTAGCACCTCCACCATTTGGTAAGCAAGTGAAATAAAAAGAACAAATGTAAATCAATTCAGTTTGCTATTTGATAAACAGCATAAAGGTTTTCTAGAAAGGGGCACTGAAATTATTGGCTAACGTAGGGTTCTAGTATTATCTGTGAGTATAAACTACTTTTGAAACATTAAGTTCCCAGTTACACATAACTGAGAGTTGCTTGTTTATTACAGAATAAATATCATATGACAAGAACGAAACATTTTCCCCCAAAGTACCCCCAAAAGTAATTACTACTCAAATTTCTGTATGATTAGCAGTTATAGGTTCAAAGATCATTATCTTCTTTTTGATTTTGAGGTTTTTTTGATAATTGAAATTTCTGTTTTGGGCTTTTAAAAAGGAAGAAAATCACTGATGAGAAAAGGACAAAAGAAGCAATGCAGCTCTAATTGGGCAACTTCTGACAAGTTAAAGTAAAAATTTCTGACCTGTGTCTTGAATCCTGAAGTAAATATAAGTGAAAGTGCTGATGAGGTATTAAAGTAAATGGGCTTTAACTTTATGATGCTACAGTAGTATATAAAAATACTTCCTTATTCTCAAAGTTCTAAGAACACTTCAGAATGTGTAAAAAGAATGACTAAACACTACTCTGTACCTTCTATTAAAAGGACAGTTATTGGAAACCTCATATGTTTTGCCAGAATACCTAATAATAGTAGAAAAAATGAATTTACTTACTCGTTTCATTTTTACAATGGTTCCATAAGCTTTCAAAGGTTCAACTACTTTGGCTTCAAGTCTTTCAACCTATTGAAAATTATTATAAAATATAACTGAAAAGAAACATAGACATATCAAAATTTAAATTCTGAAATAAAACCTGTGCTGTCGAACCTGAACATAATTACTACACTGATTAATATTTGAAATTTTTTAAATTAAAATGTCAGTTACCTTTATAAATAAAAGAATAACCACCAGAAATTGATAAGACTCAGAATCTAAACTCAATACATTAAAAACTGTTAAGCTGTGCAGTAGCAATAAAAGCTTTTGGTAAGTTTTAAGACACCTCAAATTTTATTACAGGTACCACCTTCAGTGTGTTTAATACTTGGATGGATACTTTACATACATTATATCCAAAATGTAAAAGCCCAACCTTCCAGATAAGAAAATCAAAGCTGAAAAATATAGCATATTGAAAACATTTAAAACAACACAATCCTCAAAAGCAAAAAAGCCTACAGACCACTTACAGAACAAGATAAATGATGTTTCTGAGCTGTTATACTGTATGGTCAATCTCTCTTTTATTTAGAATTAAACAGTTTTTCTTAAACATTATAATATTTATCAGATTTTGAGTAATTTCTCCTTTTACTAATAGCACTAGTGGAAGGCACTAAAGAAACAGATTTTTTTTTAAAGGCAAGTATATAACTATAGCATAAGAAAAATAACTCCTGGAAATTAAAATTTTCTTTTTCAGGATAGCTAATACTAGATGACATGTATTTAATTGTTTAAAATGAACATGTATTACTTTTGTAGCAGGAAAAAGGCTTTTTTTTTGATGATACAGGTTTATATAATCAGTGAGTGTATATCACTTCATACTAATTTTTGTTTAGTTTCTATAAACAGAAAGTATATGAATGTTTCATTTTAAAAAATTTTAGGAAAATGGAGAAGATCAAGTTCTCATTGAGCATTTAAATATTAGGAATCCTAAAATCAAATCCATGAATACTCAGGATTATTTATTCCATTTCAAATAATCCATACACTGATTATTCAGTGGAAAGAATAGCCAAGTCTTTTTTTCTGTTCTCCTTTTTGTAGCCTACCTTTTTGTTCATTGTTCTTTAGCACCTCCACCATTTGGTAAGCAAGTGAAATAAAAAGAACAAATGTAAATCAATTCAGTTTGCTATTTGATAAACAGCATAAAGGTTTTCTAGAAAGGGGCACTGAAATTATTGGCTAACGTAGGGTTCTAGTATTATCTGTGAGTATAAACTACTTTTGAAACATTAAGTTCCCAGTTACACATAACTGAGAGTTGCTTGTTTATTACAGAATAAATATCATATGACAAGAACGAAACATTTTCCCCCAAAGTACCCCCAAAAGTAATTACTACTCAAATTTCTGTATGATTAGCAGTTATAGGTTCAAAGATCATTATCTTCTTTTTGATTTTGAGGTTTTTTTGATAATTGAAATTTCTGTTTTGGGCTTTTAAAAAGGAAGAAAATCACTGATGAGAAAAGGACAAAAGAAGCAATGCAGCTCTAATTGGGCAACTTCTGACAAGTTAAAGTAAAAATTTCTGACCTGTGTCTTGAATCCTGAAGTAAATATAAGTGAAAGTGCTGATGAGGTATTAAAGTAAATGGGCTTTAACAATTTAAACAATTACAACACCACCTTCTTCCCTCCCCCCACCCCAAAGCAAAAAAAACCAAACAAACCCACAAAAAAACAAAAAACTCCACAAAATTTCACTACTGGTTTGTATGCATAATACCATGGTGATTAGAATTAATAATACTGTACTCCCCACCCCCACCCCCCGCCTTTCAATGAAACATTGGTCAACCTTCCAGAACATGGAAGCAGCAACAAAAATCTTTTGTTCATTTACTACTTATTCACTCACATTACCACTTCCATCTTCCATCTCCATATATACTTTAAAATATACCTACCTGCACACAAGACATAAATCATGCTCCTTTTCTTCCCTGGGGTACTACGTTGACTACGCCCTGCAAATAGCCACCCCATGGCCAAAAGTTGGCAAGTAAGGTGGGGAAATTCAGGACTTCAAGACACCCTAGAGTTTAGTTTGAAAACGGTAAAATCACAGGAAGCGTCCCTTTAATAGACTTACACAATGTTACCGACATGAAAAGGTACGTTTATCATCAAGAGTGTATTCGCCACTGCAGTTAGGTAGATTACAAGTCTTCAGGGCTCCTCCGTCCACTATGTCAGGGCTCATTCATAACATGACGGTGTGACCACTCCATACCTCTGCTTGTCGATAATCCTGAAGTTTGGCAAACTCGTCAGCAAAGGTTTTCAGGCCCTGCTTTAACTTCGGGGTCTCTGTAGAGGCATACACGTTGATTTCATTCACCAGGAGGTCTGCTTTGTCTCGCAGTCTGGCAGTTTTCCGCACATAAGCAGCAAAGATTTGGCACAGCTCTCCAAAGTGCTTCTCCACATTTGTGACAGCATCTTGCAGTTGTCTGGTTTGAGCATCCCTAGAGAAAAAGGTGACACAAAAAGCAAATCATTCTCATTTGAGATGAGATGGCTTCTTCTTCACGTTAATTTGATTATGCCAACATTCCCAGGGTATTTTGCAGCTTCGACGGCGCAAACCTTCAAAGATCCCACCATCTCCCAAGGCCGATCCTCCTCCTCTAGGTGCCCATTCGGGTCCTGGCCTCCACATCCCACAATGCAGACGCACTTAGAGGCCTGGCTCCGGCCGGCGGCGCCGCTGCGGGGTGGCGGCTCCCGGGGCAGCGGCTCCCGGGGCAGCTCCGCGTTGAGCTACCCGGGTGCCCGGCTGCCACCCGGCGTCTGCACCGCCCGCGGCAGTACGGGGGCCGGCGCCTGGGGAGCGTGAGGGGCGGCCACCGGGGCTCGCCGCAGCCCAGGGAGGTAGGCCCCAGAGCGCGGCGGCGACTGTCCAGCCCCCGGCCCCGCGCCGCAGCTCGGCGCGGAGGCCCACTGAGGAAGGCTCCACTCCCCCACCCGAGCCCTTGCTTGTGGCGGCCCCGGGCAGCTGCGGCCCCGGGGCTGTTACCGGTTTTATTTATTTATTTTTTTTCGGTACGCGGGGCTCTCACTGTTGTGGCCTC